>NC_052514.1:25605336-25930806 GCF_014356525.2 Nilaparvata lugens | reverse complement strand
TGAAAGTTTGAGGTTCACGAGGTGAAGCCAATTGTAGAAAAATGGCAACTGAAGCTTACACGAGGTTGTAATTTTAGACAAAGTTTATCCAATTTTAACAGAGTAATTGAGTGAAGAACTCGATGAATAATTGAATCACACTGAAGAATGGAACAAACGAATTAATTTGAAGAATAATTCACACTTTAAAAAGGTTCTGTAGATCAAATGAATAGCGATGAAACGCTCACACGAGGTTGCAATTTTAGACAAAGTTTATCCAATTTTAACAGAGTAATTGAGTGAAGAACTCGATGAATAATTGAATCACACTGAAGAATAGAACAAACGAATTAATTTGAAGAATAATTCACACTTTAAAAACGTTTTGTAAGTCCGATGAATTCAGATGAAAGGTTTAGACCGGGCGTAAGGTACGCACACCCGACTATCTCCATTGAACGACAAACAGCAAAAAGGCAAAGACGCTAGTAAGAAAAAGGGGAAAGCGGAAATGTAGCCACGTACGAAAACGTTTGGAAACGTATGTTGAAAAAGTAACAAATATCTAGAAAGTAAGATGCCTAAAGACAAGATTAAATTCTAAAAAATCGAATAGCACAAATATTAAAATTGCAACGGCAAAAAATCCGACGAAAAAGGTACGAATAGAAGTATAGAAAACCAGCAGATTAGGGCAGTGGCAAAAAACCGCGACTGAGACGTCACTGGTCAGCGCAGACGCACGAAAGACACAGCGCGCAGACAGACAGACATGATGACGACATGATGTCTACGTAGTAGCGGAACGAATAACAAGTGAAACCGTTCCAATAGATGCTTTGTCAGATTTTACAATTATAAATAAATAAAATTAATAAATTGTATCTAACATTGTCAATAAACAAATAATCTAAATCAAATCATTGACTCTTCATCTGAAATAGTTGTGCATCTGGTGACTTAGCTGCAACTTTCTCTCCACAAATTGAACAGTTTTTCCCAACTCAAACACCCTGAGGTAGGAGAAGTTGTGATTGAGTATGATGACGGACATTTTCCGTATAAACATAATTTCAATTATGTAACTTGCATATGATTTAATCTTAACAAACATGATATTATATGAAAAGGGGATAAGCACAATTTACTGGAAAGTTAGCTAAGAATACCAACTAGAGGTGAATTGAAACTATGTTTAATCTTTTGTTGAAGTGTAAACATTATTGTATGGAAAATTAAAAATACATGAGTTACAGATTGATTAGTGAATGAGCAAACAAAATAATAATAATATTTATTATTCGTGAAATATCAAACGAATGGATTAAACAAAGATGAATAACAGTGTAAACGGTCAGAAAAGAACCTGGCTATTGCCCAAAACTTTTTCTGTTTTGTCTTAAATCGACCAAATATTTTGTAGGTTATGTCCATTTCAATTTCTTCAAAAAATCACAAATCAAAATAGAACAATTTCAAATTTAGATGGATTGATAATAAAATTTTCCAAAAAAACTCGACAAACTTCAAATTAAAAAAATATATATTAAAAAAAAATGAATTTTGAGACCAAAAATTTCACGTTCACCATAGCTACTGATGAATATGACAAACTTATGAATACAAGTGTGATAAAGAAGAATTACAACACATCAAATATCGTTTGAGTGCTAATATTGTGTACTCTACAGGGTGTTAACCAACTCCCTACCAATACTCTCCAACACGATACGCACTCGCTCCGATCATGAACGTTACGCTAGAGGTCGCTAGAGGTTCGAAGGATGATCGCGCTTGTTGTATTGTTTACTTCGCTACAACCTAACCTCACTAATGTGAAACGTTCAATCCAGCAGGTCGGGTGACAAAACTAAATAAAATATTCTGACCAGGGGATTCCTGGGTAGCATAATAATACATTATGTTTATTAATTCTGTATATAATAAATTGATAATTATTGTTTGTTGCATTTATGTTGATGTATTATTACAAAACAGGTTATGTCTTTGAAAGGTGAAAGGCGTGGTAGGGTGTTTGGCTTCTTTCTTCTAAATTCTAATATGCTGGTACCTATTATTGAAAATGTTTTTATAATTTTACATTATTTAACATTAATGATTACTTATTAATTTTGATAATTTTATATGCTAACACAATAATTATCATAATTGTTTTCAAGCTTTGTTTAGTTGTTATAAATAATCGTGCAAAGTTTCAATCTCGTATGTTCAACCATTATCATTTAGAAAAAGATAAGTGAAAAATCAAAATGGCCGCTGTTTGAGTAACTGAAGACTTGCGGACAATTTAAATATGTTTTTTACCCAGGAACAATGTCCTAGAGTAGGCCTATTGGTAGGGAGTTGGTAAACACACTGTATGCTGTATAGGTATAATTCAGAAAAATCATTCAACTTAATTTGAATAATAGTTGAATACTAATGAATACTATAAAGAAGAATTGAAGAGCATATCAAAGTTTTTTGTGCGAAGTAATGGAGTGCTAATATTGTGTACTCTATAGCAATGAATGAAAATCATTCCAATGTTTCATTAATTTTATTCAATTGAACTACAAATTAATCGAAATACCATATTTCTTCCAATCATTCATTTTTATTTTCCATTAATAATTTTGTTCAATTGAAATATCATGTTTCTGAGTGCCTGTGATATCCATGTGAGAAAATGTGTGTGGTTTGCAGTTCTCACTGGTTCCTGGCGGTGATTTGTTTCCCGGGTCTGACGGGTGCCGTGGACTTCGAGACCAATCAACCACTGGAGGTGGCCGAGCCGGCAGCCAAACCCAAGCCAGCAGACGCCCCCGCCGACCCCAAAACACCAGCCAACATAGACGGAAAGACCAGGTACAAAAACCAAACTAGGTATCTAACTATTATATTGTTTTCTATGCATCAATCTATTCTATTACTTTACTTTTAAGTCATATCATGCAACTGCATTAAGGAAGCAACGCTCCTGCAGTATATGACACGTCAAAGTGTAATCTAACATTAATAATATCCTTCATCTACCAAACTATTCTATAGTGATGTCCACGCTATAATGGCAATTGAGTAAGATAGGAGAACTTAGTTGCCGATTCTCTGCCTTGCCATTTCATTCTATAGAGATAGCTGATACCGGTATATCTGATGTAGGCCTAGTATTATTAGTTCGTCCTTGTTTTAATAATAAAGTCAAGAAAATATTTATCAATGATTAAATAATACATTTTCATAATTAGGATTATATACATATTTTGTTGATTATTATATCTTGAAATAAAAATTTAGCAATATTATTGTTAAGAACGATCTGGCACCTTTGCGGAGCTAGAAATTGATAGCGCTGTCTGCTTTGACGAATGATAGACAAGGATAGCAACATCAATGTTAATCAAATACTGCCATTATAACGTGGACCTCACTGTATGCATCAAACTATTTTATTCTATCTATCGTACTAATATATTCTATCCATAAAGTTACTCTATTCAAATTCATGTAATTAATCCATTTTATTCTCCCTCCCAATCACTCTATTCCCAAAAAACAAATTCAACGTTACGTTTATTAGCAAAGTATAGTTTCAAAAGTACTCACTGGTATAACATTTCAATTTCAATAAATTTTGAAAATAGTACCCGCAAGGTGTATCTTGTACTGACATGATGAAGTTGATAGTCAAAGTAGTTAAACTTTTTTTTAATAAATCTCATGAATTTTGCCTTGGAGCAAGAAAAATCGTGTTAGCTGTGAGTATCAGTTGACATTAGTCAAAGAATCTATGCAAAATAATGTACAATAGAGTTTCAATATTTCAATGTATCATTCAATTCATTCAATACATTGTCATTTGTGATAAAGAATCAATAAAGAATTCAATGTATATCTATTCACTTTTTCTTTATTTAGAAAACAGATTTGTACAAAGTGGATTAACCTGAAACCGATACAATCATTTTGTGTTGTATATAGTCACGCCTTCAATGGCCGATATCTCGAAAACTATAGAAGAAGTTTCGGGATAGATATTGTAGGAATTTATACAGGGACCGACATATTAATCTGACGATTTTGTAGTAATTGTTATGTTGGCACCACTGTCATTGAAAAGGCGGGAATGTTGTACATCGACAGGTCTATTCATGCCATTTCAGTAGCCAGTATGTCGTGGTCAAGTGAACATCGAGCGTTTGTGATTGAAGCTTATTTTTAAAATAATGACTCAGTTATTCTAACACAGCGTTTATTTCGCAGACATTTCAATTTAAATCGACACGCGCCTGTTCCCAGTAGGAAGGAATACGATCTTGTTGTGGGTAAAGAATTTTAGGAACACGTCGTCTGCTTTATAAGCAAAACAAACAGGACGAAAACGGACTGTGAGAAGGCCTAAAAACATGAACGCATTAAGAGCAGCTGCTTCACGGTCTACACAACGTTCAGCAGCGAAACGTGCTATTGCGCTAGCCATCTCTGATCAAAGTGTACGACGAATTCTTCATTCCAACCTAAAATTTCATCCGTATAAGATAATGTTAGTGCAACAACCCAATGCGAATGATTGGGCACTTCGCAAAGCCGCTTGTGAGATCATTCTCGAAAATGTCCACCAGGATGCCATTATTCTTTCAAGTGACGAGGCACATTTTCATTTGTTGGGATTTGTGAATAAACAAAATTACCGTTATTGGGCAGCCAATTATCCACAGAACTAAAGGAAGTCATTCAACGAGAAATTTAAGTAATTCCACAAGTGATGATTGAATCACATGTTTCAATTGTACGAAACATACTTTGATTATTAACCCTCAAAAATCGTCAGGTTTTTATGTTGGACACTGTATAAGCTTGAATTTTTTATATAACAGTCATGTCCGTAAGATACATGGTTTTCGAGCTAGGCTATATGCGAGAAACAAAAAATAGTAACTTTGAACCACCCCTCACCACTTAGCACAGGGGGTATGGGTGGGGAATTTACCTCCTTATTACCAACCCCAAACAGAACTTCAGGGTCAGATATTGTCTTTCAAACTTTTCATTCTATACTCTTTTTTGAACATTCATTGCCTGGACTTATAAGAAACAATGTTCGATTGATTGTGCAGGTACATAGGGTCGTGCACGATCACAGCAGTGGAGGCAGGAGGCAGTGCGCAGGTGGGTGGAGAGGGGGCAGGGGTGACCCTGGAGGATGAAGATCGCGATGAGGCCGATGGAGACGATGAAGACTTTGACCAGACGTCCAGTGAGGAGGAGGTCAGTTCACATTAGTCAAGTCTACCTGAATGCAAGTTTACTTGAAGTCAAGTTCTATATTGTCAGGGTTTGAATCAAACCAAAGGGGTGAATCACTCACATCCTGACAGTATAAAATGAGAGTATTTTGCAAACTTGAAGTAGAGTTTACAAGAACAGAAACTTGAATCCAATATACCAATGTAGAACTTCAAGTTTTGTTGATTCAAGTAGATGTTGAACAAGTTCAACTTTTGGATTATAGTTCACTAGAATTCAAGTTCTGTATTGCCAGGGTGTGAATCACACCAAACGGGTGAATCACTCACACCCTGGCAGTATAAAAGAAAGTATTTTGCAAACTTGAAGTAGAGTTTATAAAAATAATAACTTAAATCCACTATACCAATGCATGACGTTTGTGTAAAAAGGATGATGTATTTTGCAAACTTGTAGGAACTTGACTAGAATAGAAACTTGAATCCACTATACCAATGTAGACCCATCTTCCATTAACATCATGTTTGTCTTCTGGAATCAACTTCCATCTTGTAGGTACAATCCAATCTACAAATGGGAAAACGAGAAAGAATCAGTTTTCAGACAGTGAAGTATCTATAAAAACAAATAATAAGAAAGTGTAATGCAGAAAAAAGTATGATATGGAATCAGCACTATTCTATATTTTACTAGATACATTATTTTTGAGATATTTAAATAGTATGAGATGTGTGTATGTATATAAAGAGAGCAACTGATGATAGTAATGCAACAGAAATGACTCCACTGCCGCCATTATAACGTGGACCTTACTATAATTTCCTCATTCTTTGCCGCGACGGGCACTTGTGAAATGTGTAAACTACCCTGCACCTATCATGCCTAATAATCGAAATTTAATCGAATTGAATCATGGCCATTCTATAGTTCTTTTAGAATGTATCAACACTATAGAATGGCAATGTTCCAACCTAATTAAGTGACAGAACACAAATCTTGTTTGGAAATCATCCTCAAGCTATTACCAACAAAAAATGTTTATAATTCATAGAACATCACATGTAGATAAAATCATCAAAATATATGGAATTATTATGAGATGTCAGAAAGTGTTAAATTCTATGTGAAAATTCTAATTATCAAATTTACTGATTTCATTCATTCACAATCCCAAATCATTATACAATAATATTGTATAATATAATATTGAGGATGACCTTGAGAGGTTGTGAATGAAAGTACTACATAATTTCGCTCCTGGGTTTTGGAAGATTTTGTGTTATAAATAGTCACGGATAAGTACAAATTTTGTGTTTATTTCATTATTAATTGTTTCTTGATCACGTTTTATCATTTTGTTTTAGATTTAATTCTTAATTCTATTTTAAAAAGCCAAACACCGTTTAGAGGTTAGTTTGAGGTTAGGTTTTCGAGATTTAAAAATAAACATAGATAGTTTACTTGACTAAAATTATAACCAAATTAAAATCCTATCATTTATAAATCAATTATTATTATTATTGCAAGTAATATAATTTCTTAGATAGGAAGATGAGCTCAAGTAGAACACCGAAGGTTAATAATAGAAATGTAAACATAGCGGGAGTACTTACGCGTTCCCAAAACCAAAATTCAAAAACGCCAAAACCAAAAACCCCAGTTCTTCAAACTACTTTAGCCGAAACAGTTGCTCAACTACAAAGTAGCCACACTAATTTAAAAAACCAATTAGAAGTAACTTTAAAAACGTCTGAGGAAGAAAGGTTAGGGATGTTAGAAGAAATTAAATCTTTGGAACTGATTATAAAATTACAAGATGAAGACCATAAAAAAGAAATACTAAATCTAAGAAATCAATGTAGTCTAATGTCGGAGGAAATAAAGAAACTAAAATCTAAATTTGATAATACTAAATGTATGATAGAACCTCCGTCCAAATGCAAAAAAATAGAATCTAACCTAAATGATGGGAAATGCTCTGAAAATGGTCGAAATAAAACGTACAGTGAGGTTTTGAAGACAGCAACCAAAAATATAGCTGAGGGAAATAAAGATAGGAAAGGGAGAGTTCTGCTACTGACGTCCAGTCATGGACGTGATTGCAGTGATCTCCTTGATAAAAGATTAAAAAATAAATTTGATGTCCAATGTTTTTTCAAGCCAAGTGCATCAATTAATGCAGTTGTAGAGTCAGCTAGGGAACAAACTAAAGACTTTGATGAAAATGACTATCTAATTGTACTGGGTGGCTCAAATAATATAAATGAACCTAACTTGAATCATCTTCCTCAAGTAACAGAAAAAAACAAGGAAATTGTGCCACTCAGCAAAAAAACAAACTTAATAATAAGTACTATTCCTAATAGGTTTGATAGGCCAGAATTAAATGAAGCAATCAATTCGACAAACAAATCAATCCATAATACAATCAACAGCCTAAAAAATAAGAATTCTAAACAACTGGGGATTTGTTTTCTAAATGAAAGGCTGAAAAGACATAACTTCACTAATCATGGGTTGCATCTAAATCGATCTGGCAAAGTAATCTTTTGTAATAGATTGGCAGAGCTGATTGAAAGCCGTTTGCAATCCTCTGGTTTAAAAACAGTCAAAAAAACAAATAACGATTTTCTAGTAAATTGGCTCAAAACAGGGAAAGGGAAATAGCTACAAATGCTAGAGATAGAGTAGCACAAGATGGTAAGGTTTTTAGTATTTATCATCAAAATATTCAGTATCTTCGCAACAAAATTGACAGATTAGAAGTATTTCTAAACAGGAGGATCCTGACATTGTTATTTTCACAGAGCATGGCTTAAAATAAAGGAAATAAATCAAGTTAGGATCCAGGCTATTCACTGAGATCAGAATTTTGTAGAATAGCTCATAGAAGTGGTGGTGTATGTATATTCACTAGCAATGCTAAACATACCCAAACTTATGAACTGGATTTTGTTAAGAGATTTTCTGTTGAGATGGATTTAGAGGTGACAGGACTAAGGTTAAAAATTGATGATCGATTTGAGGTAGTAGTGTTAGGTATCTATAGGTCACCAAATGGAGACTGGCAAAAATTTTGTGAGCTGCTCCATACACTTTTGGAAATTACAACCGCTCGTTTCACAAATGTTATAGTAGTAGGAGATTTCAATACCGATTTTGCCAGGCAGGATAAAATGACAGAGGATATTAGAGATATTATTAATATGAATAATTTAGAAATAAGGTCCACGAATATACAAGAGTAACTCGAACTTCACAGACAATTATTGATAATATCCTCACAAATATAGAAGTACTAGTACCAATTTTAACTCTGCTGTTTGGGAGGTAATTAATAGAAATAGGAGAGCAGCTCAAAAGGATACAGTTACTAATGTCCCTAGGATAATCGATGAACATGGAAATTATATGGATGATAGTATAGACATTTGTAACTTTTTCAATAAATATTATCAACAGGTTGCATATAATCTCCAAAAGTCACTGAACACTAATACTTATAATACAACTACATTAAATGCTGAGCCAATTGAAAAGGTATTTAAATTTCATCCATTATCAAGAGATGAGTTGTCAAGAATAATAAAAATTTGAATAACAAAAAAACAGTAGGATTGGATGGGGTCTCAAGCAAAATTTTAAAAGAATGTGAAAATGAATTACTGGACCCTTTATTGCATCTCCTTAATACTTCACTAGAGCAGGGTATTTTCCCTGATGATCTGAAACAAGGAAAAATTTTGCCAATTTTCAAGAGCGGTGATTCTGAAAGAGTTGAAAATTATAGACCCATTAGTATTCTAAATGTAATAAGTAAATTTTTGAAAGAGTAGTTTTAAATAGGTTATTGATGCACCTGGAAGAAATTAATTTCATATGTGATGAACAGCATGGGTTCCAGAAAGGGAAATCTACTAAGACTGCAATAGTATCCCTTGTTGAAAGACTAATAGATATAATAGATTCAGGTGAGAAGGCAGCCGCAATATTTCTTGATTTATCCAAAGCTTTTGATTGTGTGAACCATAGAATATTATTGGAAATACTAAAAACTGTAGGTGTGAATGGTATAGAACTAAAATGGTTTGAATCATATCTCATAGGTAGAAACCAGTGTGTTGAGCTTACCAGGGTGGATGGGAATGAAATAGTAAAAATTAAATCTCAAAAACTGGAGGTCCAGGCTGGAGTACCTCAAGGCTCAATTCTGGGTCCCTTACTGTTTCTGTTGTATGTGAACCAATTACCAAAAGAGTTAAAAGATCACAGAGCTCTGTTGTTTGCTGATGACACATCGCTTATCTTTAACAATTATTTATTAGATAGTCTAGAAATAAATGCTTTTACTGGAGTACAGTCAATTGTCCAATTCAATGTGAAAACTCTAATTATCAAATTTACTGATTTCATTCATTCACAATCCCAAATCATTATACAATAATATAATTGGAAGAAGACAACAGGTATAGCCCAAAACTGTCTTTCTCCCAAGTTTTGATGAATAAAAGTTTAGAAAAAAGAATAAGGTTATTTTTTTACTTTTCACTTTCAAATTGTAAGGAAAGATATTCATTACAAAATGACTTATAGTGAGGTCCACGTTATAATGGCAGTGGAGAAAGATAGGAGAAAAACGTTGCTGAACCTCTGTCTTGTCAATGCCTTCTATAGACAGTAGCAGATACAGGTTTATTGATGTAATATTAACTGTTCATTCTCGTTTAAAATAATCAATTATACTTTATTAAGCAATAAATTATATTTTTTTGATAATTTCATAATGGATTTACATAATTTGAAATATTTTGTTAATTAATTATCAATTTATTCTACATTGTTAAAAGACGATCTGGCAACAGAGCAAAGCGAGAAAGAGATAGCGCTATCCGCTTTGTTGAATGAAAGACAAGGATAGCAATACCATTGCTAATGAAACACTGCCATTATAACGTGGATCTCACTATAGCATGTTGCAACCAGTACACCAAGAAAGCATAAATAATGGAATGGATTTTTCAAAATAGCTGTCACTTAAAAATAATCAATTAGTCAAAACACTGCTGCATTTGTATTCCATGAAGAGGCTGCTCTATCTCCTCTAACATGGAAGCTTCCAAAACTTGATTGTAAAATGTTCCATAATTCGATAAATGTTGGGAATTATAATAAATTATGAAAATGTTAAAGTTGAGTTTTGTATAATACTCTTCCATTCTTTTTTCATGCTTCTCATTCGTGGGCACAGGCTTCACCTTTACAGGTATAGCTTTAATACTATTTATTGGACTGTAAATTATCATTTTTACATATGGTATTCAACTTTGTTGGAATGAATCATTCTGGTATGATTCCATCTAGTTCCACTTACTCTCTTTATTCAAATTCTAAATATTCCCTCTATAATAAATAATCCAGAACATTAAAGTCACCAAAATTAACCACTCATGTAAACAATATTGAATATACCCTGTAAAAATATTAAAATTGTACGTAATTCAGCCATTATTATATTAATAATTTTGTTTACATATTGTAACGAGGCTCAATAATAGTCTAGTTGATACACTCTATTTTTTCACTGATTTAAGGTTTAAGGTCCGGTTGAACAAGCATTTTATTAAATCTAACCGTGGTTAACTGCTGATTGAAGATTTCATCCGCTTCTCTCATTTTTTCTCGCAGCACTTTACCTCCATTTAATCATGGTTAGAATCGAATAGAGTTTGGGCAAACTGAAGCCAATCAAATACGTCATATTCTTATCTTATTGGTTTATTGGCATTTAACCGTTATTTAATCACGGTTTTGTGAAACCTAGAGTAAATCTTGTATTGAGTATTTTAAATCTTCCATTAATTATTGTATGCCAGGACAAAAATGGCATCGAACTAAAAAATTCAGATTTCAGATTAGAGTATAATTACTTTTTGTGTAGTTGAGAAGTTGATATTGTGCTAATAATTATTCATATTGAATAAGAAGACTAAGAAATTGTCAAAAACCACAGATTTTATTGATAGTTAGACCGGTTTTGGTTGCTACACCATTGTCAATATCTGATAAACTGAGAGATTGTTTATCAGATATTGACAATTGTGTAACTACCGAAACCGGTCTTTCCAACTATCAATAAAATCGGTGTTTTTTGAATATTTCTTAGTCTTCTTATTTAAGAGTATAATTATTTGAAATTTTTTTTTTTAAATTTAGTGGCGCAAAACTAATTTGATTTACAGAAGCAATAAAGTTATTGGTGTTTATTTTTTATTTACAGCAAGACGCAGAGAGTTCTCCAGTTAAATCTGAAATTGATGAAAACAAAGAACCGGAGGAGAATGTCGAGGAAGATGTGCAACAACCTCCTCAAGCAGTCTGTAATAATGAAAAACTGAAACGATCTAGAAAAAAAGAAGCAAGATTGCCAATCAAACAGTGAGTACTCATGTGGTAATCATGTGACACAATATTCACTTTTAAAATGTTACAAACGTTCCACTTCTCCATTATAAATTCTTGAGAATATTGTGTTGAATTTGATTTTTTTTTTCAAAATAATTATACATTTTGCGTATGAATTAGTGATTAGTACCTGCGCTATGAAAGTTGAATGCCCTCCTCTGCTAACTACAGTGTCAAGGAGAAATAAGCAAATGTTCAATCCCTGAACAGCATCTACATCAATTCAAGCCTCATTTGAAAAGTGACTTTTTAAAGCCAGTTCCACAAACTGACAATTAAGCGATTTAAAATCATTTACTGGTTGTTTGGAAGCCTCAAAATGATGCCTCTCAATTGCCCACCTATATACAGAATGTCCTACGAAAGGTGTAACAGCCGAAGAGCATAGACTCTACATAAATGAAATTTGCAACAGAAAATGTCCAGTAAAATTTTCTTATATCTACATAAGTTTTCGAAATCTATAGATTTTTCTATATTTTCCAAACAAATTATTTGAAATTTGGCTTCAAACTCGTACTTTTTCAACTTTGAGCATTCATAGAAATTCCAAAAACGTAAAACAAAGGAACAAATTATATTAATCTTGTTGGCCATTTCTTTCACTTTCCAACTATATCCTTAGAATTAGATTTTTCCTCCACCTACTGTCTAAAGTACTTACTTTACTCCCTGAAACCTAATACTAAAGTGTCACTTTTTCGCTCTCGGTAGTAAAAAACAGAAAAACTCCCTAGGGAGTAAAAGTGACTCCATTTAAATAACATGGGGAGCATCTCTATTTGAAACTTACATTGTAATAGGTTAGAAGGTCTAAGCTCAGATGAGAAAGCATAATAGAGGTGTCTGTCATTGAGTCAACTGAATTCAATACCACAACCAGAAATTTGATTAACTCATGAAATATATGTTTGTATGGTAATTATTATATTCTTAATATTAGTAGACGATAAAAATTTATACAATTTTTAAAATATTTTATTCTATTCAAAATACCAGCCAACAAATATTTTGGATCTGCAATTCAAATCTGAACCGCGTGATTTGGAGTCAGCCATTTTTGGTAGCTGCTCAGCTGATATAATTGTTACAACTTTAGCCGATAGATAGCGCAATCGGCAGTGCCAATCAGACGACCGGTTTTTAGGTTTTAGATTTAGGTTATGTTGTTAGGAATCATTGTCACCAATACGTAAGTTATTAGAATGATTTTATTTGCAGTTTCTATAAAAAAATGTAGATGGAGGAAAAATGTTGTGTACATCACGAGCGAAAAATACTTTTTCTCCCTCAGGAAAATTGCTGCCCTCGGCTTCGCCTCGGGCTTCAAACTTTTTCCCACAGGGAGAAAAAGTCGTACTTTTCACTCTAGATATACAAATAACTATTGACTAATAGTTTCTAGTTATTGACGTTTTTGAAAAATGTATGTATCTTGAAAGCTTATGTCGATATAAGTTAATTTCTTTTTTATAAGAAAATCGTGTAACTAGAATGTGGCCAGTTGACTGATTATTGTTTGTTGTTGCGTTGCAGACCTTGCATATTGATATTCGACTCACTAGCGACGGCGAGCAGAGCAAAGGTAGTGGCCACATTGCGCGATTACCTCAAAGTGGAATACAAGGTGAAGCACGGTGTGGAGCGACCGTTCACCAAAGACTACATGAAAGGCGCCAGTCCCAAAGTACCTCAGCAGACCAACTACACTGATTGCGGTCTCTATGTTCTGCAGTATGTCGAAGCGTTTTTCCAGGTTAGACCATCTTCATTGTCATTCACTTGATAATTTCCTTTCATCTGTATATTATAGAAACTGATGTATGTTCATCCAAGCATGATAGTAGTATGGCCGCTGTGAGAAGCGACACCTGTTTGTATTACTTACTCCAAAGGCCATCAATATCTGATACGCAGCCGCACCAACAAAAAGCCTCCAAATGGATCGATCTGTAGATTCTCTTTCTAAAATGTCACGCCTCTCAATGTCTGTTTTATCCTGTTGCCCAGCCCATTGGATTCTTGTACATTTTATTCCATTTACGATGTCTGGGCTATTGTAGAGGTCCCTGATTTCTTTATAATACTTTTTCTTCCATTCTTCTTGTTCGTATGTAGGCCCGTATATCTTGCGCTGGACCAAATCCAAACACTAATAGCTTTCTTTCTTTCTTCTTAGTCTTCTTAGTTTCGGATCCATGTTATAGTACCAGACATATTATTGTTTTATATTGTCTAAACTTTTGGTTTTGTGGGATAGTGTCTTAGAAGATAGTAATTTGTTGCAGGCATTCATACTACTGATTGCTGAGTTTGAAAATGTTGAGATACAAAACTGGTTAACTGAGCAATCACAATTTACTTTAGAATTTGTATTCGTTTTTTTGAAAAATTCAATTCTGTGCATTGAATTTGGTAGGCTGAGTAGTTTTTTGGAAAATCAAATTCTTTGTATTTGTTATCCATCACAATAATAATGAAAGCCCTAATAAATTGAGGTTTGTAAACTTGTAAACTTTCAGTAAATTAAATACAACATTTCCTCTGTATGTTTATTTTCTAAAATGTGCAAGATTAAATATTTCAGCCAGCAAATAAATAATGTACACTAGGCCAGTACAATAAGATTACAATAGTAGAAAAACAATAACAAAAAATATGTAAAGATAAATAAAATGTAATACAAGAGCAGGCATCAAAGCTATTTGGTTTCACATCAATAATTTTGCAAATAAAAATAAATAAATCACTCAATTTCAATTCTATAAATTCAAATAACCTACAAAGGATCAAATCTGTGATAGAATTTGGTCGGATATCTATGATCATACATATTTATGATCAACTGTGCAATGCGCCTTTTTATGTGAAAAGTGAACGATTTGATGATATTCTGTTTTTTTTGCAGGCGCCAATTCCCGACTACCACATCCCAATAAAAATGCTTCAGGATTGGTTCGAGGTGGATCTGGTGAGTCGAAAGCGGTACGACATCCAACAGCTGTTGCATAAGCTGATGGGCGAACAGGGCATCGACTTCAGCACGCTCAATTTGCCCGATTTGAATTTGGCGCCATTCCCTCATGGCCTCGTCGACTATCCCTCCTCGGACGAGATGCTCGGAGAGGAGGAGGAGGTGGAGGACGAGGAGGTGGAATACCAGGTGTATGGCGAGGCATACCAGGCCATGTGCGAGGAAGCTCGCTTCAACGGGTATCGCGACGAAGAGGTCGATGATGAAGAGGAGGAGGATGAGGAGGAGGAGGAAGAGGAGGAGGAGATGGAAGAAGGAGAAGAAGAACAGCGTGTGGAGGAGGAGGTGGTCGGCCACGAGGAGATGGAGTGCGACGACATGGAAATTGGGGAGGAGGAGGAACTCGAGGACGAAGAAGACTGCGAAGAAGAAGAGGATGATGAGTGTTTGGGTGAAATGTGTGACGACCAGGATATGGAAAAAGAACTGATGCAAGAAATGGTTCCTAATGTGGTTGGACTGAAATCATTTAGGATACCCAGGTTAAGCCAACGTGGTGGTGACGACATGAAAACCCCTGCGCTCAGCATCATTAGGACGGGATCATCGATTCCAGAACAAAACCACTGCTCATCCAGTGACAACAATCAATAAACTCGTGTGTCATACAAGAAAACAAACTTGTGTGAATTATTTCTTCTTGTGAAAGTATTACCAAAGTATGTTTAGTTGACATGGACATCCTAACAATTTTAGTCGAACGAAGCTTGGAATCCACGACCTGTCAATGTTAGTGACATTTGGTTTTACACTGTTTTAATTCGATTCGGTTAATCGTTGAGTGAAACCTGTGATTCAGGAGTAATTACTTAAATCCTGGTCCAGACGCTCAAACTTATCGTCCACCGATCTGTCGGACCTCTCTTCGGTTGTTGAACTATAAGGTTTGAGCGTCTGGACCTAGGATTCTTTTCTGCTATAGTGTATTTCATTGCTAAATAGACCTGGTCACCATTAACAACTATAATTGTAATTCAACAGCTAGCAAGGACTCTTCAGTCATTAAATACACAATAGTATTGTTTAGTCGAGTAATGGGAGCAAATCCAGAGTAAACTAGAGGGCTAACCATTACTAGTTGGAAATGAATGTGGGGCAGTCATTTGTGTCACTAAACGATTATCAGAAGCTTTGTTTTACATAATACGTAAGGAGATGTGAATAAATCGTTGAGTTGTATATATTTATATGCTTTTAAAATTATTGATTTCTCTTGTGATTTTTATATGAAATTCGATATCTCTAAATTAGCTGGACTAAATTAGCTGTTGTTGATATTAATCAAACGTTTTTATAATTGTACAAAATCATATTCTTTAATCGTGTTTCCCGGTGGTATGCAACTTATTTTTTGATAATAAATGTGTTGTTTATGTAACAAGTTAACTGTTACAACTGTGCTGTTTCAGGATATTATAAAAGAAAAATGCATGATTTCAGTTACTCAGCTATTCCTTATTAACAAAATCTAGTAAATTGTATGTCTACCTTTTATGTAGTCATTCATTCATGGGATTTCATCTTGATGACATTTATATAGATTTCTTTGAAATGAATGGAACTATTCAGATTTTGTTTGTATGATGATTAATTCAATGAAATATGATAAATTTCCAAATTGAGACGATGACCTCCTTTATTCTGAAATATTATTCATATTTCAGACTACTTCTCTTTTCAAATAGATTTTCTGTTGATAGAAAACTATTGAGGACCTCTTAATGTTTATGAGTTGACATTTTGCTCTCCCAATTGTTTGTTATCTACCTTGAGTCATTTTTCAGCATGAATATACAAGAATTATATCCCACGTTTAGAGCTCGCAAATTCGACTACTCTAATAGCGGCTTCAAATTATATAAATATTAGGATTTAATTTTTTATTGGCTGAAATATTTCTTTTTTTCGCTTCAATCTCTTACATTTTTGCAAAAATATAGAATTTAGGCGATTGTTGGCAAATCACTTTACCTGACCATTGCTATAAAGTCAAAATTTCCTCCGAATTGTTACAGCTCTCTGATTTCGAGTGTGGTAGATATTGAACTTGAAAATCGTTCATTTATTGACAATTCAGGATGATTAAACAGATAACTAAATTAACACAACCATTTATTTATTGAAAATCCGAAACCGGCCATCGGAACTATTCTCTTGTTTTTCCAATAAATTTTGGTTGTGACAATTTTAAGTCTTTTTATTGAGCATTTCTCTTCAATAACTTGTCGACTTTTGTTCGGAATACTGAAGAATAGAAAAAAGTTAAGAAAACAGTCTGAATGAGTAATTTTCTACTAGATTTTTTTTATTATATGAGGTATCCTTGAAAAGAGTTGGTTCTTAAAAACCAACATAATAATGTAAATAGTGTAATAATTCGCCGTCAGTGAAGAGTGTGTGATTTTTTTTATTCGCATTTGGAAGAATTAATAATAATTATTATTAATGTGTGAGAATTCGGCCTGACATGTGACTGACATTTTTGTATCTATTCATGTGTTGATATTTTACAAGAGAAATTGTTGTTGAAGAAGTGTTGATATTAATATCATTTTGGGATTTCATTATTGAAAACCCATTCCGCTCAAAATTGATTGGACTTTACTCATACAGTCAATATGAGCGCTCTAAAATTGATATCAGTTTCAATGAATGTTTGCGTATATGTTCCAAATCTGTATCCTAGTAATATTAAAATTCAATATTGTAATGTACAGTAAATCTATGCTCTATCTGAAATTCACGTTAGCTATTTTCAATTAAAAGTTCTGCCCCATTATTCTTTCAGCATTTATAATTCAATAAATTATATTACGTTTGTTGTTGCTTTAGTCCAATTACAATGATTCACTCAAGGTTTCAACTTATTTTAATGTTTTGAGTTATAATCACAAGAATGAATCTTAATAATTATCGTTCCAAGTGAGAACATCATCTGTATCCTGATCCTCACATTATTATATTTTATCATTTTTTACGATTATGTAGGACCGTTTATTTCTAGTACTCCAGCCTTCATTTCATTTTAGAATATGAATGGTTATTTATACATGTTAGGGATTATTTATAAAAACCTTAGTTTATTGATATACGGTGTATATATAGTTTTCGTTGATAAATCATTGATTGTATCGATAGATGTCAGTTGTATGAACAAACATTGGTACTATTTTATTTTCTTCGATTGTGTAAATAAATTATGAAAACGACAGCGTTATATGTGTATTATGTTCATTCAAGCCTGGGGTTTGTATATTTTCCCACTAGTTTTCAAGATGTCTGTATTCTGTTCCTGGATTGCAACAAATTAGCAATTAATGCAGCTAAAACCTCCTACATAAACTTCTCTTTGACAGCAACTTTCTATTTCCCAGATCCTATTAGATACCATCAATCTGGATGTGATTCGGTGGGTTGTGACTGTGAAGTTATAAAACAATCAGAATCCGTCAAATATTTGGGATTGATTTTGGACCAGAGTTTAACTTGGGACTTTCACATAAGAAAAATAAAAAGGTACCTTCTATATTTAGTAAAGATATTTTATCGATTAAGAGAGTTCTTCCCTGTATCTATTCTTCGCATGATGTATTTTGCTTTTTTTAATTGTAGGTTGGAGTATGGCATTTCTTGCTATGCTTCCACATTCTTGTCACATTTTAAAAATCTTATAGTTCTACAAAAATCTGTCATTAGGGTCATTTATGGTGCTAGTAGACGGGCTCATACTTTCCCTATGTTTAAATCATTGGGGATTCTCCCTTTTAGATATATGTATGTGTTGAAAGTTCTATCCCTGTTTTATAAAATGAGTGGGGATAGATATTTGATGGAAAATATTGGACAAGACAGTTTGGTTACACGGCAAACTACACGAATGCTGGTGAGACTTCCCAAACCCAACTGTACCACCTTTCAAAGATGTTTCATTTTTCTGGGACCAAAATTTCACAATATCCTTCCTGAGGAAATAAGGAAACTGAAAATTTGCATATCACTATGAGATATATGTAATGAGGGGAATGCTCTGATGTGTCAATTGTCGAATATTGATGACTGTGTGAATGCGTGTGTGTATGTGTCTTATCGTTTTCATATGTCCCATTATTCAAACTCCTATTCACGGACAAGGGCTTTGCGGAAACTCTTTTGTGAATAGTATTTTTGTTTGCATCGGTTCTCACATAAAATGTTAAGGTTCATTTCCACCATCAGTTACATTATTCCAAAATGTTGATATGAGTTGTGTACTTATAAGTTTAAATTTAATTTCTACTGTATTATTGATACATTATGATATAGTGCCAAATTAACCTTTCAGAAGTGCTTAGTATCTTTAAATTGTTAGTTATAGGTTTCTGATGAGATATTTTTTATTTTGTTGTATTGCTGATGTAAACAATGAAACTTGGATGCTAAGGAGAATGTTTGAATTAGACTCATTTTTTATAAATTCGCTGGGACTTTGAACAAACTTGTTTATTAGAATATCTAGGTATTTTTAGCGTAACATTTAGTTTTGCACGACAGAGCTGTAGCAGGAAAAAGTGTGAGCCAGCATGCTGGTTGTGAGAACTGACCGTAGAGGCCTACCCGTCATTTATGTACCGAGCTGTAGGGAAGAGTGCCATATCAAAAGCGCAAAGGGTCAAATGGAACGCTATAGTGAGGTCCACGTTATAATAACAGTATTTGATCAACTTTGGTTTTGCTATCCTTGTCTATCATTCGACAAAGCCGGTGGTACTATCCTTTTCTAGGTCCACAACGGTGCCAATTATGTATTTATCAGTGTAGAAATATGATTAATTAATGCAAAGAATCGGCATCGCTATTCTTCTATCTTTATCCACTGTCATTATAACGTGGACCTCACTATAGTAGCGCATGAAGCATTCTACTATAATAAGTAAGTAGCAGCATGAAACTATCTTTGCCGCTCTACTTACATGTTTGCTCCATAGTCACCCAGCCATTTCTCCAACAAGGGCCATACATGCCAAAGAGAGGCAGGGAATTGGGAGAATGCTGTTGTCACAAACAACTCGCTGGTCCCTACTGCAAGTATAGCGTGAAGAGTTTTGCAACATTACTCTGATGGCTCTCTTTGTGATCGGAAAACACGAAAACTTTGAATTGCACATTGCAGCTCCCCATGCAATAGAAGCTTAGAAGGGACTCCCATTTACAGAGACTATACTAGTAGTTCTGTGAACAGTAGACCTCACGCAGTATTCTCATCCACAAGTACCTGATTGAAACTATAGACCTTATGGAAATACAGCAATAGACTGGCTTCTCCACGCATCTGTGTAATCACTTGTCAGCTTATTTATGATGAATAATTCTATAGTCTGATTTTTACTCTAATATTAGCGTATGAAGGAGGCTCCTTTTTCCTTTTATATCCTTGAAATGCAAAATTTCTTAGAACCTTGTATATACGTCGACGCGCAATTTAAAAAGGAACACACCTGTCAAATTTCATGAAAATCTATTACCGCGTTTCGCCGTAAATGCTCAACATTTAAACATTAAGAGAAATGCCATACCGTCGACTTGAATCTTAGACCTCACTTCGCTCGGTCAAATACTGTTGATTCTCTCCCAATCATTTATTTAGTTAATGTCTTGATTGTGTAAATGGAAATAAATATAATATATCCTAAAAATTTATTAAATTTATCTCCTACAGTACCGAATTAGAAATTATATATTTCAAAACCCAAGGCGCTCATAATCTCAAAAGTGATAGAATGTTTCTTGAGAAAATGTTTTATTGTGATCAACTTGATATATAGTATCCAAATCGTGAAACTTTGAAAAATATCACTTTAGTAAACCACTTTGTGCCAGCTTTTGTAAGTTGAAATTTTAAATGTCATATATTTGAAAACAAGAGGCATGCTACCCACGGGTTGGGGTCACTATCCAACTTTGAAAAATATATGGATTCAAGTTTATTTTGAAGAGTTTCTTAGGCAATATCAAACCATCAGTAAATCTTACAAAACCCCACTTTGAAAATCACTTTTTATTGAAGAGTATTTCAAAGAAAGCTGTCCAAAGATCTTTTGTAACGTCGAGGGATGTTTTTGGCTGCAGCTGCAGAATCTGCAACAAATAGATATTTGGAACGAATTATTAATATCAAGCCAGGTGGATATCTTGTTTTATTATATAAAACAAATATTCCCGGTTACACAGAATCGGGATTAATGCCACAAGAACCAACCAGCAAGCCTTCTTTTCAAAAATAATAGCCATCTCTGATTGGTTCCCATGGATTTAATCAAGAGTATGACATACCTTACGAAAATATTTAATTATCATATTCTGTATTGTATTTGCTTCATATTCTGCTAATATCATAATCTTTATACCGATACAAAGTAGGTATTATTATTATTTTTGAAGGGACGGATTCAAGGATCCAAAGAACCCCACACGTCAACCGAAGCTTCCCAAGTAGTAGGCAAACAAATACCTCCTTTAAGGTGCGTACAGATACACGCGCCTCCAACACACTCCGATCATGAACGCTACGGGGGATGTTAGCTCTTCTAGCGTTCCACTCGTGCTCCCCGGTCAATCATCAATCGATCTGCTAGAGTGACGTTCGTTTGCGGAGCAGAGCGAAAGACTGTACGCACCTTTACAAAAACCAGGAGTTTTTCCCTATGCTAACATCCCATTCATCACCTGGTTGCTTGTCACAATCCAGTGTGATATGCTTGGCAGTCTCTTCAGACTGATTAGTCCTCGTGAGTTCCACTCCTGGCCTTCTTTCAAGGTCCTTCCGCTGAGGAAGGGGCGGCCAAGTTTCCTCTACAGCGCTTTTGGTCACCCTTGACTCAGCCTCCTTGACCCACATTTGTGTCAGGAGTTTCACCCATCTCTAGTCTCTTGGTTTTTCTTCTTTGCCACTCCGAAACTTCGCAGGGTCAAAAGCCTCACCTCTCCCAAGAAGTCTTGCCTAAATGGCCGCCCTTCTTTGAGCAGTGGTGAGGTTTGGTCTCTCCACCCACAAACTCGTGAACTACGTGAGTTCCACTCCTGGCCTTCTTGTAGGTCCTTATGCTGAGAGAGAGGGGACGCCAAACTGCCTCTAGTTAAGGGGGCTCCTTAGGGCGCCCGGCCACCCTCGATTCAGCCTCTTGACCCAAATTTGTGCCTGGAGTTTCACCCCTCTCTGGTTTTTCTCTTTGCCCCTCCAGAACTCTGCAGGGTCAAAAGCCTTTCCCACCTTTCCCAAGAAGTTTTGCCTGTTTGTCTAGTTTTGTCTAGAGCAGCTTTTCACCTTTTGATCATATAGTAAAATTGCTCAACTAATTTGTGTGAGGGAGAGGAAACTATTCCAGATTTGATCACAACCAATAGTTGATATAACTATTTTTAGATTCAACAATGGTATATATCAACATTATTCCTACAAAAGAATAAATACAAAAAGATTTACCTATCAGATATAAACATAGCCATCACGGAATAGGAAATAGGCATTTAAGAAGATGAGAGTGTAGACGGTTATAAGAAGGCTATTGAGATTATAAGATTATGCTGAAGATTATTATAGAGATGACATTTTTTCACGCTATTATTGAAAATTCAGAACTCAACTAACCTAATGAAACTCAATTCATAGATATAGAGAACAGGTGAACAGAGCAGACGACCAAACACAAGCGGTGTCTATACTTATGCATATTTAGCGCTTATGTGACTAGCACATCTAACCTTTTACTATAAAAACAAAGTAAAGGCCAATCAGCTGATGAAAAATCTTTAAGATTAAAATATGTGAGCATTTTTTGCTCCAGAGTTCAAGAGCATAATAAGGTAAGAGTACTAGGGTAAGAGCATTTATAAGGTAAAGCTTATTCATATATGACAGAAGCTTAATATTCAGAATGACAATTGGCTCCAGTTACAGTGCTCGGTAACCATCATCACAAAGAACGTTACATTCAAAGAACTGACTGAACGAAACAGGAAAAACCCGTTACTAACGCATGCGCGATACGGTGCTGACTGAGACCGAGAGTGGTTTGTTGAATTCATACACGTTTTTATTCAATCAGTTCTTTGAATTTAACTATCTTTGTGATTCCATCAAACTTATAATTTTATAGTGAGGTCCACGTTATGATGGTAGTTTTTGATTAACAATGGTATTGCTATCCTTGTCTATCATTCAACAGAGCGGATAGGTAGCGTTATCTCTTTCTCGCTTTGCTCTGTTGCCAGATCGTCTTTAAACAATGTGGAATTAATAATTAGTTAACAAAATATTTCATCTTGATTATGTAAATTCATTATGAAATTATTGAAAAAAATAATTTCTTGCATGATAAAATATAATTTATTGATTATTTTAAATGAGAGTGAACAGTTAATATTACATCAATAAACCTATATCAGCTACCGTCTATAGATGGTAGGCTATTGACCAGACAGAGGATCGGCAAAGTTCTTCTCCTATCTTTCTCTCATTACTGTCATAATAATGTTGACTGTAATTATAACGCAGACCTCACTATAGCTGTTTACTCTGTATGGGCGAATCATTCAGAACAAAAATTCCCTAAATTAATAATACTAGTAGTTCTGTGAACAGTAGACCTCGCGCAGTTATAAACCGCAGCTTCCTCTTATACTGTCCATCAGAGTAAATCCTGTCTGTATGTCAAGTCGGCGAGATATCAGTGTGAAAACGGCTAATGGCTGTTGTGGTTGGTGTATCATAAATGCTAACATCAAAAGTTAATCTCCTTCAAGACATACTGGCAACAGAACGGCTTTAGTTCAAAGCAGAGAAAGTTTGAGAGACAATACTATGTTATTTTAGTTATTAATTGCATGTGTTATTGCACACAATCAATAGTTCATTTATTTATTCATTTACAATGGAGACAATAGGTTTCCCCAAATATGTCTCCTTAACAATAAAATATGAACAGATACAAATGAAAGAAGAAAAATAATGATAAAAATAATACGAATTCATGCAATAATAAATAACACAAACGACAAAAATACCACCTAATTCAAAAATGAAAAATACAAAGATTTCAAATACTTATGAAAAAAAAACAAATTGAGAATTCAAAAGAAGAATTCAAATTGAGAAATGCCAAACCGTCGACTTGAATCTTAGAACTCACTTCCCTTGGTCGATTAACATCATAACTTAGCAACTGGTATCACAAGTAGTAGGCCTAGTATAGTATCACGGGAAAATATTCAAATCTGTTCATCTCTGATCTCTGTTTTCTGAAATCGATAGCTGAAGCGTGAATCATTAATACATAAATATGTAAATCTAATAATATTAGAATTATTATCATAATATTCTACAATCGATATCTTGTTGACTCTCAATATACCGTATTGGTTGAACTATCAACACCAAACGGCTTGCTTCACCTTGTGATTTCATTGTCCAAAAACTTTGTATTATAGAAAACTGATTCCCAAAAACTTAATATAGGTAGCTATTTATTAAATTCATTTTCATTTAATGCTTTTAAATATTCACAATTTCTTGTACCATGTAATGCATTTTCCAGCTTCATAGATGAGTTCCAAGATGTGCATTCAACATTATTTGAGGCTATTGGGACCAGAAAGAGCAATCTCCACCATTTTGCAATTTCTTTGTACAGAAAGGAGCTCTATCCAATGCTCAAAACAGATGATACAAAAAGATACAAGATCCATGGCTAAATTGGATTCAAACATCGTTGGTTTTTTACTTTCCTTGCCCTACTACCATAGGTAAGGAAAGTATTGCCAGAGAAAACTCTTATAATGAGAATAACAACGTAGTGCATTTATAAGATCACGCATAATTTAGTTCTGCATTGTCCCACCAGATCGCATAAGTATGTCAACAGTCGCTTGTAACGGCTTGTAATGAGTGGAAGGAGAAAAGTGGGCTGGCATGGGAATATGGAAGGAGAGTGTCAGTCTTTTGATCCGGTTTTTTATAGCTGCATCTGGCAGCCTGCCAGGCTTTCAACTCATTTCTGAGGAAGCCTCAAGAATAATATTGCAAGCACAACCAAAGGCCAATTAGTGGCCTATTATAAAAGACAAACAATTTCATTCCTTTGTGACATGTAGCTTTCTGCTCTGACAACTCTAGAGCTGAATTATGAATATATATAATTTCTATTTTTCTATAATCTGTTGATATGATAAGTTCTTTAATATGATGAGGAGAAGAAAAGGAGGATGATAAGAATAATGAGAAAAATAATAAGAAAATATTATTTGATGATCATGAGTAGAAAAGAGTAGGATGAGATGATGATAATGATGATGATAATGATGATAATAATGATAATAATAATAAGAGAAGGAGGAGTGATGATGGGATATGACAGATAAGGAGAAGAAAGAGAAGAACTTCTGATCATTTTCTTTCCCTCTCATAATTATTATCCTTCTTCTCACTTCTTCTTCCACTATTATTCTCAGCTCTTCATCTTCTTCACGTTCTCTTCCTCTTCCTCCTCCATTCTCATCTTCATATTCTTCTTCTTCTCCTTATTCTTCTTCTGCTATTTCTTTGTTTCTTCTTTTTCTCCTCTTCTTCTTCCTCCTCCTAGAAGAATAAGAAGACACTAAGAAATAGCAGAAGAAGAATAAGATGGAGATGAATAAAATGAAGATAAAAATGGAGGAGGAGGAGCTGAAGGAAGAGGAGGAGAAGGAGAAGAAGAAGTAGTAGAAGAAGAAGAAGAATAAGAAGAAGAGGAAGGAGAAGAAGAAGAAGAAGAAGAAAAAGAAGGGGAAGAAGAAGAAGAAGAAGAAGAAGAAGGGGAAGAAGGAGGTGATGGAGTAGGAGGAAGTGTGAGTGTTAACTATTGTTAACTATTATTAGGAGGAGAATCTCTTTTTTCAGAAAAATTATGGCTTCCATATACTTGATCAGGAAATAGTTTTCTGGTTGAATCTGTCTAATTAGAAACTACAACAAAATATAAGGGTGAATATATATTAAAGCATGCATACCGCGTGGGGAATTTTCAGTAATTATTGAGAATTGTATTGAATACTTGCTCTCGTATTGTGATTTTGTGAAACACATATTTCTCATTTATAATTTGTGAGAGGAATTCTCAAATGATACTTGTTCTCTTATTGTTAAACTCTCATTCTTTATTTTTTATTTGTGAAAAGGAAAACCAACTCTTCATGATCCAATAATAATGTATTTAATAAAAATGAATCATTAATTGAAAAGTATACGTATGATTATGAATTCATACTATAAGTACCCTACAATATATATTCCTTCTGAAAAAATGATAATTCTCTAAGACAAGTGGATTGGTTGAATGCCTGTTTGAAAGACTACGAAAGGATGACAACCTCTTCAACCAACTCGGAGGGCATTTCTATTCTAGAAATTAAACTCTCATACACTTAAAACAGGATAATGTGTGTTGTAATTTTGTGCTCTCTAAATAATTTTCTGTTTAAGTGAATTTATTAATGTTTTAAATTGAGTTTTAAACAGTTTATAGTGTTCTATTTTGTCTATATATTGTTATTTGTGTATACAAGCCAATAGCCACTGTTTTTCAACTATATATAACTGGATAAGTAATTAGCTCGTAGTGACTAGATGCTTAGGCTTGTAAGATATTGTTCTTTGTGTATTTGTGTAATATTTTGCCAAAATTCATCTGAAGATTATAAGTTCATTTGCTCTGAAGATTGGATTTCTCATTCATAGGCGATAGAACCATTCATAATTTATCAAGAATCTATTACTTTGGAGCCGATAAATTTCCTTAGGTTAATAGGTGAGACAATGCTAATTACTAAAAAACCATGTTTTTCACGGTTTTCTCGAAAACGGCTCCAACGATTTTCTTCAAATTTATACCATGGATAGCTATTTATAAGCCCTATCAACTGACATGAATCTCATTTCTAGGAAAATTGCAGGAGCTGCGTAATATTCTCGAGAAAAATGGCGAATAATTACTGAAAAACCATGTTATTCACGGAGCTCCTGTAATTTTCCCAGAAATGAGCCTCATGTCAGTTAATAGGGCTCATGAATAGCTAGCTATCCATGGTATAAATTTGAAGAAAATTGATAGAGCCATTTTCGAGAAAACCTTGAAAACATGGTTTTTTAGTGATTATCCGCCATTTTTCGAATATTACGG
The DNA here is from genome assembly GCF_014356525.2 of Nilaparvata lugens. Classification (NCBI taxonomy): domain Eukaryota; kingdom Metazoa; phylum Arthropoda; class Insecta; order Hemiptera; family Delphacidae; genus Nilaparvata; species Nilaparvata lugens. Next base: position 25,903,893 of record NC_052514.1, on the reverse strand, counting down.
AGCTCCTGCAATTTTCCCAGAAATGAGACTCATGTCAATTGATAGGGCTTATAAATAGCTATCCATGGTATAAATTTGAAGAAAATCGTTAAAGCCGTTTTCGAGAAAACCGTGAAAAACATGGTTTTTTAGTAATTATCCACCATTTTTTCCGCCATTTTGAATTCAATTTTTTTTTTAATTTCTTATTGTCGGATCCTCATGATATAAGGACCTTAAGTTTAAAATTTCGAGTCAATCGGTTGATTAGGAATGGAGTTATCGTGTTCACAGACATACACATATACACGCATACACACACACACAGAACAACACCCAAAGATCATGTTTTTGGACTCAGGGGACCTTGAAACGTATAGAAAACTTGAAATTGGGGTACCTTAATTTTTTTTGGAAAGCAATACTTTCCTTACCTATGGTAGTAGGGCAAGGAAAGTAAAAAACCAAAAAATGTAAAATGCTCAAAACAGATGTTACAAAAAGATACAAGATCCATGGTTAAATTGGATTCAAATATCGTTGGCTTTTTTTTAAAGAGACAATCTCCACCGAGTGTTGGAATCTTAAGAGACAAACTCCATTTCAGCCAACCAGCTGGAAGGAAGCTGTCACGTGACCAGTGAACTCTATACTAACAGTTAGTATACAGTTAGTATACATACAGTTCAGTGCACGTGACAAACCACTCTCGGTCTCAGACAGCACCGTATCGCGCATACGTTAGTAACGGTTTTTTCCCGTTCCATTCAGTCAGATCTTTGAATGTAACGTTCTTTGTGATGATGGTTACCGAGCACCGTAACTGGAGCCGTCATTCCATTTTGATGAGGATATTATTATCTAATGATGATCTATCATTAAATTCGATATAATAATCAATATATTATTATCATCATTTCATTCAATAAAAGAAAGAATACTTTTCAATAATATAATTAATAAAATATAACGGTTGTTATTTAATGTTAAAAAACACTATAACTGAGTCAATATATTGTCATTTCAAAGCAAAAACCTAACCCCTAACCTCCTCTTTTATATTTAAAACATTAATAAACATAAATCTTCGTAAAAACCCGTAATCCTTTCCAGCATATTGCAATTTCAAAGCAAAATCCCAACCCCCTAACCTATCCTTTCACCTTTGAAACAACAAAAAACATAAATCCACTTGGACCCTAGCCCCTTCTAGCATATTGCAATTTCAAAGCAAAAACCTAACCTATCCTTATGAAACATTATTAAATATAATCTAAATAAAATCTAACCCTCAACCCTATTTTGTCAATTAGTTGAATTTCTACATTGTTGATAAACGATGTGGCAACCTTGCAATGGGTGAAAGATAGCGCCATCTGCTTTGTTGAATGATACACAAGGATAGCAACACCATTGCAAATCACATCCTACCATTATAACGTGGACCTTACTATAGATACTCAAAGAGTACTTTTGAATAGCTATGTGATAACTGTGACCGTTGCTGGCCGTTACTCTGTAGCTGCTTGAATTCATGCTTATGACATTGCTGTTAAAGATCAAAATCATTGTGATAAGTAGCCTACTGTGCAACAATTTTATAATAATACAATTATTATTATTATTAGAGCAGTGAGTTCTTGGTTTTGTTTTGAGTTCTTTTTTCCTGCTAATTGAATTTTATCAAGTTTTGAATACTTTATCATGTTATTTTAAATATATTTTCAAATCATAGTTACACACCTGAACCACTTGTTTATAGTGCTTCGATTGTGGGTCGACGACAAACCTGGTCGATCCTTTCACACTGACGACAAACTGGGCTAACGGCAAATGCGGTCAGCGACAGAGTGGGCCACATTTAGTTAAATTCAATTTTTTTTCTGTCTGTGACCAGTGTATATACTGGATAGAAATTGTCGATTTATAGAACACAAGAGTTCAAATATTTACAGTTATATTAAGATGACTGATCAAAGAGACTGATAAAGTTTACAGCCTCCTCTTCATTCAAAGAAAAGAGAGGGAGGTTAATCAGGTTCTCTCGGAGCACTTTCTTGAACACTTTCTTCCAACTCTCGCATTGCTGTGGAAGTTTATTAAAAATTTCCAATGCATGCATTGGATAGCAGGTGTATAGCCAATCTTGAGTAGGGGAGGTCGATGTTGTCTCTCCTTCCAGTTGAGTAGTTGTGGATCTGTGGAGCCTCTTGCTTGGAGTATGTGAAGTTGGCCTTTCAAAACCATTCCTGAGCAGACCCCGTTTGTCAAGAGCCAACAGATGCGTTTGATTTTTATTCCTGCAATTTTCATATAATGTGCAATAAAGGGAGATACGAAATATTGCAAAGCATCTTGCAAGGGAAAGTAGAAGGCAGGAGAGGTCCAGGAAGGAGAAGAATTTCCTGGTTGGCCAACCTCAGAGCATGGTTCGGAAAGACCTCTATTCAAATGTTCCTGAGCGCATCCAACAAAGTAACAATAGCCAGAATGATCGCCAACATTCATAACGGACAGGCACCCTAAGAAGAAGAAGAAGAAGACCTCCCGACAAATGCGGTCAGTGACAGAGTGAGTCAAATTCTTGAGCAGACCCAGTTTGTTGTGTCAAGAGGCAAAAGATGCGGTCAATTTTCATTCCTGCACCTCCCGACAAATGCGGTCAGCGACAGAATGGATTACATTCCTGAGGAGACCCAGTTTGTCGTGTCATGAGGCGACAGATGCGTTCGATTTTCATTTCTGCACCTCTCAACAAATGCGGTCAGCGACAGAGTGGGTGAAATTCTAGAGTAGACGCAGTTTTTCGTGTCATGAGGCGACAGATGCGATCGATTTTCATTCCTGCACCTCCTGACAAATGTGGTCAGTGACAGAGTAGGTCAAATTCTTGAGCAGATCCAGTTTTTCGTGTCATGAGGCGACAGATGCGTTCAATTTTTATTCCTGTACCTCCCGACAAATGTGGCCAGCGACAGAGTGGGTCAAATTCTTGAGCAGACCCAGTTTGTCATGTCAAGAAGCGATAGATGCGATGGATTTTTATTCTTACTCCTCCCGGTAAATGCAGTCAGCGACAGAGTGGGTCACATTCCTGAGCAGACCCAGCTTGTCGTTTCCTGAGGCGACAGATGTGGCGAAAAAATGACCCACTTTCTCGTCGACCCAGTTTGGAACTATCACCTACACCGATAACCGACTGACATCCTTCATATTCATTGAATAATACAACTTTCCGATTTGAACTTATAATGAATTATTTACATTTAATCTTTTATTAACTGTTATTGGAATACATAGTAATTTAGAGGTGAGTCTTGTTTCAATTTTTCATAATATTATATTCTGCTCCGTCCATAAGATAATTTTTATTATTGTTCAGTTTTATTTTTAGGTTAGCTTATGAAATGTGATTTAGGCCTACACTTCATTTTGAGTGAATTAGTGATCATATATTTGGATTAGTATTGAGTATTTTTAGGTCCATATTAAAATTTTACAAACCACAAGGACATGTCAAAATAAAAAAAGAATCCAAATTATAGCTAGTTACAACAATAAAGACAGAAATATGAACTCACCATCATGTTGTCCAACAAAGAACTTTTTGTTGAAATGGAACTCATTGCTATAACTTATAAATATTAAAATATCGATATCATATTCAACCGTATATTGCATCTTATAATATGGTCTAAGGACCTATCTTTGTTACTACTTTATGATCTACGTTATAATGACAGTGTTTTTTTATTAAAAGTGGTGTTAAATTGAATCATTTGACAAAGCATATAGCCTACCGGTAACTCCATACCTTTTTTAGCTCTGACTGCTCTTATCAATTCTCTATAAGAGGCAGTGGCAGGGCAGAAAATCATCAACGCCTTTCTGCTAACTTTCTTTATTGTTATCATAACGTGGACGTCACTATAGCCAAGTCCAGCTTGTTATTAGGTTGAAGTGGTTAGACTAGGTTTGGTTTATTATTCGTTGAGAAATAACTATTGATTCGTGAGATTATATATAGAAACAATAACTAATATTATATCAGATATACCGGGATGACTTGAAACACAACTATGTAAGTTACCTACTATAGAAGGTTTATTAGAATCTCTTGTTCCTGTTTATTTTTATTTCTATAGAATTAAATTAATAAGGATCGTGGAAATAATGCCTTCCTATCATGTCCACTTTGAAGCGTGAATCTCTTTATATTAAACTGGCTGGCTCAAGTCTGGTGTCTTCAAGAGATTTCAGGTCGCACCTGATCAATTTCAAAGACGCTGGCTTCTGAAATGACTTGACAACTGTCTTCAAGGAACCGCGACACAGCTTTACGTTGCCTTCCGAAAAATATTTTGGTCGGCCAAGATTCGAACCAGAGGCTTCTGGTTTACAAAGTCTGCGTCTAAACCACTTGACTGTGGCCACTCTTCTTGAAATTTTACCAACTTTCTACTTTCCTGCTCTATAAATAATTTGAAAACATTCTATGTATAATGTAAAATACAGATTATTGTATTTGTTATTGCGGATGAAGCTCACATTAGCTTTAAACTTGGGTAATTGAAAGTGTGTGGATGATTTGATTAGATGATTAAATGTCCATGCCTACTGCGGAATTGGCACCCACGACCACGTAGCGCTAGCAGACTGACTCGTCTCAGCTATTTAGAGGTTCTTTTAATTTAGTTGGCCAAACATAGCACAGTTTTTTAGTCGAAAAATTTTATCAAACAAATAGGACTGTTACTGAAATTGAATTTCCGTCTCTATAAGCTTGATGGTCTTCATAATTTTGTCATCTTGAAAATAAAAATTTAACTCAGTTAAAAATCAAAATTAGGTAATTGAAAATTAAATCCTATGTAGGATTGATTAAAAATTTCAATTTCTGTTTTTAATATAACCTTGATGGGCATCTATAGATTTGATCCTAAATATTATTGAGTATGAGAGGCACTATTCAGTACTGGACTGATGAGAAGATCCCTTGATGTTCGGTGAGTGTTGAGCAGAGGTAGAAAAGCTAACTGCAAATGCCTGACTATTCTCATTTGCAAAACTACGGCATGCTGGATGGTTGACTCAAGTAGCACGATACAACTTAGCTAGATGCTCAAATGTTATCGCTAATCATAGTAGCGTCTTGATGCTTTAGATGGCGTAAATCGGTCCATGGATCAAGTCCGGGGCAGTACTTGATCTGGAATGAATGAATGTGAAAACAAATAAAAATCTAGTTTTAATTCGAATTAGAAGTAATATCTGAGATGAGATTGGAGTAGTTGAGTGGGTTGAGTAGTCAGATGTTGAGTGGTCAGTTCGATCAGGTCTGACCAGAATATTTTTTCGTCCATACGGGTTTCGAATAAAAGTAGATTGCAACAGTTCAAGTATCAGAGTCAGTGACCGGTACAGTTGAATGTTCTAATGGGACTATTCCTACACAGCCCGGCCGAACAAGTATGAATATTCCCAGAACTTACAACTTATGAGAATAATATTATCACAATACCGGACTCATTCACTGATACTGTTATGTGGAAAGTCGAGCTCATTCGTGCCGGTTACGAAAGCAGTTCACTATAGAGGCTCTGAAAATGATCAAATTACCTGAACACTCTGGAATAGCCGACCTGCGCCAGCCAGGCCATTCGATATTAACCACTGTAATTACCTTTTTGACTAACACATATACTCGCAGTACAAAAAGTAGATATTCCTAATAGAAAAGCTAAACGAATAAATGAAAATGATGAAGAATTACACAGACTCATCAAAATGTAATTCATTGTATTCAAATGTATTCATTCATGATAGTAAATGACATGTTCTTAAGTGGAAACTGCAGTTGATACTTATTGAAAATGCAATGTATTATCTTGAATATTACAAGTCTGTCATCTCTAGTAGGCAAGATATGGCATTGCTGCCATTCCTTCAATTCAATTCAAATCTCTTTGTTCATATAGCATACATTGTCCATTGAATGGTGTCAATAGTGATAACAGTGAACAATCACTGTAGATAGTAAGTACACAAATAAAATAAATAATTAAACTTCAACTGATATTAAATCAAATGATCAATTAACATAAACAAACCAATTATGTCATCAACAAAATATTCTTATTTTTTGTATTTTTCTGTAGGTGAATGAGCAGTAACTCGTAAGATAATGGCATCCTACAACGGACTAGCAGAAAACATAAACAAAACCAGACTTGATAATCAAAAAATTCTGAAAGATCTCAAGAAATTGGAAACTACCATCAAATATCTGAAATCCTTTCCACCGTCAGAACTGAGTGAAGAAATCAAAACGAAAATCCACCTACTGGTGACTTCGTCGCAGGTTTTGCAAGCAAGGCTGTTTCGGAGTGCAGTCGAATCAAAGACACTGGATGAGTTGTGGGAGGGCAATGGGATGCTCAAGTATTTGTTTGAATCAAACATCAAACATTACTCAGTCAACAATCAGTTGAAGTGTCTGATCTGCGATGAATGGTTGCCAGCATCACGAGAGCAACTCAAGAATCATCTAGAAGGCAGCAGCCATATCCAGCGTTATTTGGACACTATACAAGGTGAAACTATGTCATACTGGAAAGATACTATCTCCCTGTTCTCTTCTACTTCAGGGGAAATGGGTGAAGAGCTTAGTTTAGACAATGACAGATGTCTGATGCTGAAATATGGCAAGTTTATTGATTTCAACGGTCCCAACGATATGCTATTTTGCAAGTTATGCTGCACTACCATACCAAAGAACAACAACTGTCTTCAAGCCCATTTCAAGGAAAGTCTACATCAAGAACTGTTCAAAGATGTTGTCAATGCTATTGTGGGTAGAACAAAGAACAATTTGGACAAAACAAAAAACAAGAACATATTTACTGACAGTGAGCCGGATTCACTAACATTAATGAGCTTCAAAAACGTTCAGAATGGGGAACTTGCCACAGGTACATCGATTCAGCCAATTAATCAAAACAGAGCAGATATGGAAAGTTGGTTCAAAGACACAATCGATAAATTCATTGTTGAATTTCTTGAGGATGGTTTTCCCAATGACAAACTTTATATTTGCAGCATTTGTCAAGTTCATACAAGTTCGTACAAAAGATGGCAAGAGCATTGCTTCAGTGTATCACACGAAACTCGTATGATATTGAGTAGCAACGTCTCATACTATCCTTGCCAATGCTCCACTGAAATGATCTGCCCCAACTATATCAGGGAGTATCATATGAATAAGAATCACGACCGACTTTTGAAGCTTTTCAATTCACTGAAACTGAAACAAGTGAGATTTGATGTGAGTGATGACGATGATGCAACATCAGACGAAGATAACAACAATCGGAGGTCAATTTTGGAATCGAGATTCAATAACTCTGTTAAAAATTTGGGGGCTAAACCCAAAATTTTGAATGTTCACAATGGTGTTGATAAAAGGAATAATCCTTCTGCTAAAAAACAAGTGAAAAAAATCGATGAAAATGATACTACTTGTGCAGATACTGGTGATGCTACTCCAATTGGACTATCTGGTGAGTTATAATAACTTATTTATTATAAAGATCAAACTTATTGCTAAAAATCTTCAGGCCTATAAACAATAGCATTTTTAAATCATAATTTACATGAACATTATAAATCACATACATCAAATTAAAATTGTGAATTGTCTTTTGTTATCGTCAGGGTAGCATCATTTTTTAATATCTTTCTATTTCTTTGATTTATGTTTTTCCATTCAACAACAATTACCAAAGGTGATGTGACAGTTACGAAAAAAGCTTTTATCTGCAATGAGCTACATTTTATGAGGTACCTAGCTATGTTACTAAATTTTATTTAATTAAGATTTAATATAATTATTATTTGTATTCCAATTATTGTTTGTTCATAGAAAAGGAAATTCTTGTTCATAGCTTCACTTAGACACTTAGCTTTAAAATCGTTAGACCTTGAGCTAATTTCAAGGTTCAGATGGATACCTATAGAATTATTCATCACACGTTAAGATTTTCCTTGAGGCAAGCCTTTGGATTTACTGTTGCATATAGTCACCATTTCGACCAAGAGGAAAATTATCAGATAAAATTATATCACCTATGTTGAATTATAGGTTTTATTTTTATCTCCAATCTATTATCTATTGAAAACATTGTGCTCAAAATAATAATCTGAAGATACTAATGATTGAGTCAGCAATGGTATACCCAATTTGACAATCGATCCTCCAACCTAAACAAGACAGTTAATTATTCTTGAGTATTTTATACCACTTCAATTCAAATTTATAAGTTGAAATAAATTAATTATATTTTCCAGTACCCTTTAATATTATATTTGATATTATCAGTGCATAGCATTTTTCAACTCATGAAAACCATTCTCATATGATTTGTGTTAACTCCCATCAGTTCAGCAACTATATACATTGCAAGCACCAATGTATATTGTAGTTCAGTAACTATATACATTGGTGCTTGCAATGTATATTGTAGCTCTGATTTTTTAATTTAATATTATTTGTATGCATAAGAGAAGTCTAGAACCAATTTCTTCATGCAAAATATCCTTTTGCTAGATACAGGATGGCTCAAAAACCTCGTATTTTTGGTTCATTTTACAGTATTCAGCTATTTCTGCCTAATCCAGTGATCGGACACAAAAATTTGTTCTTGCCTTTTTTTAGATTGAAAAATTATAAATAAAATGAGATGATTCGGAATTCTTTATCGCCAATGAGTGCTGAGTTATGATTTTTCGAAAATGAGTAACATTTTAAGAAAAAATCGATTCTGATGATTTTTAGTTTTCGATCAACAATATCTTCCGATTGTTACCATTTAGATATATAATTCAAAATCCCTTTGGGCGTATTTTTGTGCTCTACAATCTGAGATCAGGTAGAGCGCTCTATATCATATAGATTTCCAGGTACACCTGACAACAATGCTCCTTGTATTGTGAAAAACACCTAATTTTCAGCTTCAACCATCATCACCAACTACATTGCCCTTACATTGATATTTCGCAGAATGATATAAGTTCTTGATTTTGACACCTCAAGGATCAACATTTCAAACACTTATAACTTTTGACACAATGCTCAGATTTCATTGTATTGCAACTTCATTCTTCTCGGTTCGTCAAGGCGGTCATAATCATGCAGAACAAATTTTTCTGTCCGATCACTGGATTAGGCAGAAAAAGCTGAATACTGTAAAATGAACCAAAAATACGAGGTTTTTGGGCCACTCTGTATCTAGCACAAGGAAGTTTTGCATGAAGAAATTGGTTCTGGACTTTTCTCATGTATCCAAATAATATATTAAAAAAATCTAAACTACAATATAAATTGCAAGCACACCCCCTTTTTTATGTCTAGGCTATATTGACTGGACTACATGTCTTTCATTTGTAAATGGCTCTCGTGAATGGAAACTATCTATGCACCAATAAAACATAAAATGGTACTGATATTTTTATGTATTCCAACATTTGAATTGAAGTGGCAAAAATACTCAGTGTAGGTAGGCCTACTGCTTTGTATGGGTTGACAGGAAGTTGATGATCAATTATTGCCTCTTCAATAAAACTATCCGTCACCTGGTTACTAATGGCAACCATAACAATTAAAATGTCATTTTTGATTGACACTCTCTATAATTAACTGCTATCAATAATATTGTTGAATGTTTTTTACAGTATTGGATTAAATTGAATTAAATTTGCTGACAGTTGATGTAGTATAGAATCTAATGATTATCTTTATTTTCAGATATACCTGATAATGCATCAGATGATGACTTGATTAGAGAGATACAACATTTTGGAAGTATAAAGAAAATTGAGAGAGTTAAGCCTTCATTTGCGAATGTGTATATTGAATTGAGGTAAAATCAAGTATTTTCTAATTTAGTTGAATTTTAATGATGGTGTAACGTTGCTATAGTGAGTTCCACGTTGCTGATTCGTTGATGGAACGAATTATTGATTTCAAGCCAGGTGGATATCTTGTTTTATTATATTATAAAACAAATATTCCAGGTTTCATAGAACCGGGATTAATGCCACGAGAACCAACCAGACAAGCCTTCTTTTCAAAAATAATAGCCATCTCTGATTGGTTCCCGTGGATTTATCATGATTAAAGAATTTAACATACCGTACTTTCGTGCGACCGGACGAAAATATTTCATTATCATATTCTGTATTGTATTTGATTCATATTCTCCTTAATATTATAATTGTTATACCGAGACAAAGTAACTCCAAGTATAATCTAATAAAAGTGACCTTATATATAACTTTATTGAGGTTATAATGGCAGTGTTTAATTAGCAATGGTATTGCTATCCAGCTTGTCTATCATTCAACAAAGCGGATAGGTAGCGCTATCTCTTTCTCGCTTTGGTCTGTTGCCAGATCGTCTTTTAACATTGTAGAATTAATAATTTACAACATTTTCCATCTTAATTATGAAAATTCATTATGAAATTATTGAAAAATATAATTTCTTGCTTAATAAAATAATTGATTATTTTAAACAAGAATGAACAGAGTTAATATTACATATAGAAGGCATTGGCAAGACAGAGGTTCGGGAACGTTGTTCTCCCATCTCTCTCCACTGTCATTATAACGTGGACCTCACTATAGTAGCCTGTGCATTGAATGTAGTGATTTTTGTTGATCAATGCTATTTCAAAATAACTTTTATTTCATCAATATCAACATCAGTTTTGAAGAATATTTCTCGAATAATATGTTTTATCTAGATTTTGTCTCAAGTGTCTTTGCCATGGTTGATCACTGACCTGATGATACGTAGGCTATCATCTAGCTATTTATATAAGCGCTTCAACTTAATTTCATTTATTAATTATTCAAATTAGATTAAATTCTATTAATTTTTTATAATATAATATTTTCTATTATTAATAATTTCTTTGGATGATGAAAATCACAACTAATGGAATTTATTGATTTAATGCTTATTCTCAACAAATCGAACTTATTTAACAGTATCGAACATTTGAATTACTTAACTTACTTAATCGAAGCCTCTTCTACTTGCGGTGTAGAATTTACGAGAGATTTCCATCTATCACGATCCTGCGCCAAACGGCCATTCACTCTCCAATCACCACCCCTAGACTCCAGATTTCTCCGGAGGTCATCCGACAATCTTTTTCTCGGTCTTCCAGCTCGCCTTCTTCCCTCTGCCTTACATTCCCATCTCATTTTTGATAGCCTCTCCTCGCCCATCCTTATTACGTGGCCCAGCAATCTAAGCTGTCCTTCCTCAATCCTCTGAGTAATTGGATTAGAGTTGACCTCAGTCGGTCTCTTCTTGTCTTCCCAATCACTCTACGTAGGAAGAGCATTTCTTGGGCCTGCAGCTTACTCTTACTTCTCTCTGTCAAAGTCCACGTCTCAGAAGAGTATAACAAAGTAGGAACATATGTGGACCAGACGACTGCCATTTTCGCTTTCTGGCTGACATCTTTCATATTAAGGAACTATCTTGATAGCGCATAGTAGTCTACCACCAGAAGCAGTTCTAGAATTTATTTCTTCCTCCATTCTGCCCTCTTGATGTATGATAGCTCCAAGATATTTGAATTACTACTTTTCTTTATTCCATTTACATACCACAGCTCAACATTTCCTATTTCACAGAAAAGTTTACTTCTATTAATTCAAAAATGTTCACAAAGAGTGATATTTCGGGAAAAATAGTAGACCTATTCTTTTAATAGGCCATAAAAGAACGGCCCAGTTAACGACAAAAACATTTGGTTTGGTTTTGAATGGTTTGTTTTGTCTGCTGAACATTCTGTCAATGTATGTATTCTGAATTGTATTATTATCTACGAAATGTGTGAAATCCCCCATAAAAACCAATGGTATTCTTTTTCTGCCTGGCTGGCTAGACATTGATTGGAAATCACCACTTCACTGAAAATTTGAATTGATTTGAATAGTCAGATCTTCATTTTTTTACAGAGAGGAATTTCAGAGCATCGTTTATTTGGGACTCACAATAACTGTTAAGGGCACCGTGGTCAGCGTTACTGACCCAATTCTGCAATCAAATACTGGTAAGCAAACTGATTATTTCGACTATTGTCAATCAATATTTTGGCATTACCAGCATGGCAGTCAAATCACATCATTCCAAAAGGGAGCCCATCTTTCCAACTTAATTTAAATAAGTGAAGAGACACTTTTCGACATATTGGTTGTATAAATATTAATGGCATTGTGGATACATCCCTTTTAGTTGATAATTTACTCGTTTTATGAATTTATTTGTGGAAATAACAATATTTTCAAATTTATGGTTTTCCTGCGATACCCTAATGGAATAAAATGAAAATTTACAAAATTAAAGCTCACTATGAATCCAATATTGAAATTAATTAAAGGGAAGATTCATCGACTTCAAAATGAGATAGTTATAGTCGTATAGTACTAACTTATGAAGGGAGTAAGGTATGACTTACCTAACTTATGAAGGGAATGAAGGAGGTATGGGCATAGAGAAAAGATAGCATAAGAAGATACCCCATGGTATAGATCGCTTATGTTCCAAATTCCAAGCCTATTTTTATAAACTCAAGCCGATTACTGTCAATTATTACTGTTTTGGCCAGGTGAGAATGTAAGAACGGCACAATATGAGTGACTACCAGCGTCAAATAGCTTCACCAAGTACTTGGACTATCGGCTTTAGTTAACGGTGAAACTTGAAACATAAACGCCCTATACCATAGGATATCTTCTCATGCTATCTTTTCTCTATGGTATAGGGTTGGAAGATTGAGAGGAAAGAGGAGGTCAAAAGAAATTAATGAGAAAGATATAGTGTTCCAGAATAAAAGCAATCGCTATAAAAAGATAGATTATATTAAAATTGAAAAATTACAATTCAATATGAATAGAAAGTACTGAAGTCTAGGTTGGTAAATTAATTTCATCCTTCTAGTTAGCGGTTTGTTACGCATTAGTTAAATTATTCATCAGCAATCGGGAAATTATTTTATATATATTTTTATGTTTTATATCAGACTATTGTATACTTAAATTTAAAACTTGAATAGTATAAATTTCAAAAGTATTAGGATATTAGATATGAACTTTGAAAACTGTGTAGAATGTAAGAGTGTTGCTTGGAACAGTCGCACTTCCCAATAGAACAAATTTTGCAAATTTAGACAAAATGTTGATTGAAATTTATTTATCAAAGGGTGAAGTCGTTTGTTTCTCGCCACAGCAATAAAATGTTCACTAAATAATGGTTGAAAATTACAGAATAATATTGATTATGACAGTAAATATTTTATTAGTAATCTCATTTTCATCTGTCATCTTATTCAGTTATTATTCGATTTCCAACGGCTACACCAATTTCCAATTTCTTGATTAGTAATTGATATGTGTTCCATTCTAATTTTATACTGTAACCGAATTTGTTTTTCTTTATTTTCAGACTCTGGTGCTAATGACGCAAGAAACAAACATGTTGTTGATGCTCAAATTCCCATATCGATGTCAACAAAATTTCAAGAAGAATCGCCTTTCAGGTCAATGGTTTTAGAGTTAATGGCTAGGTCGGAAATTAATGATGCTCTTTCACCAATAATCAAACATCATTTGAAAGAATCCTTATCGTTGACTGGGCAGGTCATAATAGTCGGATCACAAGCTTTGAAACTTACTTTCGACAAGTCCTCAACAATGGACTTTTTTGTTGAAATTGGTGAGTAATATTCTATCCTTTCTTCTATTCTTCTATATTTTTATAAAATTCTGATCTGAATGATTCACCGATCACGATTTGTGAAAAATCAATTAGCCTACTGCATGAATTGAATCAAAATTCAGAATATATAACATCCTTAAACAAATTCGGAAACGAATATTTATTCATTACAAAAACGAATTATATGATATTGTTAGGTTTTCAAGTATTATATCTTCTTCAGTCATCTATTATATAATAATGGAAAGAATTGGCTTATACACTTTATACACATACGGGATAGGAAATACATGAATGACGCATCATTAGGTCTGAACTACTGGACTAATTAGCTTGAAAATTTGCATATAGATTCTCAATTTACCAAGGATGGTTATAGGCCTACTTTAGATTCTTCAAGATTTCAGCTTGTCAAGTTTTTAATTAGATCCTTGCGGAGCACGGGTTACCTGCTAGTACAATAATAAGAATAGCATCAGCTGATGTAAAGCGAAATGCACATGTTCGTGGCGCGTAAGGGCCATTACATATACACATGAGTCATACAATATGAAATAAATGACTACATCAAAAATATGACAGGTCCTTTTTTGTTCCAATTGTTAAATATGTGAGTGAATGCTATTAGTAAGTGTTAACCAACATTTAAGATATCGAAATCATGTAACAATCACCTTCTCATTTAAAAAATTGTTGTATTCGTTAATACATAAAGAATGGAATTAGGATGGATAGAAAAATGACGAGAGTGAGTTGACAAACTGAGGAGTTGATGCCGACCGCCTTTTCCATGCCCAGTCATCTAGATCATAGCCATCTAGATTCTGGCGGGCAATATACAATATAAGTTGAGTTAGTTTGATTCAATATTGCGGACAAACATTTTGAAGCGACAGAAAAGTAGATTTTTTAATTCGAATAGGCTCCCTAATGGAACCTACTACCAAATTATCCTTTAAAAAGAAATATTAAGCGGTTTCCATAATTTTCACAAACTCTGTATAATTTGATTGTATGGGAGGATATTTCACCATAATAAAGAGAGTTTAACACTGACGTTGTCAATACCACTATATAGTGTTTTATTCCTTGTATAGTTTATTACTAGAATGTGAAATTGATGTAAAATTTATTTTTCTACAATCAATGACTTGATATATTTTTTATATTTCTGATATTTTTTCAGATGATAACTATTTTGGTAAAAAAACGGAACTTACCGCAGTTGAGCTGAGTGCACGAACAATTAGACTTTTCGATTTGTTGAAACAGTCCAAGCATTTCAAGAATGTCGAGATTGTCGGCGATAATGTGCAAGTTCTCACACTAGTCTACAGTGACACGGACAGAAAATGCCAGATTTTCTTCAGGGATGGCCTGGTTGTTGAAAAGACCAACTTGAGCCTGTGAGATTTTTCATATGTAGCCTACTCATATTTTTCAAAAGTGATTTTCTTGCTTTTTATTCACACATTCTATCACTTTATAGGCAGAGGATGACCTCAATAACGACACAAGTTGAATACTATTCAAGTCTAGTAGTCATATTACTAAATAAGATTTTTTTTAATTGTTAGAAGTTTGAGATTTTGCACATATGTAGTAGTTATCATTCTGAATAACTAATAACGGAAGTCGTCGGCGATAAACCTTGTACTTCAGTCAAAACTTGGCTTCTTTCTTCGTATCAAATAATTAGTGTTCACTGGATCAAAAACTACAACTTTTGTAAAATACCGTACACTTTTTCAATCTTAAAACACAAAAGTTATCAAGTACCCTTTTTTATTTTACAAATCACAACTAGTTTCAACTCTAAAGAGTCATATTTAAATCACACATTACACTTGAAAGTGGCTCTAATGAGCTGAAACTACATAGTTGTGTGTGTTTTTTTTTTTAAATAAATAATGTACTTGATAAATACTTCTAATGTGTTTTAATAATTTTCAGTTGCCCTATAAAGAAAAGTGAGTACTTTTACAGCATCATCAACCCTTATGCTATGAAATTGAAAATTCTAAAAACCTTATAGGAAATTTCTCCTTCTATAGATAGAGTATAGAGATGACACTTAGTTTTCCATCATCTATTAATTTCAGTTAACTATAATTGAAAAGTTAGCTATGAAATTGACAATTTTAAAAATAGGAAATTTCTATAGATAGAGTATAGAGATGACACTTGGTTTTCCATCATCTATTAATTTTAGTTAACTATAATTGATAGGCCTAGTACCGGACTCTATCAATAGATAACTATACCGTGTGATTTAAAAAGGACTTTACAACTTCGAAAATTCATATAAATCTTATTAAACAAGGTAAAGAGCTGGTTTTAGTGTTGTTTAAAAGGAAAACACTTCAAGTTCTGACTCGCGTAGTCCGCTAGTGCCTGGTCGCGTGAAACATTGCAACATGTGTGTGATAGCCCTAAAGTGAACGTTTTTGTGCGTTGAGTTTGAGGAAAGTGTACGGCCCCTTTTCTTCCAAGAGAAACGGCATCAATGGCATAGTGTACCTTGATATGTTGCAAACATTTTTGATACCACAGATCGATGAGGATGACCGAGAATGAAATGTTTTCTTTATGCAAGATGGCGCACCACAACACTATTTGACTGACGTCCGGGATTTTTTTTTAATACCGATTTCTAAATCAGAGGATTGGCCGTAATGCGCCAATTCCATGGCCCCCTCCTTCCCCAGACCTAACACCACTCGATTTTTTCTTGTGGGGTTTCATAAAAGATATGGTGTTCGTACCTCCTTTACCAGCCACTCTACCTGAACTTAGAGCAAAGATTTGCGCTGCTGTTGAGCAAGTTACACCTGAAATGCTAGTGTGAGTCTGGGAAGAAATCGACTATCGATGAGATGTCTGCTTAACCAACGGAACATCTTTAGTTTAAGGGAAAAAAACTTGAAGTGTTTTCCTTTAAAACAACACCAAAACCAGCTCTGTACCTTGTTTAATAAGTTTTATATGAATTTCCAAAGTTGAAAGGTCCTTTTTGAATCACCCGGAGAGTCAAAACGACATACAGTCAAATCTGATCACGGCACGTTGTTCTTCCACGGTGCAATTCTCAAGCGGACTCGCCAATCAACTGAGTCAATTTACAATTATGTTTACGAAATGCAATGGAACAACTGATCAGATGTCATTGCAAAATTGTCAACTTCATGTCCTGAAAGTTTCATATGGATCAATTTAGTCGTTTTTTTGAAAATTAGTTATAATTTTTTTATTAAAATTAGTCTACTTATTGTAACTTAATGTGTCTCGTTACTTATTGAATGTCCCTCGTATTAAGGTTATTCCTCATTAACCTTGAACTATCAAATAATGAATTAACAATATTGTTGGATATTTTCAGGATTTATCTGAATTGTGATAAAAATATTGGTGAGATGGTCGTTGCTATCCTGGAATGGTTCAAAGAGATAGGTCTGCGCAACGCTCTGCCAACCTACTCGATTCTGTGGCTGGCTCTGTTTCCTCTCATCACAAAACACTATCTTTGTCCCGTTGTTATTTTGAGGAACAATAATGACGCTGGTAGAAAGATGATTTCAGGTAAATACAAAATCAATTATATTCAAAATTGCTAATTTAAAAAAATTAAAATGGATTAAACATCCGAAACTAGTTATTTTACTTTTAAAAGTTGAAAAAATCAAATAAGGTACTATGGTATTATTTTTCAATTCATTACTGAGAATCACTAGTACCATTATATTTTATATTAAACACGACTAGTTTTGGCGATAATGCCATTTGAAAGGAGACTTGATAATGTAATTGAGCATTCAAGTAGCATCAGAATACTTGATTGATCAAAATTATACTCTTAATTTTTCATAATTTTATGTGTAGTCTAAATAATTGTTGCTTATTTGCTTTCAAAAAACATGAAAACACTGCTAGCTCCAAAGTATAACAAATAAAATGCATTGTAGATCAATGTTATAAATATACTTTTACTACTCAATTAAAATTTTGATCAATTAATCATCATTTAATAGCATTCAAATAATTGTAATATCTTGATTATCCCCAATGTTCTTTATTAATGATAAATGTTAATGAAAAGGATATCCTTTTCCAAGAGTGATACTTGAAAGATTGAACGTTCATGTGAATATATTACAGTTGTAACATAATTTTGAATATTTCATCACATAACATCGAGAATTTCTATAGTCAAGGTTAATATGCTTCATCAAGTCTCCACTCTTACTGTAAATTTTTTCAACGCCATAATGTAAATTGAAATATGTTTTGTTATGTACATGAAAAATCTAAAACTCATAAGTTTTATAAGAATCACAAAACGTTGTGCAACTCTTAATAGTCCAGTCAATATAGACATAAAAAAGGGGGTGTGCTTGCAATAATTTATATTGTAGTTCTGATTTTTTAATAGCTTATATTATTTGGGTACATAAGAGAAGTCCAGAACCAATTTCTTCATGCAAAATTTCCTTATGCTAGATACAGAGTGACCCAAAAAACTCGTATTTTCGGCTCATTTTCCAGTTTTCAGCTATTCCTGTCAAATCTCGTAATCGGTCAGAAAAATTCGCTCCTACCTTTTTTCTAGATTATGAAATTCTGGATAAAATGAGATCATTCGGAACTCTCTATCTCCAATAAGTAGTGAGTTATGATTTTTCAAAAATTAGTGGAATTTGAAGGAAAAATCAATTTTTTGGAATTTTAGTTTTTGATCAACAATATCTTCCGATTTTTACCATTCAGATGTATAATTCAAAATCCATCTGGGCGTATTTTTGTGTTCTACAATCTGAGATCAGGTAGAGCGCTCTATCTCATATAGATTTCCAGTTATACCTGACAACAATGCTCCTTGTATTGTAAAAAACACCTAATTTTCAGCTTCAACCATCATCACCAACTACATTGCCCTTACATTGATATTTCGCACAATGATATGAGTTCATGAGATTATTTTATACGAGATTCATCCGTTAGATACACTACATTTTAGTATTTCCTAGTGGAGAGGCGGGCTAAAGGACACCTCAAGGATCAAAATTTCAAACACTTATAACTTTTGACAAAATGCTCAGATTTCATCGTACTACATCTCATTCTTCTCGGTCCAAAATTATACATCATAAGTCAAATTCGGTAGAAAAATGGAAAATTTATTGTTGAGTGTACTTAAGCCCATATGCCAATACACAAAAAATGGCCAATTTCTATATTAAAAGCTACGTATCTCGGTAACCCCTTATTATAAAAATCATAACTTGATCTAGAAATGTACAATAGAATTTTCTCTTTCATCTGCTGTAAACGATTTATGGAAAAATATGTTCGTAAAGTGAGATTGAAAAAAATCCGGAAATGTAGATATTTTTCTCATATTAACGACTTTGGCAGTTCTATGATAGGGAAAAGTGATTCAAGATGGATTTTAAGAAACTGAGCTCGTAGAGGATGAATTTATCTACATTTTGGAATTGATCGTGAGTTTCTATGATGTATCAGACTCGTTTTAGAAACACTTAATCAACAGTAAAATCACGAAAAAAATGTAAAAACTGAAATCGCCATTTCTAAAATCTTTTGTAACTTTTGAATCGTATTGGAATCGGAAGTATTATTCATTACAAATGAAAGAATAAATTCTATGTACTTTTCAAGATCAAGTTATGACTTATAATAAGGGGTTACCGAGATACATAGCTTTGAATATAGAAATTGGCCATTTTTTGTGTATTGGAATATGGGCTTAAATACACTCAACAATAAATGTTCCATTTTTTTGGAAAATGCACTTATGATGCATGATTATGGACCGCCTTGACGAGCCGAGAAGAATGAGATGTAGTACGATGAAATCTGAGCATTTTGTCAAAAGTTATAAGGGTTTGAAATTTTGATCCTTGAGGTGTCCTTAAGCCCGCCTCTCCACTAGGAAATACTGAAATGAAGTGTATCTAACGGGTGATTCTCGTAGAAAATAGTCTCATGAACTTATATCATTGTGCGAATTATCAATGTGAGGGCAATGCAGTTGGTGATGATGGTTGAAGCTGAAAATTAGGTGTTTTTTACAATACAAGGAGCATTGTTGTCAGTCTGGTTATAAATTAATATCAATAGAATACAAGTAGAAAATAATGAATAAGGCAAGAAATAAAGACAATCATTGTTCAAATAATAATTATAGTTCCATTGACAGAGCTCCAATAATTATTGTGCGCTGGTAGTGAGCTTATTGAAAAATTAGGAATGTTGTTTGTTTACAAATCATTAAAATTTATACATCCGGTGAGACAATCCAGACTGAGACTATTCAAACCAATTACTTAATAGATAAGATTTACTTCTTTTCTCTCTGATTCAAACAAAGATTGTCAGAATGGTTCTAAAGTAGATCGTTATCTTTATTTACTATCTTTAAGTAAGCATTGGAGGAAAGAAATTATTTTTTCATTGAATTCCTGAACATATATACCATATAGTGTGACAGGGGCGCCGTAAATATAAATACTATATAATAGCTTACTCAATTCATTATTTCATTTGCAATCCCCATTCGCATTCAGTGGTTCAGTTCCTCTTGAATTATGTTACTGCGTGCACGCGTCAACGGGTCCGCTGAATTTGACGAATGAAATGTTATTCAAGTGAGTTGTGTTTGTGATAGTTGCATAGGTGGTTCCGGTTTTTATTTAGCCTACTGTATTACGGTGAAAGAATTATTACTTCATAATTAATTCTATCGTTCTATCTCTTTCATTCAACGCGTGCTCTAGTGATGCGATGTTGGATTCTTTATTATTCAGTCTTTTTCTATATTTCTTTTCTTCAAGTGAACAAAAATAATATTCCATTTGTTTTACCAGTTCGTAGCATGAACATACCGGCAAATTTTTTGTAACACCCACCAGGCTATTTGCTGAAACTACTAGCTGAAACCGAGATAGCTCCTACTAAGTACCTAGCGAGTGCGAAATGATCACTAACGTCAAGTAGTAACTACCTTTAGGTTACGTTATTGCTTATCACACTTTCAACTTCCTCTCAGGTGTTTCAATAGAGGCTAACAGAGTAGCAAAAGTATCAAGGTGACACAGGCTTAACAGTGTTTCTTTGACAGAATTATAATGAAGCCCTACAATCATTTGAGTGGAGCTCGAAAAAGAAAAAAAAGAGGGAACTTGAAAAACAGTGCAATAAAAGTATGATTCACTCATAAAAGATGTACGTTCACATTAAAGTTTAATGTGTGGGATTAAGGGAGAAGGGGGCTGGAGAAAGGTGGTACGATTTTAGAAGAGGGGCCCGGAATTTTTTTTGCGGGGGGGCCCGGTTTGGAAACGTTACGCCACTGGCGGCGCGTATATCTGTATGTACCTTTACATGAGATCAATAGTAATCAATTATTGATGTATTCATTTATACGAATTTATTTATCACTTAATCCATCAAATTAAAAAAATCTTCATCTTTATTATCTACTCATCACTATTTAGCAAAGTTTATTAATCCATTTGTTGATAAATATAATATTATATTTGTTTTGAGTTGCTGTTTTCTGAACTAATTTTCTGTTTTGGCAAACAGGATGGGATTGTCGGTACTCTGCAAGCTTCTCTCCCAAAACGGCAGCGCTGCCGAGTGCCTATGTTTTGGTTCGAAAATTTTTCGAATTCTATTCAGACGCTCGTAACTTTGACAAGAAAGTGTTGGCTCCTCTGACGGGCGAAATATTCGACCATCAAAGAGTGCGGCAGAAGAAACTGCCCCCACCCTACAGCCGCTACTCCCATCTCATTGCGACCAAATCGGTGCGATTCTTCAAACTCAGCAGCGGCATTTGCCTGCAGGATCCTCTGCAGCTCAACTACAACTTGACATTGCCGCTGCAGGGTAAGAACCTGAACAAGTTTGTTGCCAGCTGTAAATCTACACTGCAATGCTTCAATCAGTAGTTTGAATCAGACAGTGTTAATGGAGTATAGTTGACTAAGCTGATAAATACCTATACATCAATCATTTTACAATTAAATATATGTTACATTATTTGCTATTCTATGAAGTAATTTCGGTAAGAAAAATATAATATAACAGTGAAACGTTTGCTGAAACTAGGAATATTCGAATGTCTTCAATTTTGACTTTTCCACTTTTACGAAGTCGACATATTCGATTAAGAAAGTTATCAGATTTGACAGTGGAAACGTGGAAAGTATTCAATTTCTACTGTGCAAAAATATTAAATTTGACTGAAGAAAGTGTTGACATTTAACTATGAGTTTCACTAATATTTGTCCAAATTTGACTCGACAATTCTCTATTTGTGCCATGCTCATGATTAAACCAAACTGATAGAGCCTAAG
The DNA here is from genome assembly GCF_014356525.2 of Nilaparvata lugens. NCBI lineage: Eukaryota > Metazoa > Arthropoda > Insecta > Hemiptera > Delphacidae > Nilaparvata > Nilaparvata lugens. The sequence continues at coordinate 25,881,741 of NC_052514.1, read as the reverse complement.
ATGTAGATTTGTTTAGAATTCTCAAAAGTCACATTCTGTCTTCACCCCAGACTAGAACTATTGTGCTTCCAAGGAGAGAATTCTCGACCGTCAGTTATAACCAAGGTGAAAGATACTATTTTGTATTTGAACTATCTTGTTCTAAATTATTCTTGTGCTCGTCTAATCCAAACTTGAGCTGAACTTGTGTTGACATATTCAACGACTGATGTGATAAATAACTGAAGACTTATGTGATAGATTAACTAGTGTTGAATATAGATTGTTAAAAAGTTATATATATATAGATTAAGATATAACGATGAACTTCTAATATGGGTGGAAAGCATTATACTTGACTCTACGTACTTTCATCTATTCATGTTACTAAAGACTGATGTGACACATAATTAAGCCTAGTTTTTGTTGATAATTACGTGCCTTTTTTGTGACTCGAAATGTTTTCAGCTACTCATATTACTAAAGCTTGATGTTATATTTTATGAACTAATTTTCATTGTAGAGAAAAGCCCCTTATTTGTAACTAACATATTTTGTTGCAGTCATTTTACTTAGGATGAATTGCTGTAGATATCATTCGAGTAAACGACTCAACCATAACTCTTGAAATTTTGTCATTCCAATATATATATATATATATATATATATTATATATATATATATATATGATAAACTAATTTAATAATTAAAACTATTGAGTAACAAATTACGAATTACAAATAATTACCTATTTTGCGAATAATTCAATATTATGTATTTTAGTCTCTAGTGACTGGTATTTTTGACTTACTTTGCTATCTACTATTAATATTTTCTATGTTGCTTTTGTCAGCTTCCTTATAAGTAGTCATCAAGAATATTTTTTGTTGAATATTCTTCATTTTGATTTTCTTGATGTTTTTTATAAGAAAGTTCTATGATGTTGATTAAATTAATCCAATTCAATAATATTTGTACAGAAATATCCAAATAATATTATTTAAATTAAGGTGAGGTAGATTTGTTTGGAATGAAACTATTCGGTAGCCTCAATTTATGTTTTCTAGCTTCATTCGATTATTTTTCTTACAACTCCTATTTGATATCGTATAATTGATACTTTTATTCAAGATTGGGGTATTATCCAGGGAATTTTATACTGTCGTCATTGTTGATTTCATCCCCAATTGAAAATATTGTCTAAATATAGGGCCTGTTAGGTATTGCTTAAATTAATAGATGATAAGTGAAGTTTATACAGCCTAAACTTTTTTTCCAAATTTTCTCCAAAACTGATTGGCAATAATGACATTGAATTCGGTGCCTTCTCATAATATTAAGGATTCATAATAAATATACTCTTTGATCGCAATAATTGTTCTTCTATATTTAATCCAAACTATATTTTGACTGTATAAGAAATTATCGTTACCCTGTCACAAGTATATTGGTAGCTTCACTTGATAATTAGCTTAGAAGACTTATGGCTATGCCTATATAATTTTGTGAACAAAAAATAATAATTGTATAAGCAAATGTTCTATTTTGATAGTGTTTTTCTTAATTCCATAGTTTGAAAATGTTATAGCTTAAAAAAAATAATAAATGATGTTTTTCAAAAGATTTTTCATTTAAAGTTTTTTCCTATTCAAATGATTTACTATTAATATTATCATTAGCTGTAATGCACTTGAATATCTATATCTGTAATACTGAATATTTCATGTTATTAAAACCTTAGGCCTACACTGGTCTTGTTTTGAGGAAAAGGGACGTTGGATTTGGATCTTGTCTCTGTGTTGACTGTATTCCTAGAGGTAAGCATCACAGCTCATCTGTAATATTATTATTCTAAATGGTATTTCAGTAGTTTATTCAAAATTCTCAAAATCGAATTAATTATATAATTGATTCAATCACGAATGGCTGTAGGGATGAAAGTTTGTAGGAATGAGAAATCATAAAAGGTTACTGAGAATTTTTTTTTCAAGAAGGAGTGGTTAAATTAGGGTGTGATCACATTGAATGCGTATATGTGCCAGTGCACATCGAATCATGCACGAGCCGAAAAACAAAATTTGAAAACTGCCATTGAAACACGTTGTGAACGCAAGTGCAAGCGTTCACTATGAGTGTTCCTATTGCTTTTTCCAGATTTTGTTTCTCATCTGCACGCTTGGTCATGCATAACCAAGCCTTGCACTTGCACTCATACGCATTCAATGTTATCACTACCTACCTTTGTTGACATTTTTGAACAAAATGAAATGAGATTCCAACAAATAATACTTGAAGACGAAGTATACCATATTATCGTGTTTTTAAATTAGAGAGAATATCATTATTGTGTAATATTCATGAAAAGATACGAGATTGATGGTTCTAGGACTGTCAACGCTAACTCCAAGCATCAATTAAATACAATATAGATTCTTACAATAAATTGATAAATATGATTAAATGTGACGTAAAACTCAGCAATGACTCAACTACTAAATAAAAATTGAATAGAATTATTCTGTTTTATTGCCTTAATATTTTTAAACACAGTACTAGTTTTAAATACAGTATATAGTTTCAAATTATATTTTCACTTGAATTTTCTCTCATCGAATGTTCTGTGATATTTGATTCGTCTTTAATTTGTATAAGAATTGAGATCATTGATGCTAGGGAGCCCACAAGCTGGAAATCAGAACATTGAATTTTATGAAAGAATATTTATAAAAAATTGTAATTATTCAAAACACGGTTAAGTTACTGCTACGATAACTATTCTTACGTACAGAACAGGAAATTCACGAATGATGCATCATCACGTCTGAACTACTGGACTAACTAAAATTTTGCATAGGCTATAGATTCTCAATTCACCGAGGATGGTTATATGCCAATTTTAAATTCTTCAAGATTTCAGTAGGTCATGTTTTCAGTTTGTCAAGCTGACCCTTGCGGAGCACGGGTTACCTACTAGTCTATAATAACAATACTTACCGATGTTATAGTATGGTAAGTGATATCAAAGAATCCAGAAGCTGTTATAGTCGTTGAGAGCATCGTCACTCTTTTTACAATATCCCTTATCTGTGAAAATATATAATAAAGAATAATACTGTCTTTAAATAGGAGAAAACATTGTCGAACCGGCCGTATTATTAACTCCAGCAAATTTCACCCTCGATTTTTATGAACAATATCTGTGATGTACAATAATATGAAAATAATATTTTTACAAAGTTCCAGCTGGAAACTTACTTCTAGATAATAATTTTATACTTACAGTTCTTCCTTAAATTATACTTATCAGTGTTCTGGAAACCTTTAGAAACATTTTTAGGAAAAACAAAAAAATGCTGACTGTAAGACTAGAGTTTGCGACGATTATCTCGTTATTGCAAATTATAATTAACCTACAATCATGATTTTTTATTATCTCACTATGTTCCAGCGTTCATTGACTCATTGTTGGAAGCGTTTTTGGAATTTGGAGATTTCAGAATCACTGATCTTGACTGTGTTCGGTTAGTTTGAATTGCATTCTATCACAAAATTCAACAATCATCTGATATATTTTTATGCTAATATGAATAATAACCATTCGGTATTTTCAATGTTCAACTTTCAGAGATTAGTTCTAGTAAATAGGCTGTAATAATAATGTTCAAGATAAGATGATGAAGTTTGTTGAAACGTAGAATGAAAGTTTGAAAGCCACTAGTTTGAACCCCAGAGTAACACAGCGCTAGCTTTGTTCAATTTTGCCTTTGCCCTATCCTATCCATCACTCTTAGTAGGTATCGGGATGTCCATTCTATTGAACATATTGAAAGGTAGGCTAAATTTTTACAAGTCGCAAACAAAAAATTAAACAATGTTATTATTGGATATTTAATGAATATGAATGAATATAGAACTTGAATATTCATGTGTTTATTTACTGCATAAATTTTACTTATGAGTGCCGGTTGCATGAAAGCCGTTTGGTTAATTTCAATTGTGATTACTTTTACCAAAACCAATTCAGAGAAGCCTTTCTTTTCGAAAAAGCCTTCTCTGATTGGTTCTCGTGTTTTAGAACTAGGCTATTTCTATAAAAAGCGAGATAGCTCAAACATATATTTCAACTTATTCTACATTTTCGACTTCATCAAATTAATTCCAAAACATGCAATTGAAGCCTGAATAGGAACTTGCATGTAGGAACGTTAACCTTTGTTATGACGCAAACTGCAAGGAAATTGAAAAAATCTCATAACCTATTGAGTGTCATTAGTTTTTGCAAAACATTCCGATTATTATTGATAGAGCATTTGTTGCATTGATCAAATGTGATTTAATTACAGAACTGCAAATAGTATATAAATAGTTGAGTGTTAAAAGTGCCGAGACTGAAAAAGCGGATGTTATGTAAAGAATATGTAATACCTACTCATTGCCGGCTGAATAGAATCAGGTTTAATTTTAACCGTGATTAATTTCAACCAACGGTTGAAAAATCGTGGTAATCTAAAAGAAGGCCTTTTAAATCCATAGGCCCCATAGAAAAGACGGCTTCTCTGGTTGGTTCTCGTGAAATTAATCACGGTTTGTGATTCAATCGGCTTTGTGCAAACCGGACCTGTGCAAATATGGCTGAACCAGGGGGAAGCGGCAAATCCAAAACACCATATTAAGAATTGAATAGGGAAAGCGCAAAAAGACACTGACTTGATGAATCCCCATGTGCAAGAAGAATCCTACAGACCACTGGGCAAAATTTATCGCGGGCCTTCAATGAATTTCAAAATATTATGAATATGTTCAGGATAATGATTTCTTGAAATCTGAAATGAATTAGTTATTGATCATTCAACATAGCTCTCATTAAAGATAACAATCAATTGTACTTACTCTTAACAATAATAATTTTAAATGATAATTTAAAAGTTAATAGTACCATACACCACAAAGAATCAGAAAATTCCTGACTTCATTTAGTTTCTCCAACTCTCAGATTATGTTCCTGATAGAATTCCTTTATCAATAATTAGGCTAACGTACCTGTATACACATTTCTATGGGCCATTCTTTCATTGTTGTGTGTCGTAAATGTACTAGAATCTTCTTACTCTGAAATAAAAAGGGACAAGTTTTGAAAATAATATAATAACGTTTTCATTTATAGAACTTATTTTTATTTTTATGAATGTTATACCATAGGTTCAATTTTATTCATTTGGTAAATTTGTTTTCGACTAACCTCTTCAGTCAAATTTTGAGAAGGATAAGTGATGTGATAGATCATAATAACCAGTCGTCCTACGTGGGTAGCAGTGTAAGCTAAATTGGATTCGGAAAATGGCCTAAATACTATCCACGAAAATATCATTATCAAATCTATATAAACTAACGAGAAGATGAATAAAATGTTCAAACCAAATATATGATTCATTTTTTTGAGAGCCAGTACTAATTTGTTGTGTAATATAGATATATTATCTAAAGAAGTGGATTTTTTACATCCAATAATAATTTCAACATAGCTATTCAAACACTGGAATCTCTCTATAAGGCCAAAACAGTACAAGTAGTATAAAATAGCAATCAATTGAGATTGAACTTGTAGCAAGGTTCTTATTACGAGAATAATTGTTCCAAAGAAAAACTCGCGTTCAATTAAATGTGAGTGATAATAGAACTGGCAATGTAATGTACTTGCAAAAGATATGAATATGTTGAACCACATATAACTGAAACTGTTCGGCGTGAATTTAATTTTCATTCTGCTAAACATGAGATCAACATTTTCTATCGTTCTATTCAAAGTAGATAGTCGTGAATCCACCAATTTTATCAGGCCGTATTGAATAATGAAGTTTATAATTGTCGAATAGTGGATATAATCAATCCAGTAGGAGAAGTCCTTCATAACTAAAAGATTAATAAAATAGTGTACTAATATATAGAGAGCGCATAGTATGAAATAAATGGAGAATTTTGGTGTAACTATTGAGTTGTACAATATCTTTCTGAAGCTTTGATCTTTTGTGTGAATCATATCGAACGAAAATATTCCGAATAGCCTGATAAACAGAATAAAGTTTCTGATTTGCAAGTTATAGTAGCCTTCAATAGAAGTTTTGAACCACATTATTTCAATCAATATAGAGTTTCTAGCACCACTGGTTTCCAGGCTACTATTAGAATTCCTCATTTACAAAAATAATTTGTTTGCAAAGTGGTATTCTGAAGCTTTGAATTTGTAACCAATCAAATTTATTGGTATGGTTCTCTTCAAATGATTAGAATCTTCGAAATAAGATTGACAAAGCTTTCTTCAAATTAGTTTGTCAAAGATTATCAGATATTGATTGACAAGCGTATCTAATTGAATAGATAGCCAGTGTGTCTCTAATCGATAAAAATCTCGTCAACAATATTAACTTATCAAGGGCATCTGCAGGATAAAATCCAGGGTGCAGGGCGGATTGAGGGAGCCAGTTAGGGGGATTAGCCGGGGGGGGGGGGTATGGAATTCTCCTAGAAGAGTATACCCCGTCTGGGGGTAACCCTTACAAAATCAATGTCCTTGCTTCTGATGGTAATTTTAGGGCACTTCCTGGTCTAATGTGCCTGATTCGCAATCTCACTTCCCTACTCATCAGTTGTTAATCTCAATTAGGAAAATGCATTATTAAATAATTGAAAAATATATTTTCGACGACGAATAAAATATAATAGATTATTTTTAACAAGTATGAACAGTTACTATTACATAGAATATACCTGTATCAGCGATCTTCTACAGAAGGCAGAGGCAAGGCAGAGAATTGGCAACGCTGTTCTCCTGTCTTTCTTCACTGCTATTATAACAAGGATGAGCACTAGTTCATTTGCACTTGATCATTCAATCATCATAGAGTATGAGATACTTAAAACTAGCTCTCTGAAAACAATACTGGCCTGACCATGTAAAAGACTATAATACCGGTATGTCAAATAATGATAGATCGAGGAAGTATTGTGCTCGACGCACAAACTTTTCAATAAAACGCACATGAATGAAATCTGTCAATATCGGAAAACGTTCAACTGAAGAGTAAAGGTACATATTGCAAAAATTGGATAAATTGTTATGATTAAGATAAAAATAGGATTGCTGCCTTTATTTTGACCTAGGAGGGCGGAGATAGGGCGCAGCCGGCCCTATTCTACATTTAATATTCACATATAACTCATTTTGTTGGATCAACTAGACAGCTTTCGGTAATAATCATTTCTGCTTTCAAGAGTGAACGTTTGATTTTAGCAATATCACCCAACTTGTTCCAAAATAACTTTGATTTCTCAAAATTCAAATTTAATATCCCATCAATTGATCAGCCTAGAAAGGACTATTCATTGAATCGGTGATCAAGTCTTCCAGCAGTTACTACATGAAATGAGTCGCCATTCTCTCCAATAGTTTTCAGCTTGAATCTCTTGATTCTCCAGCAGGCCTAGCGTATTAGAAGCACCGGTGGTTGACGTGACTACACTTCACTTTAGATGGGTGTTCTCTCGTCTTTTACGTTTGGAGCTCCTGCAGTTCTCAACATTTATGCCATGCTCTTCAGCAAATCTTACTATGTGTTGCCTGTTGCCAAAGTTGGGAGAACACAACATATTCACTTCTTTTTTGAGTTGTATTGTACTTACTATCATATTATACATTCCCCTTCTGAAGGTGGATACTTCATTTTGCAGCTATTTACTCAAGACATGTGTGAAAGTGAGAATTTCATCAAATATGAAAAGAGATATTACGAAATCGGCTCTACCAATGGTGCTTAGCAGTCTTATTGCTTCAACTTCTTGCTTGCTTCGCCTTGCTCTATTTCCGACCTTGGAGCCTCACACACAGCATTCGAATGCTTTATCAAATTCTCAAAGTTTTTGTATCTACATGTCCACCTCGTTGCACTTTGTGCTGTGATATCCTTTACTAGTAGGATATCTGCAGCTTTCGGGTGTTATGGTTGGACTGTTTTTAGAAATGTACATATTATAATGCCTCCAGTCCATTGAACAACAGATTAGATGGTTCAATGGCTTTGCAGATATCTGTAACAATAACAGCAACTTTGTGTGCGTAGCAATGAAAGAATGTTGCAACGAGGAAATATTTATCTCACTCTAGCCTGTAGACCAGAATTTTTCTCATATATTACCGAAGCACCATCGTAGGTTTGGGCCACTATTTTCAGATCATTTATACCCAAGTCTAGTCTGTCCAAACTGCCATGAGCCCTGAAAGATTAAGCCGACCCTCGCTCCCCCACGTGCAGGCACACACTCCCGGCCTATCTGCGCCATTGATATACTATGTATACTACGTAGTATACAGGTAGACAGACCATCCCTTTACTCACACACACAAAAGGAGACTGCGCTTGTGTGTGTGAGTAGTAGGAGGGTTGGCCTAATCCTTCAGAGCTCATGCCTATTTGGACAGAGTATAGGAGAGTTTTTAAAACAATATCAGCGAGAGCTCCAGCATCATGATCATTGAATCAGTCTTACAACATTAAAAACCTTTCATGTGGAACTGGATTGTTGTGAAGATAACGAACAAAGAGAGATAATTTTGTTGTTCTCATTGGCATTTGACCTCAGCAATCATGATGACGAAAAACCCACACTTAGCGTCGCTTTCTAAAAAAAAGTTGAACGAAAATTCTAGTTTAAACCATCAATTGAAACACGTTATATTGAATGCAACCATACATCAAATCGACTAAACGGGCTTAATAGTTGATCCTAAGCATCAGGATGATACTGATGGAGTAGTATGGCCCTTAATCGACTATTTTATCATGCCCTATATAATGTGAATAATTTCGTTGTGGATGGTTTTACTGCAGAAAGAAACACTTCTTCCAAATTCTTCTTTGTACTCTTCATCATGGCGTGCTAACAGGTGGCCTCATTCATCATTCTAGAGTTTCCACTTTTCTCTGACTCGCTATTTTCATCAATGGTGAAGCCTGAGATGTTAGAAAGATAATCATACCAGTTATCTTTGTTAGGTAGGACACATTTCGATCAAAATCTGATTTATTTGCAAATATTTGGAATAGGAATTATTGGAAGCAGAATTTGTAAATAGGATGCAACAGTAGAACTGGAAGGACGCCTTTTGTATGGTTAGGACATTCGCAACGGATGACAGGAGAGATGGCCAGAGGGATTTGAAACCCACCAGGTCGGAGGAGAACAGGTCGACCACACGAATTATAAACAAAACAGGTATTGAGGTATGATATATTATATGATAGACTGACAGGAATCTGAATGAGGGAGATTGGATAAATAGGCTGATTATATATGGGGATGCAAGAAACAGCTAAGACTATAATTTGAACTCGCTCATATATTTTATATTATTATAGCTAAGTGTGCTAAGTATGCTTATCTAGTTTCAGCTGAGAAACTTACAGCAGTAAACTACAGTAAACTACTAATTCATACTCTTTATATTGATAATGCATACATACTGGGGTTTGTGAGCATATATAATCTTGTAATTTTTTAGGCTCAGCCTTGAAATAAATGAAAAGGTGAGTTTTGATTTGGGGGTATTTTTTCAGAAAAGTTGACAATAATTTTCTTCTGAACATCGTCTTTATAACTTTTTTCTGACGAAAAATTTTATTGAAAGAACAAAACATTTTTGTGTTGGGATCTTTACCCATCCATCATCTTTTTCCACTTTTATGGCTTGATTTTAGGAAAACAGCGTTGAATCTCTATCACTATTGAGCGAATTATCATCTATAGACAGAGTTGATTGATCTTCCAATGACAAGCCTGCGAATCTCACTGGTTCCGGCTCCGATTTCGTACAGCTTGGCATCACGCACCAACCTTCCGGTCGGGTAGTCGTTGATGTATCCGTTTCCTCCTGAAAAATACAAAAGCTTGCTATTATTATCAACAATATAAATAATGCGACATCTCAAACCATTGAAAACCATTATTATATCACAGATAGTAGAATGGACTCATTATATAGCAAATAACAATGTATAACACAGATAGAGAAAAGCACTCTAGTCAATCCACTAATAGCGAAACAAATTTCCAATTTAGTTTCAATGTATAACAAATAACATTTAATGAATAAAAACTCATAGTACCCTTTATTATTAAAAACTTAAAATGTTTTAACGACTAGTTTCGACCATAGGTAATTTTTTAAAAACCTATGGTCAAAACTAGTCGTTAAAATATTTTAAAGTTTTTAATAATAAAGGGTTTTTATATTGTTTTTATTAATTTGTGCAAAAGTAGCCCATATAAGTGAAGTGTTTTTAACAAATAACAAATGTATAACACAGATAGTAGAAAGCACTCTAGTCTATCCACTAATAGCGGAACAAATTTCCAATTTAATATTCAGAACATGAATATTGACATATTATAGAATATAAGATTGACATATTAGAAATATCTACTATAATAAAAAGACGTACACCATGGACAATCCAAAGGAAAGCGAATCTAAACGTGTAGATCGAGAATCTGTAGAAATTTCTCCGCTCATGATGGAATTTTCCCTGTGATCCAACGCCGTGAGTCAGAGCTTCCTGATTAAGTTTCAACTCATTTGCTCTAACAATATCCTAAAATCTTTAAAAATATTCTAAAACAAAATATTTTGTGACATAGCCTTATGTACTACTGTATCGTCAGGCTAAATAAATTGATTGATTGAGTGAATATGAAATATCCAGATGACAGACTAATACTTAGTTCACATCGAAAGCACCGGAAAGCTTTATTGAAGAAAAACAAACAAATAGCTGACCTAAGCACTGCATTGCGGACAGAGCCATCTGGGTTGCATTCTCGGCAGAGAAGAGTATGACTCCGGCACAATCCTTGCCATTGACATGCCCTCTGTCACATGCCCTGGCCACGCTGTACACATAGCTGCGGCTAGCACTCAGTGCTGTGTACATGTCTGCCAACTTACCCTGCAACAACAAAACACAACTCAAACACAACTCAATCACAACCATTTTTCTAGAGAATTTTATCAAGTCTACTTGAGAAGTTGTCAACCGAGTAGGGTTCCAAGATTATCACCAATACAATACTGTAAGATAAAACCATGCTGATAGCCAAAATTCGAAATGAATAGGCACTCGAACAAGAGAAAAAGAATTCTATAAAGGAAGAAGTAGTACAATAGTCATTATTACTTGGGATATGAAAAACAGTCAAATTACCAAAACTTCTGGACGTAGTAATATCAATCAAACCAATGAGTAAAAATTAAGTTCCATTATTCTTGAAAACTAAGATACAGTTAAAAAGAAACAATTTATTTAAAAAGTTCATACAGTAATACCCTTTTGTTTTTAATGTAAAACACTACGATTGGTTTCGGCATGATAAAATACTTCATTTTCTGATGATTGGTGATATTAACGAGGAGAATGCAATGTATTCTTCTCATGTGAATGAATTTTGAGTCTCACATATGTGTCCAAAAATGGACACGGCAACGCTGTTCTCCTATATTTCTTTACTGCGATTATAATACATAGATCTCTTTGAAGTAATTATTTGTAATTAAATTTTCAAGTAGTTCATTTGGTATTTGATTAGTGTTTTTAGTCTCGTACTGCCTACCGTAGTAATATCGTATCAATGAATATTTTATTGTTGAATTTATCATACTCAATCGAGGTGTATGTACTATACAATAACTTATACCACTGCATATAAAAATAAAAGTCAAATATAATGAAGTTTGAATAGGTTCCAACACATATGTGGAACAATCCATCGAACTCTAAGGAATAGTACATCGAATGAAAGAAGGATTAATTTTTACAGAACGATTGCTTCACCTACACTATTGAATGGAAGCAAAACATGATTACTTTCAAAGCGTGATGAGAGCTGATTGCAAGCATCAGAGATGAGATTTCTCCGTAGAACATATTATATGGATGTAGCAGAGATGGCTACAGGAATACAGATACACGGACTCATCTCAACATCTTTACTGTAAGATATAGAATAGATGGGAACAGGAGTGACTGGTCGAAGCATGTTTATAGGATGTGTGATGACCAGATCCACAAACAAGTCCTATTGTATCAGTCATTTGAAGGAAGAGATCGCGCACGTCCCAGGAAGAGATGGGCTGATTTTAGAGGCACATAGGTTCGTAGCAGGCAGTAATGCCTAACCCGTGAAAGGAAGAAGATATAATGTAGGAAATGTTATCATATAATGCTGTAGAATTGAATCAAACAAAACTCAATTTATAATGCTCAAGGCAACATCATCAGTTGTAGGTTAAGTTGAAACTCACCTTAATAATTTATGGTGATAATTTTGATGATCTCTTGAGCATTGAGGCTTCAGTTTTGTATTAATAAAACATTCAATAACATCAATTAATAAAACATTCAATAACATTAATTAATAAATCATCAATGAAGCATTTCAGTTGAACAGGAATCAAGATCATATAACTGAATTGCAATAGCGTACCTGGATTAATTGAAACTCCCCGATTTTCTGATTGAACTGCTTTCTTTCATGGACATAGTCGAACGCAATATCACAACAGGCTTGCATTATTCTGAAACATTGCATAAATAATAAGTATTTTTTATTTTGTAGACACTGGAGTTTCAACATAATACAAGAGATTTGACAATGCTTAACACTTTTGAATGAGAAATAAAGTATTGATAAATAGATTTTCTTTATTTTGATACAATTGTATTGCTATGATGATCTTTAAATCGTCAGAATAATACCTTATAAATAACATCACTGCTTTTCATACTGTACGAATAATACTAACAGTTTGAAGTCTGAAGTGAATCTCACAATACAAGCAAGAATCGATGGAACAATAGGATCTCTGTGCTTGTCTGAAATCAATTTCAATAGTTTGACTATCGTAATTTTTCTTTCATAAAGCCAGGAAGAAGATTTTGACATTTTGACAATTTTGACAATTTACACTAATAAGTGTAAATTGTAATTGGATACTCACCCAATCGGTCCAGCCGATAAAACAAGCCTCTCCAGATCCAGTCCACTAAATAACACGTAGATTCCTTTGTTTTCGGCTCCTAGTAGGTTTGCAGCTACAAAAATTAAACACATTTGAGTGACGTTTGATAATTCGGTATATTTCAAATTTAAATTCATTTCCACAAACAATACAAATAAGTAAAATGCACTCAAGTTACAACAAATAATATTATTGAATATTAACATGTAAATAAATAAGAGTTAGGTCATTTATCAAAATATCATCCAATTATAATAATTTAGTTCTTTTTAGATATATTTTTTCAAAGTTTGAGAAAAGGAAAGTTTTGGTCTACGCCTGTTCTTCTACCCCGATCTTTAAATTATATGATTTGGTTGCAATTGTATGAATGAATAAGGGCACAAAGTGAGAATAATCACGAACCTGGTACTTTACAATCTTCAAAAACCAATTCGCTGGTATTTGATCCTCTCATTCCGAATTTATCTAGCTTTGGACTGTTTGAGAATCCTTCCATACCTCGCTCTACTATGAAAGCGGAAATACCATGCTGTTCCTTCTCAGCGTTCGGGTCTGTTCTTGCGTAAACCTAAAAAAATAATAAGTAATTGGTACGTTGCTAATTAAATTAATTGCGTTTGAAAAACTGACAATATAATCCATATTGACTGATAGGATTGGACAAGATGAAAGCTGTCATGGAGAGGCTTGAATAAATTATGCACTCTCCACATATTCCTCATGCAAATGACAAATATTACAAAACAACCTCATCCTCGCCACCAGCTTCTTCTTAGGATCGAAACATAGTGGAGTGGAGAAGGTAGGTTAGTGTTGAAAATAATGCATGTATCCAAATGTCTCTGTTTCCTTCTACCTTGTATATACCCTCCACCTTGTGCTCCATTTGTTCCATTATGTTTTGACCGCTAACTAGTGGATCAACCTTCAATGTGCCTCTCATTAAATAATTTCTAAAGGAACGTAAAGACTTTCGCTCTGCTCCGCCATCGAACGTCACTCGAGCAGATCGATTGATGATCGACCGGGAAGCAAGAGTGGAATGCGAGAAGAGCTAACATCTCCCGTAACGTTCATGATCGGAGCGATTGCGGAGCGAAAGCGGAGCATGCGCGGAGCGTGTTGGAGGCGCGTATATCTGTACGCACCTTTAGGGTCAAAACAAAGTGGAGCTAAGGTAGTTTCAAGCTTGGAAGTGCTGAAGAAATCAGTGTATTTAGAAGACATTGTTTTTAAATGGTGGCGCACGTAGTGGAACGGTATATGTTCTGACCTATTCAAATATATGAATTCTTTTCAACACGGTGAAGCTTGAAGTTACCTTCGCCGCTCCACTAAGTTTCAACTTTTATTCGATCCCTTCTTGTGAACGCGTAAGAAGGGCTATATAATGTACCCCATTCCATGCTGACATCCAGCACACAATCCCTCCGCAAGCTTGAACCCAGGTACTTGTAGTTCACAGCTGGTTTGATCTGGCTTCCTGCCATTTGCCGCTAATTAAATTGATGTAATTTTTTTTAGTTAAAGTCACTTGTTGAACTATTATTTTTGTTTATAATTTTCAATTTCTTATTTTATAGTAATTTTCTCAGTAACTAGATTTTATATAGTATCTAGTGTCAATAAAGTATTCTTATTATTTTTCTTGTCGATTGTCAGAAGACTACGCCATGCACACGGACTTATCGTCCAAGCATGGAGTTATTCATTTACTTTCCTTGCCCTATTACCATAGGTAAGGAAAGTATTGCTTTCCGAAAAAAATTAAGGTACCCCAATTTCTCAGGTCCCCTGAGTCCAAAAAAGTGGTTTTTGGGTATTGGTCTGTGTGTGTGTGTGTGTGTGTGTGTGTGTGTGTGTGTGTGTGTGTGTGTGTGTGTTTTCGCGATTTTCTCGAACGAAAACGGCTCCAACGATTTTGATTAAATCCATACCTAAAATAGTTATTGATAAGTTCTATCAACTGCCACAAGTCCCATATCTGTAAAAAAATCAGGAGCTCCGCCCCATCTATGCAAAGTTTGATTTTAGATTCCCAATTATCAGGCTAAGATACAATTTAAACAAAAAATTTCTCGTGGAAAAGATTGACCATGAAAATCTCTACAATTAATGTTCAGCAACATTTTCACCTAAAATTGAAAATAAGCTCGGAATTCGAGAAAATGTGATTATCCAATTGCAAACAGTTGGCAACTGTTGATTCTATTAAATCATTCACTATGGAGAGAAAGCAGACCTCGAATGTCTCCAGCGTTATTGTTCTGTCACCAGCTGGCTCAGATCTTTGTTTATAAGTAGACTTGAGATGCGCGAGAACACTAGCGTCAGGTGATCAATTCTCATAACGGCAAGGAAAGTTGTGTGAGTGCGCCACACCAGATTTTTGTCATTTTTCATATTAATGTTACAATCTAATATATTGCGTTTACTTTGTTTTTACATACTATGTAATGTATAAAGTTTTTGAATAAATTGAAATTGAATTGAATTCCACAGTCATCGATTCCCAATTCCATGTACTCTCTACTCTGTTTTCGATCTGCCAATTTTCATTCCCCTCAAATCCTCATATCTACCTACGTATGGATGCTCAACATTTGAAATATAATATCTGATTGGAATAGAATTACTTTTAGATTGGGTTTGTCTCAAACTCACCACTAATGTATCAGCGTCTGGTCCATTTGTGATCCAGAATTTGTTTCCGTTGAGAACATAGTAATCGTGCACTTTGTCCGCCTTCAGCCGCATTGACACAACGTCTGAGCCAGAGCCTGGTTCGGACATGGCCAGGGCTCCAATGTGCTCTCCTGAACACAGCTAGAAGAATTTAAGTTTTCTTATACAATATTGATTAATACTAATTAAATAGAATTACTAGTAGGTACCCTTTTTCATTTTATGTTGGACACATCTACTTTACGTAGCCCTATTGGAATGAATAACTGGAAATAATTATTCTCCTAAGGATGAACATCGTTAGTGCCGATCACCTCCACTAGGTACTATTTATTCGAATCACACTTCAACAATGATAAACAGACAGTTCATATAGAATTCAACACATAAATTGAATAAAGCTTTAAATCGATTTCCGATTTAAAATTTCTCAATACAAGTTAATATTTTCAATCTTGTTAACACATACATCAGTTCTTGGGCGTCCTACCTTTTGCTGTCCCTATAAATTCTATCAGAGTAAACAGAACTTGGCTTGGCAAACAAATTATGTGGGCAGATATACATCATGAGTTTGCCAAGGGGTATGTTCAATCCGATAGAATCCATCAGGACGGCAAAAAATTGGACGTCGAAAACCGATGTGTGTGTAATCATAGAGAAAACATATCATAGGAATATATCTCATGGTATAGGGCATGTATGCTCCAAATGTCATTGTTAACTGAAGCCGATATTCCCAGTAGTTCTTTTTGGTGAAGCTATGTGATGCTGGTAGTCTCATACTGTACCGTTTTTACACTCTCACCAGTGGCGGATCTACGGGGGGGGCTTTCGGGCTCAAGCCCCCCCCCAAAACGCCTAAATTTTTTTTTGTAAGAATGTAAATTTTATACAAATATAATTAGTTTGAAGCTGGTAAAGTATATTCATTGGCAAGAATGACCTAATTCCACTACTACGTCTTCAATTGTATGATATCCGTTAACGTTTTAATACTTTGTATAATATCTTAGTTACATTTACATTGCCTGCCCGCTCCGTTTATCTGGTTTCATTGAAATACACGTTTTTACTCCATAAAACTTCAACAATTAACTTCATTAAATGTAAGCCCTTTCACAAAATTTTCCCCTGTTCAGCCAGCCCCCCCCCCAAAATAAAATTCTAGATCCGCCACTGACTCTCACCCGGCAAAAAGAGTAATAATGAACAGTTGTCGACAGTAATCGGCTTGAAATAAGAAATCTGCTTGAAATTTGGAACATAAACGACCTATACCATGGGATATATTTTTATCTTATATTTTCTCTATGGTGTAAACCTAGTTGCACACACATCGATTTTTGAACGTCCGATTTTTTGCCGTTCTTACAAATTCTACTAGATTAAACATGACCTGGCAAATAGATAATGTGTTTGCCAAGTTCTGTTCGATCTGGTAGACTTCAAAAGGAAGGCAAAAAAACGAACGTCCAAAAACCGATTTGTGTGTAATAGCCTTAGGGTGTGATCACATTGGGTGCACCTATGGCTCAACATCAATATGTTCCTATATCCTATATGCCTCTTCCCAGATTTTTTTTCTCATCTGCGCGCTTGGTCATGCATGACCTCACGTGCACTTGCACATATGTGCATCTAATGTGTGTAAATTAATAGCCTCACATGGTGGCACTCACCTTTGGCAAATACTTGTGTTTCTGTTGGTCGGTGCCATTTCGGTTGATCTGATTGACGCACAGATTGGAGTGTGCGCCATAGCTGAGTGCGACTGCCGCGCATGCGCGAGACAGCTCCTCCATGAGCAGCACGTGGTCAAAGTAGGATCCATCGGAGCCGCCATATTCGGATGGCACTGTTATGCCCAGGGCGCCAAGCTCACCCAATTTCCTCCAGAACGACTACAATTTATCGAGAATGAAAACACACTATTTTAAAGTTCAATAATTAACAAAACATGTTTTTCCATCATTAATATTTAGATTTTTTGGACCTTATTTGTGAGCATAATAATTAATCATAGGTACTTCCTTATGCGATACGGGAAGAGCATAAACACTTTCTTCAACACAGCCCCACAAAAGAAAATCTCATTATTTATTATGATGTACAGTAAAATGGCAGGAGACCTTTAGTGAGTTCCACCGTTATAATGACAGTGGAGAGAAATAGGATAACAACGTTGCCGATTGCAACTGTCTTCTATATTGGATAGCTGATACCGGTAATATCTAATATTAACTGTTCATTTTTGTTTAAAATAGGCCTAATCAATCATAAATTATTCGCCAAGAGAATATATTTTTCTATGATTAAATAATGAATGATTATAATTCAGATTGTTAATAAATTATAGGCTATTCCTAAATTGTTAAAAAACGATTTGGCAACATTGCGCAGCTAGAAAAGGATAGAGCTAAACAATATTTGCTTTGTCAAATGATAGCAACATCAATGCAAATCAAATATTGCCATTGTAAGTGGACCTCACTAAAAAAGAAACCTTAACTAATTAGTCCAGGCAATGAATGCTCAAAAAAGGGTATAGAGGGAAATGTTTGGAAAAAATTTTTTGACCACGCAGTTCTCTTTAGGGTGTTGAGGAGGTAATCATATCAAAAATCCCTAACCCTACCGCCTGTGCTAAGGGGTTTGGGGTGGTTTAAAGATACCATTTTTTGGTTTCTTGCATAAAACTCGAACACTATGTATACTAAGGACTTGACTGTCAAATAACAAATTAAAGCTTACATAATTTCCTACAATATTCATTTCACAACTTTTTTGATATCTCCTCTACTTTTCGAGATATCCGCTCTTGAAGATGTAACATGTTTGAAAAAACACGTTTACCACAATTTTTTCCTATTTTTGCTTTTATAACTTTTTAAAAATCGATGGGAAGAATCCATGCTGATTATAAGCTTTTAGAGCATTATATTCTCTTCAATAATTTGATGTATAATTCCACACTTTTACGAATTTCCCTACACCTTTTGCAGCAGCTTTAGTGTTGAGTGTGAAATCTCCATTTTTGCAACAATAGACCAATTGACAAAGGAATTTGGAGGGAATGTTTTAAACAAAATTTTTGACCTTGCAGCTTTGTTGAGACTAGTTAGGAGGAGAACATATAAAAAGTCCCCATTCCTAACTCATGTGCTAAGGGGATTAGGGTGGTTTAAAAGTTGAATTTTTCAGCGTTTTGCTTCCACACTCATATCTTTAGAACAATGCGTTCAATCGACATAACTAACTATTCAAAAATGAAACTTGATAAATTCTCTACACTTTTTGTTCAGTGGAATTTTGTGATATTACCAACAATTCCCGAGATATTCGCTCTTGAAAGTGTGTAATTGTTAAAATAACAGGTTTTTATCTAATGTTTTGCTCTCTCAGGGATTATAACTCTCCAACAATGCATCGTATAAATTAATGCTTATCGTAGGTTTGTAGAGCATTAAATTCTCTTTGAAATGATGTATTATTTCACTATTCCAAGTGTGCCTTTCATTGTTATAGCAGCTTCAATGTAGGGGGTGAAATTTTCATTGCTACAACAATTGATCGTTTGATAATGAAATTTGAAGGGGGTGTCTGTGACACAATTTTTGACTTTGCAGCTTAATTTAGACTAGTTAGTAGGTAGATATAGCAAAAGTGCGTATCTTTATCCCCTCTGTTGAAGGTGTGGAACAACTGAGTTAACACTTGTTGCAGCAATGAAAATTTCACCCCCCACATTGAAGCTGCTATAACAATTTAACAATGAGAGGAAAACTTGGGATTGTGAAATAATACATCATTTCAAAGAGAATTCAATGCTCTACAAACCTTCGATAAGCATCAATTTTTACGATGCATTGTTGGAGAGTTATAATCCCTGAGAGAGCAAAACATTAGATAAAAACCTGTTATTTTAACAATTACACACATTCGCAAGAGCAAATATCTCGGGAATTGTTGGTAATATCACAAAATTCCACTGAACAAAAAGTGTAGAGAATTTATCAAGTTTCATTTTTGAATAGTTAGTTATGTCGATTAAACGCATTGTTCCCAAGATATGAGCGTGGAATAAATAAAGCACTTAAAGAGAAAAAGTTATATTTATTGATCACACAGAAACAAATACAGAAGGAAAATTAAATACAATATGTAGTAAATATGATAAAAATCAGACTCCTTAATTTTTCAAATCAGCCTTTGGCTCTAAATTCAAAATTACGGAATTTTAATTTCAAACAAAAAATGCAACGCATTTTACGTACAATTGCCAACAGTTCTTCAGGTTTCCACCTTCTCACCATTTTGCTGTTTGACATCCTTGGAAATTTGTTGCTGCTGTTGTTTTAATGCAGCTAACTGTTGCATTATTTAATTTAACAGCTTCAACTTTCTTCGGTGCCATCGACGACAAAACTCCATCTGAAGATAGTTTGAACTCCAAGTGAACGTTCTCAGGAAGGTTGTAGCGGCGAGTAAACTGATGAGACACATAGAGTACCCATGTCTGTCTTTCCTCTCTTCATGTTTGCCTTCAATCACCAAATCATTTCCGCAGAGTTCAATCACCAAATCATTTCCGCAGAGTTTGAACTGTTGAACGTCGAGGTTGACTTTGAAATTGCTCTTATCAGCTTTGATGGTGGACACGCCGCTGTAATCGGAGTCAGGGTGTCTCCAGGGCCGAAGATATCCGGAACTCAATGGCACTGATGATAACAAACCGTGTGACGATGGTCCAAGCTTATCGTTCAGCAATCCCAATCCAAAATGCTGATCGTAAATGCTAGCTGGATTATAGATATCCTCAAGAATATCTCGTAGTAGCAGAGACATGGTGTAAAATCTTCAAAGAACACGCAAATAGTAAACACACAAACACGTTATAGGTACCGGTTCGCGATTAGGCGGTTTTGTTTTCAACTGAACTGATGCACAGCTGATATTCCCGGCGAGTATTTAAACCTTCGTAATGGTTCTGGAATGATCTGGAGAGATCGCGTAGGATTTCAGCCGATCACAGAACGAGAACAGTAAAGGAAATAATCTCCTATAGGCTGATACGTTCGCAGTTATCGCCCGCGCTTTTCCAGCGCATACGAAATGATTCTAGAAAGATCCAGTAGGTAGCAAAACATTGAGCCAAATGAAGAGTTAAAACCTGTATTTTAGCCAAGGTAATTGGAAAAAATGAGATTAAAATACGTGGTTTATTATGAGTATATTGACACAAATTTCATATTTTTACTACCTATGCAAAATTAATAAGAACGGTAAATTACTATTATTACAAATTCCTACATCACATCAAAGCCAAATTTCAAGATTTTTCTAGAAACGTTGTAGGCCTATATACCGCACTCCCAAAATTGTGAGAAAAACCGTGCTGCGCGCAGTATCCGCAATATAAAATGTCATAGGCCTAATAATCCAAAGTTGTTCACTTTTGCTTTACTATGCTAGATTAAGCCTTTTCCCACAATTTTGGGAGTATATAGGCCTAAAACGTTTCTAGAAAAATCTTGAAATTTGGCTTTGAAGTAGGAATTTGGAATGATATAGTAGGAACGGTAGTCTACCGTTCTTATTGATTTTGCATAGTGAAAATATGAAATAAATTTGTGTCAATATACTTATAATAGATCACGTAGGCTATTTCAATCTCATTCCTAAATTTCTTCAATAATTATCTTGGTTAAAATACACGTTATAACTCTTCATTACATAAAGTTACTACAGACTTTATGCAGGTAAATAAAGGTAATACTACATACAAACTGGAATATCAGACCAAGCCGAAGTACCTATAGAGTATAATTATATAGTTCCATATACATTTTAAATTAAAAATAGATAAATTCTATCAATATATCTCTATTCTCATCACTATATTACAGTAGTTTAATAATAATATTGTATAAAAAGCATATCACACATTCAAATAGATAAAAGAAATCTCTTGAACCAAGTGTGATGTAGCCTGTAGGCTATGGTAGGCCCATATATGATCAGCCCAATTATGTCTACTTTAAAAAAAACACAATAAATGATCAGCTTTACCACTCCACATTGGATTCCCACATACCAAGTAAGTGGTAAGTGACCGATACAAAAATAAAACAAATTATTTTTCCTACAGATACACTGAAAAGTGACCATTTGTGCACTGATTGCAGGCTGCAAAGAATCACTTTTCCGCACTAGTGCGCAAAGTGAGTACTTTGCGTACTCCAGATTTGCAGCATGACATCGCAAAATAGTTAGTAGGTTATATGGAGCACCAGTGCAGCAAAATCAAAATTAAGTTGGTAACAGTGACTGGTGTGGCTGCTATAGTGAGCAGAGGTGCAACGAAGCACAACGCGCTAATTATTAAGTAGATATTATAACCAAGGACAACGACAGCACAGTGCCACCACAGCACACACCACACAGCCGCCTCGCCATTCAAACACTACTACATTATTCAGGCAATTTTACCCATAATTACCCACTTTTCATATTCAATGGTAACTGTAGGAATAATTTAATGTGAAATACGTGCGCAAAGTTCATTTGCTGCACTCAAGAAACCATTCCGCCCTCGCCTACGGCTCGGGCGTAAACGTTTCTTTCGATGCAGCAAACTGTCACTTTGCGCACTAGTTGCACAAATAACTATTCCTGGGTTTGAATGGGATTACAGTATTCATACTTGCTAAGCCGTGCTGAGTGGGAACAGTTCAATCAGAACTCATGGAAATAATATTTTCTATATGCAGGCATAGATAGAGGATAAGCATAAGCTCAAATGTATTGAGCTTATCCCGTAGCTTGTGCAGGCAATCTTGAATGTCAGCTTGGTCTAGCGGCTGGCCTTACGCACTTAGCCATCCTGGGCTTAAGATTGCCATGTTGTCATGTTGGATTGACATTTTTATGTTGCCATGAAAACCAAGAACAGAAATGTGGATAAAACTCAAAATAAAACAGATCATTTAGGATGTAAAATGGAGAGAATCACATAAAAGAGAACAATTATCCTGAGCATAAGCTCAATTATTTAATTATCCTGAGCAGCACAATATTTTCTTGTCTCTGGTGCAGGTCACTCTCACTGTCACTGGTGTGTGGGAGTAGTCCAGATTTATTGTGCTTTTTTAAAGTATACATAATACTAACATGAGTGGGCGCGTAGCAGCACTGAGTGCTGCCTCTGAACAGTGGCGGATCTAGAATTTTATTTTGGGGGGGGGGGGGGGCTGGCTGAACAGGGGAAAATTTTGTGAAAGGGCTTACATTTAATGAAGTTAATTGTTGAAGTTTTATGGAGTAAAAACGTGTATTTCAATGAAACCAGATAAACGGAGCGGGCAGGCAATGTAAATGTAACTAAGATATTATACAAAGTATTAAAACGTTAACGGATATCATACAATTGAAGACGTAGTAGTGGAATTAGGTCATTCTTGCCAATGAATATACTTTACCAGCTTCAAACTAATTATATTTGTATAAAATTTACATTCTTACAAAAAAAAATTTAGGCGTTTTGGGGGGGGGCTTGAGCCCGAAAGCCCCTCCCGTAGATCCGCCACTGCCTCTGAAATATCCTAGTTTCTAAGCCTTATACAGCTCAGGCTAGAAAAAAAGGATTTTTATATATAATACTATAATTCATCATATATGAGTGACAAAATTAATATTAATTCAATTTGTTTTTATTATAACAAATTTAATAGTATACCCTATATTATTATTTTCAAAGAAAATTTTCCAGTTGTCCAAAACAAGAAATACAATTGAAAAGAATATAATGTTCATTATAGATTAATAGGATACTGGTTATTACAATAAAAAAGTATCGATAAATCAGACCTGAAAATAAATTAATTTAATTATTGCTCACCCTCAGATCTTTGAAGTTATTCTCTTTGTCAATTTGTGAGGCTTTTGGTGCTAGTTCTTTCTGGGCTAGATTGAATATGGATTCTCGAAGCTGGAAGAAACAGTCAAAAACACAATCAAATTGTCTAGAATGCAGGTTATTGTAGGCTACTTAAATGAGCATGAATAAGACTTTAATATTGTAGATGCACTTACTCAACTAAAAATACTCTCAATATCACGGATTTTCCATGCTTAAAATTTCCATTACTGAAATAAATTCATAATAATAAAAATTCATTTCAGGAGTGGCATGGGGACATGGAGATGCTAATAGGCCTAGAGAGTTCAACAGTATTCTATACATGTTATACCTACATAATCTATAAGACTTGAAATTCAAGACTTATATATTTAAATAGAAGACTTATAATCTTAAAATTTCAAATTGGTAATTTAAGAGAATTGGTAATTCTCTATTATTAAAAGAGTCAATAATACATTATTCTGTATAATATTATGAAAGATTTAGAAAATGGAAAATGTCACCAAACATATTGTTTGAAAATATACAGGTCAATGGCAAGAGTGTTTTTGAATACGGTAAATCAAAATTTTATAGTTACAAAGTATTATTTTAAAAAGCTATCTTTAAACTTCAAACAAAAACAACAACAATAATAATTATAGTTGAATGAATTATTCATTCACGATTATTCAAACTAAACTAGGTTAACGTATGATAACACTATAAGTATGGAGTGAGTAGGGTAGTTAGCAGATTACCAGGAGTAAATATGAAGCTGGACAAATTCAACAACTAAAAAAATTGATAACAATCCATAAAATCAATGAAAGAGTATTGGATTGAAACTCACCTGTTTCTGTTCAGTAGTTAATCCAAACAGTTCGTCATCAATAGGATAGTACTGTGAAGCATAACTTCTGCACAAATGTTTAAACTTGAACCATCTGTTGGTAACTTGTAACAGTCTTCTGACTCGCATGTTTAACTGCTAGCAATCAACACAAAACCCGATCTGGTCTGATAGGATTGACAACTACAAAACTGAGCTGCTAATAATAATTAATTTCAGTGAAACCAGTTCTGAGTGTTTTTTTTATTAACGAGATTAAAATAGAAGCAGCTATGAATATTCTTATTGTGGTGACGATGTTGTGATTTACAAATAAAGGCAATAATGCAATGGTTAATGGATAAATAAAAATGTTGAGAGAATAGTTTTGAGAGTTTCATAGAAGATATGTGAAGAATATCATTCAATACAAAATTTTGAAATGAAACCGTTCAACTCTAAATAGTATACAACTGTTCAACTGTTTATAGTATTTGACATAATACATTATAACAAAAATATTTTATTGGATTCCTCATTGGCTATGAAATATCATCAAAATATTTGCAAACAAAGTGAGCCTTCTAAGTTATAAGCTCCTGACTCATTGATAATATACAGTAGGTACTAAAATATTACTATCAAACAATTGCAGTGAGTTCTTACTTTACTTAGCACTTGAAGTGGATGATAATTAAATTATAGTAATCTAAAGCTAATAAGTCTATGTACATGACCTTCCAGAAAAACTCATTTCAGTCTCAATTCAATTATCGCAGTCATTCACACTGGAAATATAAATGTGAATAAGAGGACAGTAATTGTAGTTAAAGTTGATGAGTTATATTTTAAGAATAGCCTAGTTATGGAACTTCTAGATTATTTAGGATAAGGAAGAATATCAATAAATGAGCTGGATAGATGAGCATGAATGGAATAGAGCTTTGGCTGCAGTACAAACTCGACAAAAAATAAATTAACTCGTTTTTCCTCAAGTAAATTCATTCTATTGGTAGCGGAAAAATTAATCATGTGGAGGAGATATTCATGTATTCATATTATATAAATTTTAAAACCTCAACACTTGAAATTTTCAGAAAATAAATGAGCATGATCTTTTTTGAATGAAATAAATCTCACTCAAGTTTAAGATGAGATATGAAAGAAAATATCAGAATGACGAAGTATGTGTGAATGATAGTGATAATTATCCTCCTTTGCACTTTTCTTATTTTCTATTTCAAAATGAGAAAAAAGTGCATTTTTCAAAACGATTACAGCAGAAAGCTATACTGATGTGCATTTTTATACAAAATATCTTGTGAATGTTGTACGTTGTGTCTTGTGAATAGAATGGTTTTCTTCTCTGAATAATATCCAATCCATCCTTCGTGAATAATACTTAATTGACTTGAATTTAACTCCAATAATCCTTCTTCAACACTTGAAGTATAAATGAAGTGTACCCTATATCCTTAATCTGGAGTGTAGCGTGAGGTGCTCTATCAGATTATCTTATTATGATATTATTTCACTTAGGCCTTCATTTTACATGAAATAGAATAGCCTACATTTTTATCATTCAACTCTCACTTATAAAAAAAAATTGCTAAACTAAATAGGAAGTATTCCTTCTGTGAGTGGACAATAGACAAATGTTCAGTTCACCAAGCTTTTATGGCTTGCCTATGAGCATTTGCCAAAACTCAATAATAATTGTGGTTTGTTCAAAACAGAACTGATTACATAAGTAATAAATTATAATGGTCTTTTGCGTTTGAGTCTTTGAAGGAGACTTTAATTATCAATAATATCAATTATTATTTTTTACGAATAATATGTTATCACTGAATTAAGTACCTGTTTCAAGTTACCTCGAATAGCCTAAGAGAATTACCTAAGAGGTAACACAAGTTACCTCTTATATTATTGGTTATTTGGACTTGGAGAAGCTCTTGACGCTCATGTGGCAGTTATATTCAGATGAACTAGAATATTCTTGCTTATTTCAATTCAAACTTATTTGAGTTCATTAGAGCTTCTTTCATTATGGAACAAGCTTTGTATGACTTTGGTTTTGATGCAGTTATCAAACTCAATTTGAACATTATATCAAGTACGGTTTATCTCATTATTCTGTACAGTACAACATGAGAGCAACTGTGGTCGACTTAATGTTGAAGGTTGACTGACAAACTAACACTGCCACCAAAATTTTTATGTTTTAATATTTTTCTTCTTGTAAGTTTTCTTGGATTTCCTATGACTTTTCGCCTCCCTCTTCGTTCTCCTTTCTATGGACTTTTCATTTTTCGATTTTCTTTGTTGTTCGGCCTCTTTTGCCCTTTTTTCCAGACGCCTTATGACTTTTTCCATGCGACGCTGGACGGACTGAAAGTATCTGGAAACTGCCATTGATGTGCTCCTCAACAAGGTCAGACCAAGTTTGAATTTGAATTGAGCTATCCTTCTGATGACACTTAGAAATGACCCATCCTCCTGAGGCTTTGATGTTGTCAATTCAGAGTCATCATCATCAATGTTCTGAACATTCTTCTCTGACTCAACAACAGTTTCATTCAGTGTTTCATTCCTGTCAGCACTCACAAAAGTTGTTGTATCTGTCTCAGTTGTTGTGGGACTGTTTGTGCTTGCACCTGATTGAGTTGTTGACTCTTGATTGTTCTCCATGTATTTTGTAGTGGTTGATATGAACTCAGGCTCATCTTTGGGTAAATCACCATCGATTTCATTGTGAGATGGAATCTGCCTTCGCCTTCTGATCTTCATATTTCTTGGTCCATGCTCAACGCCAATGTTGGAACGTCTGCTCTCACTACTTGATCCAACACTGTAGTTGGGTCCAGTTATTGAAATCATGTCAATACCACTGGGATATGCAGTTTCAGTCCTTGATGGGGCTGAAAATTGTGATGAATGGACTGCTGCGAACTGTGGTTGACTCTTATCTGACTTGTCTTCTTCTTTTGATGGTACATCTTTCTGTTCAGAAGAACCCTCCCAATCAGAGTATCTCACACTTGGGGGACGATGATTTTCCCTTTCTGAGCTTGAAGAGCTTGAACCGACAGTGTACATCCCTCCTGGTGTTCCAATGTCTGATGGATTGCTGTATGCTGTGTACTCACTTGCCTGGTATTTGGAGCTGTGTGTTGGGGAATGGCTACTGGAGTACTTGCCATTCGATGTTTCAATGGAGATTCCTGTCAGCTGGGAGTACTTTGAATTTGATGAGTCAGAAATTTGAGGAGAAAAGTGTGAGCTAGAGGAATCCTTCATGTTTGTCGAGTAATGACTGCCACTTGATGAATCTTTCATGCTAGGAGAGTAGTGTCCATTGCCTGAAGAGTCCACAACACTTGAATATTGAGGACTAGCTGAACTGCTGATCAAACTTGAATACTGAGGTCTGGAGTTGGAGCTTGAAGAAGAACTTGCAAATCGGCTCAAGTATTGTGCACCATCATTTTCAGTGTTTGATGTGGTTGGTGAAGCAATCAAGCTGGAATACTGAGGAATTGTGTTGGAGCTGTCAGAAGCTGTCAACACAGTTGGACTGCTAACCATGCTGGAATAGTGTTGGTTTGTGTCTGATGCCTTCATAGAAGAGCTGCCAACCATCTCAGAGTAGGTGAAGTTTGTATCTGGGTTCATGATGCTTCCCACATATATTCCTGAACTACCAGAGCTGCCTGAACTTGTAAACTGAGTTGCACTGGAGCTTCCACGAGATTTGAGTACTGACTACCAGAGAACTGAGACAGATCAGGGTTGTCTGTTGTAAGTGATGGATAGTTTCTATCGTTATGTGCTGAATCAATGTCTGTCAGAGTGGAATATGCACCAGAGCTGTCTCTATTCCTGTCAATCGAGCTGATATCAGCACTTCCAGTTGAGGTGTACTTTGAATCTTTTGTTGGATAAACAATAGTTGGTGCTCCTGCACTACTGGGACCTGGATCATATCTGTATTTACTACCAGGACTCACATTGCTGTTTGCATTCATGTTGTGATTGTAAGTGTTTGCTGAGTTCTTTGAATTTGATGAGTCAGAAATTTGAGGAGAAAAGTGTGAGCTAGAGGAATCCTTCATGTTTGTCGAGTAATGACTGCCACTTGATGAATCTTTCATGCTAGGAGAGTAGTGTCCATTGCCTGAAGAGTCCACAACACTTGAATATTGAGGACTAGCTGAACTGCTGATCAAACTTGAATACTGAGGTCTGGAGTTGGAGCTTGAAGAAGAACTTGCAAATCGGCTCAAGTATTGTGCACCATCATTTTCAGTGTTTGATGTGGTTGGTGAAGCAATCAAGCTGGAATACTGAGGAATTGTGTTGGAGCTGTCAGAAGCTGTCAACACAGTTGGACTGCTAACCATGCTGGAATAGTGTTGGTTTGTGTCTGATGCCTTCATAGAAGAGCTGCCAACCATCTCAGAGTAGGTGAAGTTTGTATCTGGGTTCATGATGCTTCCCACATATATTCCTGAACTACCAGAGCTGCCTGAACTTGTAAACTGAGTTGCACTGGAGCTTCCCACGAGATTTGAGTACTGACTACCAGAGAACTGAGACAGATCAGGGTTGTCTGTTGTAAGTGATGGATAGTTTCTATCGTTATGTGCTGAATCAATGTCTGTCAGAGTGGAATATGCACCAGAGCTGTCTCTATTCCTGTCAATCGAGCTGATATCAGCACTTCCAGTTGAGGTGTACTTTGAATCTTTTGTTGGATAAACAATAGTTGGTGCTCCTGCACTACTGGGACCTGGATCATATCTGTATTTACTACCAGGACTCACATTGCTGTTTGCATTCATGTTGTGATTGTAAGTGTTTGCTGAGTTCTTTGAAATAGAATCACTGTATTGAGATTCAGACTGTGACATTCCTGAGAGAACCTGTCCAAAAACTGTTTCCTCAGCTTGTCCATTGTCAGGCTCATTTTTGGGCGAGTATTCATTGTAGTAATACATGTGACTATCTGGTGAGGCCAGTGGATTCTTGGCTGGTTCATATGCATTTCTCCTAGCTACAACTCCACCTCCAAATGGGTACAGGAAGAGTCCAGCCAGGCCAGCTGTGAGCACTAGACCAACAATCCCAACTCCCACACTAGGCATCACTTCTCTGGCCAAGTAGTTGTAGATTCTTGTTGATAGAGGTCTTGCTGGAGAAGATCCATGGGTTGCTATAGCTGACTTTGTAGCATTTGCATCGATTGTCACCTTGCTCTCAAGCACATCTTCCTTTAAAGGTTCAGTCTCAGCATTCTGAATTGCAGGTCGTTTCTTGGTCTTGTTGCCTGGTTTCCTCTTCTTCTTGTTGGCAGGCCTCCTTGGTCTTTTGGTGGTTGTAATCAAGTCCTCAGTTGTTATTTCATCAGGATCATAGTCAGCTGATTCTGTTTCAATAATAACTGATGTGGTGGGAACTACTGGGATGTCATGGTGATAGACTGGCACTCTTTTCATAGAGCTGATTGCTGTTGGGATTATTGTGATTGTGGTAGGAGTGTCAAGGGATGCTGGCAAGCTTGCAACTGGTTTCTTGCGGTTTTGAATGGTTTCATTATGAGAACTTGAATCATTCTTCACTTCTAGAGTTGCAGTTGGTGTGGGTGTTGTAGCATTCACTTTCTTTTTACTTGACACATACTCAGTCTTGTTCTTTGTAATGGATGTTGTAGGTACACGTCCCATGGTTACAGGTGTCTTATTCCTGAATCTACTATCCTGTAGGTTTATTGTGATAGGTGTTTTGACAGTCTCCTCTTTACTCGAATTTGACTGGAATTTCTTTGTTGAATTGAGAGTTTGTTTTAAATGCTCATTGGTAGGTTTCAATTTACTGTCACTTGATGACTTGGCAGAGTCACTCACAACGGTTGTTGCACTACTTTCAGTTGTTGGTTTTGTTTTCTTCTTGCCCAGAGGATTCGAGACAGCTTGGATGGAAGCGGTGGGTTTTGGAGGAGCTTTCCTGACAGTTGTAGGTGTAGTGCTTGCAGATCCACTAAGAAGCACCCATGTTGAAATCCCTGCTTGTGTTGTGGGCGGGGTCATGGATGAGCTTTTTGGAGATTCGGTCGATTTTGGAGAATTTGTGATGATTTCATAGGCATGGATCTCGTCCAGTGGAACTGGAACTGCTTCACCTTTACCGGAAACCAGCTCTGCCTCAAGCTTCAACTGTTGAGTCTTGATTTTTGGAGGTGTTCTCACATCAGTGACAACCATATCTGTGGCGGTCGGTGATTGGAGGAGTTGCTTTGTGACCATCTTAAGAGATTCACCAATGGGAGTGGCAGTTGTTGGAACATGCCTTGCTGACTCAGCATTGGGAGCTCCTTGTGCTGTTCCATTACTGCTTCCGGTGTCGTTATGGATTTGCTGGTTCTTGCTCTCCCTTGATAGAGGAGGGTCAGGCCTGTAGACTGGTCTGAAACAGAGATAATCAAACAATACAATGATAAGATTACGAGATGAACATAGCCTATTTTTGAAACTGTGGTAAAATAATTATTCAAATGGAGGGCTTAACAAGTTAGGCCTATGTTTTATTATTGTAGAATTGGTGTGTAATTATAGGGTACCTATTAGGAGTATTTAGGATGACAAATGTTTACGTATGCTGCCAGATACTCTTCTGAAGCTACTACTGAAAGAGTCAACAATCATAAATAGTTTGGATGAATGTTTTTAATAGCAAATATTCATGAACATCAGGATTAATAGAGATAATAATGAATTTGAGAGCATCACTTCTAATTGATGACTAATTTCACTTTTCAAAATATGAATTATTTGAGATATTATTAAATTATTCATTTCAGTATTCAAAATACATCATAAAGACACATCATAAAGGATGACTTACTTGAAAATAAAAGTACCGTATATTTATACAATCTTCAATAATTGAATCATGTTATTAGTGAACTTACGGATCGGAGAACTCAGAACTCTGATTTCTCAAAACCGTTCTTGAAATAATTGGTTGTGTTGATTGAAACTGATTGGTAATACAGTATAATCGAATCAATTAGAATATGGTTGGAGAATCAGATTCTTTCTTTGATCCTACAAGAATTCATACATTTTTACAATTTATTTTTTACTCAGAAATTCTTAGTTTGATCTAGTGTATTTCCTGCAACTCTTGCTAAATGAGAAATAATAAAAATAGTCCAGTCACGAGGTAGTGAAAAAGGGCCGATGGGGGAATTGATTCCGAATAAACTAAATTCCTTGAGCAATAATTTTGGAGTATTCAACAGCTTCAATAAATAAATTTGACCTTTCAACCCTGGAGCTTTTTACAGAGTGTCCCAATAACCTCGGATTTTCGGTTCCTTCCCCAGTTTTCTGCGATTTTCGCTTAATTGAGCCATTGGAAAGTAAAAATCACTCCCACCTTCTTCAAAAAAAAATTGGAATGAAATGAAATCATTTGGAGATCTTTAAAATCTTCATTGATTTTTGAGTTGAATTTTTTCAAAAATGAGTCAAATTTTCGGAAAAACAGAAGTTTGCAGGAATTTTTGTTTTTAATCAACTCTATCTTCAATTTTCACTATTAAAATTCATGATTCAAAATCACTCTGGGCGTAAATTTGTGCTGTACATTCTGAGACCAGGTAGGCCGTTCTATCTCGAATAGATTTCCAGGTTCACCCGATAACAAACCACCTTGCATGAAACCACCGGTTAGTGGTAGTATTACTTAAGGCTGTGCAACAGGCTAAAAATACTTTTCACTGGTCATAGTTTTCAAAGTTTTCCGATATGTAAGTTCTACTATCAAGCTTGATAGCTAGCTATCAAAATGAAAAAGTTTTCTCAAGAGTAACATTTTTCTCCTAACATTACTTTTTGAGATATGAGCGTCTGAAGTTTAAATTTCAAAAAAGCAATAATATCTTTCTTGTGAGAAAACTTTTCCATTTTGATAGTTTGGTTATAATATTATACTAATCGTGAAACTTTGAAATTATAGGAGATCGAAAAAGTAACTTATGACATATCTCTATTTATAAAAATGAATTTCTGTTTGTTAGTTTTTTTCCCTAGACTCGAAAACTACTTGACAGAACGGCATGAAACTTTGGGAATATGTTGTGTGAATATTGGGGATGGTTTTCGACCAAAAATTCTAATAGGGGGGCTAATAATAATTATATATTAATCCATTTTACAGACCTATGTTTTCGAAATTGTCGGCCGAGCGGCTAACGTAGAACGGGAAGATCATCATGATTCAAGATCATGTTGTGATAATATGATTTAGCATATGAACTTACCAGCTCCTGTAATAAACACATCACTCTGTGATAAAATTGTTTACTGGTATTAAAACGGTAGTTTTAAGCACATAGGAAGTCCGTATTGAGATATAAATAAAAATATTGATTGTCAGATAAATTTCATGATTCACCAAATAAAGTCAAGTATCACATGAGATACATTGACTTTTTGGCGGTACGAAGTTCATCGGGTAAGCTAGTTATAAATAATTTTGAAGGTCTTGAAACGAGCTATAACTTTTATGTCTAACATTTTTTTCGAAAATTGGAAGCGTAAACTTTCAAAGATATAAAGTATAGTCGATTAAAAACAAAAATTCCTCTAAATTTATTTTTTTCCGAAAATTTTTGAGAAATTGTTACTCAGGATTCAATGAAAATTGAGCCACAAATGGCGACCACGTGCTCTCCTAAAATTTAAAAATTGTAGATTTCTGTTATTTGTGGTAACACGTGCTCTGAACATATTGTATTTAGGAATATGAACGCTCGAAGAGCTAGAATAATAAAAAGAACCGTTTCTCGAAACTATTGAGAATGCATTTGAATAGCCTACCTAGACAGACGCTGGGGCATTATTCTTTTCAAAATAGTTTGAGACAAAATCATTCTGTCATAGAGAATTGCTAACAATATATGATAACAGTAACATCAGTCACTGACACGTCTACAATAGAAACCACATGGCCCACTGTGCTTTGTGTCAACCCTTGTATATATCTATAGCATAAGTTGATGGCAGGTAAATGAAGATTGTGAATAGCGATATAGATATATAGTTAGGAGAGAAGTAAATATAGATATGTAGTTTTCGATGTAACCACGTGGTCAGCATATGCTACAATTTTACCACGTGGTCAGCATATGAATATTATTGAAGCAATTATTTGATGATCAATTATTTGAATGGTGATCACACAAAACCATAAATATGAAACGAGTACATGTTTATAAAAACTAGGGCGTGAAGTAGATTAGGCTATATGTATAAAGTATTCAACAAATATAATGTTGTACAATGAATTATAATTTAATAATTATTATAAGCTAATTAAGTTAGTTGAATCCGAATTCATAGGCTAAGGACCAATTTGTAAATAGAATAAATTAGGTATATTTGATTGAAACATGTTGACAATGAGTATAAGAAACCTGCTTAATTAATTAAGTAGTAATTGATTGGTATCTTATTAATTTGATTTATTCAACTCGATTGTAATGATGTACTGTATAACATTGTATTTTGTTCATTTCATGTATTTATTATTGAAGTATTTGCCATATCAGATTTATAAGATTGATTACTGTATTAATCAAATCAATGCATTCAATTGTCAGTATCCAAACTTTAGAGTTTAAATATTGGTAAAATGTATGATATCATCTGTTATAATAATGAAGGGGAGCCATAGTTTAAAATGATATAACATAATAAACATTATAGTGAATTCAAATTGATATTTGAATCCAATTTGTAAGTGGAATATTAGGCTGAAGAGTTTGAGTGTAGGCGGAGCTAGAGGGCGAAGGGTGATGAGGGGTGGAAAATCGTGGTTCTAGTATATAAACAGGCAGACCCTGTCTTGAGAGTTAGTTGCTGTTAGTTGCTGTGAGTCTCTTGGATTTTGGACAGTGTTCAGTGTAGGAGTGAGTTTTTGGTCTCAGACTTCAATTATCCTATAGGGAATTGACTGAGCCAGGTAAAGATTGTATTTAGAATTTTCAATTTTTCTCATTTCAAATCCACACCACCCCACCCTAAAAAGCCCAAATAAGTATATCAAATTTCATAGCATTATAGTAGAGAGCAAACTTAATTATTACTTCTCTTTAAACTCATATCTAAAGACACAATCTTAATTAATTTCTTGAAGCTTACAGTTGAAATTCACTTCTAAGCACAAATAATAGTTTTTTAAAGCAAGGCTCCCCTAATCATATTCATTCTTTAAAATTTATCAATTCTCTTGTTTCTGACTATAATCATATTTTTAACTAGAGTTGTTCAATATTTTGATTTAATTACTTATTTTTCAAGTGACCTGATAAAAGTAATAAGAACTGTTTGTTAAATTTTGTTGTATAAAATTAAACTTGAACTGTAGTACTTTCAAAAACTTAATCATCTTGTATTTATTTCTAATCATTACTATATTTTTGATCAATTTTTTATAAATTCATATAAATTTAAAGTTCAATAATAAACTCATAATTAACCTTTGTTTTGCCTTTCACTTCGTACATTCCCTTACACACGACCCTGATCTATCTATCTTTACCTTTTTTCTTCAATACTATTATTAGTTCAGTGAGTGAAATATAAGTATCCACACAGTGAGTGAAATTATAGTAAAGTAATTATTCTATCAATTCATAGAAATTGATTGGCGCCGGGCAAAATACCGTATAGAGTGAGGGAGTTCGAAACCCACTCTAAACAAAGACCGACAGTGGAAAGAGTTCAAAATAGAGAGCTCAGAATAATTCCATTTTATTCTAAATTTTATTATCTTGAAAAATGCATAAGTGATTTTAACTGAACGATGGCTCGATATGGTGAAAATCTCAAAGAACTAGAAAAATAACAGAAACTCTGTGGTTTTTGGTAGACTACACCATGTAGAAATATCCAGGGTTAGAAGAAAGCCAACTTTTTGTAATTAAAGCACATATCGAATAATCCATATTTCACAAAGAAATCAGCGTTTTGGAAGTCTTTTCTAGCAAGAAGTACCTAGTGAGTGGACTGGAATTATATTAAGACAAATGAAAACGATTATAGGAAATCTGAAGAAATCGTTTAAATATTAATTTTTCCAAATGATTCATTCTAGTGACAGCTATAGTTCTAAAAATAATTGATAAATGATATTCATATTGAACTGTTGATGAATTTCGTAGCTTTCGACAATTAGCTCTTCTCTCATTGAATTGAAATTGAGAGAAAATTTCTTGTTGCATGGTAACATGCGCATTTGGGAAACTAATATACCGTAACCTATGCTGAGGTTTTTCCTTTCCTTGTTATGTTCTAAAACTAACTATCTCATAATAAATTATTAGTTTTTCTAATTGAGATGACTAGTAGTCTAGTACAGTAACCCTTTTATAATTTTCAAAGACACGACCGGTTCTTGCTAATCAAGTCATTCTGAAGTCTTAAAGTGGCCAAATGAATAAATAATTTTCAGGAAGTGAACAAATATTGAAGTCCTTCATATAGTCGTGTCTGAAGAAGAATAAAAGGGTACTAGCTATTCCAATAAGAAATATAGCCATTTAAAAACAGAACCTCAATCACTATATAGTGAGGTCCACGTTATGTAGTATTTGATTAGCATTGGTGTTGCTATCCTTGTGTATCATTCGACAAAGCAGATAGCGCTATACTTTTCTAGTTCAGCAACGTTGCCAGATCGCTTTTTAGCAATGTAGAAATGTAATTCAACAAAATATTTCAAATCAATTGTAATAATAATTACTATTCAATCATTGAAAATTATATTTTCTTGGCGAATAAAATAAACCTGCATTTTTTGTGAACAAAAAATTCACAGCCATCTAGGTGAGTCGTGTAGCTAAGGTGTGTTGGATTGCTCCAACAAGAGGTCACATCAATAAAGGGAAACTTATAGAGATTTGAACATTTTCATTGAAGGGGGCACCGTCTTGATTATTTCAAGCAAGAATGAAAAGTTAATTTCACATCAGATATACCAGTATCAGCTATCCTCTGTAGAAGGGCAGTGGCGAGACAGAGAATCGGGTGTTTTCCTTACTTTCTTCACTGCCATTATAACGTGAACCTCACTATAGAATATGAGTTTGGTGATAGTTGAATCGATTAGGCTATATCTTCCAGAAACCCCTTAGCAGTTACAAAAGTGTATTTTTCGAGAAACAAAAATATGCTTTAATATTTCTATTGATTCTTGCTCTCACTACGGAATAATCTCACTGAGGAAAAAGTAATTACTATGATGTGTCAGTATAAATGATTAATGCCTTTTTTCAACTCGCAGTTGATTGGTTTCTGCTATCAGAAACCAAAAGCAATGAAATTTCAATATACAGGGTGATTCACGAGGATATGCGGTAACTTTGAGAGCTCATTCTATATGTAAAAATAATGAAAAAAACTTATATAAACATAGGTCCGGAAATGTTTCGTTAGCGAGTTATACAAGGTTAAAGATTTCGCCTGGATTTCAGTTCCGCTGAGTAAATGAAGACTCTCTGAAATTCTGGGAAGTTAAATTTAGGGGCAAATGCCATTGTTTCTTATGGTTTTTTACCTGAAAAATTGATTAGAACAGGTCCCAGAACTGTAAGATGAGTAGTTTTCGAGTAATCCAGTGTAAAATGCAAAAACATTGAGTAAAAAAACACAATTTTTACATTTGGCCAGCAATCGCTTTGTTATTTTACCAATAAACTGATCAAATTTCAGAACAAAACTTGTAGAAAATTTAATTCTAAACAAAACGGTATGATTAAAGTATACAGAAAGTGAACAGATAATCGATTAAAGGAAGTTTTATTGAAAACAGAACAACACACGTTTTTCATTTGGCCGACAATAACTCTGTTAATTTCTTATTAAAGATCTGTAAAAAGTTAATGATTTTTACTTAAATTTAACACCTTAATTTTTTTACTAAAATTTCAAAATAAAATAATATTAAAACACAGTTTTAAAATAAAGAAATAAACATAAACAACAAACATAAATAATAAAAAAAAATACACATGTTGAGCGGATAATTTGTTTTTCATAAGTTGGCACTACAATAACAGCTGATCAACAATGATGTGATTTGAAATGTAGAATTTTAATTCCTTGAGAGGTAACAACTGAGTTTTAGTCCACGTGTGTATTGTTTTGTTCGTCGTATTGAATTTTAGTCTGTGTTAGCATTGTTTTGTCCATAGTAATTATTAATTGTTGGAGTAGTATGCCATACTTATTTTCAACTGAAGAATACGCCGATATGGTGTTTATTTACGGTGTATGTGAAGGCAATGCTACAATCGCTGTGGAAGAATACAGACAACGTTACCCTTATCGTAGAATTCCAAATGCTAGAACCATTATTTCTACATTTTGTACGTTACGGGAAACAGGATCACTTCCAAGCGTAAAGATCCAGTCTGACCGCCCTCGCCAACATGATGTTAATGTGGAAGAAAACATTATTGCTGCTGTTGAACGTAGTCCAGGTATTAGTACAAGACGTATTTCAAAGCGGTTTAGGGTTTCGCAAAGTAAAGTTTGGAGAACACTAATAAGAACAACCTTTATCCCTACCATAAACAAAAAGTACAGCATTTACAACCAGGAGACAATGAACATCGCTTGGAGTACTGCAATTGGTTAGTCAATCATCGTCAACTCTTCAAGTACATTTTATTTACCGATGAGTCACAGTTCACTCGTGATGGTATCAACAATTTACGAAACCAACATTCATGGGCAGAAGAGAACCCTCATGCAACAATTGAACGTAACTTTCAATACCGTTTTAACATTAATGTATGGTGTGGTGTTATTGATGATAAGCTAATTGGACCGTTTATTTTTCTAGAGCGCTTAACAGGTCAGGCGTACTTACAGTTTCTTCAAGAAGAATTACCGACATTGCTGGAAGATGTTCCTCTTGCAACGCGACGCAAGATGTACTTCCAGCATGATGGCGCACCGCCACATTTTTCAAATGATGTTTCCACCTATCTAAATCATCAGTTCCCAAATAAATGGATCGGTCGTGGTGGTCCTATACACTGGCCACCAAGGTCACCAGATCATACGCCATTGGACTTCTGCATATGGGGATGGATGAAAGATCATGTTTACGAGGTTAAAGTAAATTCCCGTGAGGCGTTACTTGATCGAATTAATGAAGCCTTTGTGCAGTTAAAGGAGAGCCCCGTAGAACTACGAAAAGCAACAAGAGCAATTCTTAAACGAGCAGAAAGATGCATTGAAGTTAATGGCAACATTTTTGAGCATTTACTGTAATTTTATTGCATAACTTTACATTACAGTTTTCAATAAAACTTCCTTTAATCGATTATCTGTTCACTTTCTGTATACTTTAATCATACCGTTTTGTTTAGAATTAAATTTTCTACAAGTTTTGTTCTGAAATTTGATCAGTTTATTGGTAAAATAACAAAGCGATTGCTGGCCAAATGTAAAAATTGTGTTTTTTTACTCAATGTTTTTGCATTTTACACTGGATTACTCAAAAACTACTCATCTTACAGTTCTGGGACCTGTTCTAATCAATTTTTCAGGTAAAAAACCATAAGAAACAATGGCATTTGCCCCTAAATTTAACTTCCCAGAATTTCAGAGAGTCTTCATTTACTCAGCGGAACTGAAATCCAGGCGAAATCTTTAACCCTGTATAACTCGCTAACGAAACATTTCCGGACCTATGTTTATATAAGTTTTTTTCATTATTTTTACATAGTGAATGAGCTCTCAAAGTTACCGCATATCCTCGTGAATCACCCTGTATATTTAAAAATATTGTTAAATATTGACGACTTTCTGCACCAATTAAATTATGCAGCTATGTAGAAGATTCCTTAGCTAACCCATATATTTTTTTTTCTATTTCACGGGAAATCGATTCTGAAATAATCAATTAAGGTGAATCAAAAGCGATATTTTCAGTTGCACATAATTTCATTAGCAATAATATCACTTTTATTTCACCTTAATATGGATAGATTCCACAATATCTCTGTTCATGGTGTTGATTTTGTAATCAATTTACTCATGACTTCCTTCTTTGTCATCATTCAATGACTAGACTATTCAAGAGGTGGAAGTGGAAAAACAACTAAAATAATGTTCATTGTGATCACTCTTCAAATATGTCAATTCTGCAATGTCACTTTCAATGACTTTTAAGTTTTAAATAATGTTATTATTCTTCCATATCAATAGTAGAGTAAGATTGGGAAAACTGACGGACTTTTTTGCTCGAAATCCCCTCCCCCCTCTCCCCCCTCGTCCATCCCTCCTCCCCTTCCCCCCGCCTGTAGGGTGGGGGGTGTTCTAAAAATAGATTTCCCCTTCCCCTTGCCCAGTGGAGGTGAGGGGGATAGAGAGAGAGAGAGAGATATCTTTCTCTCTCTCTTTCTAAAAATAGATTTCCCCTTCCCCTTGCCCAGTGGAGGTGAGGGGGATAGAGAGAGAGAGAGAGAGAGAGATATCTTTCTCTCTCTTTCTAAAAATAGATTTCCCCTTCCCCTTGCCCAGTGGAGGTGAGGGGGATAGAGAGAGAGAGAGAGAGAGAGAGATATCTTTCTCTCTCTTTCTAAAAATAGATTTCCCCTTCCCCCTGCCCAGTGGGGGTGAGGGGGATAGAGAGAGAGAGATATATAGATAGAGAGAGAGATAGGTTATCAATTACCTTATTTAGAATAGTTGATGTCACATTACCTGCCAAACCTGTCACACCTTTAAAAACTCTTGCTGCTGAACTCAAGATTCCTTTACCCCGTTTCCTCGAACTCTGTTTTTTTCTCGAACTCTGCTTTTTTCTCCTACATACCATTTTTCATTACCTTTCAACTCAATGGTTGAACATTAACTGAGGTTATGCTACATCAACTTGAATTGGTTTAATGTTCAACCATTGAGTTGGAAGTGAATTCATATTTCTACATCTAATGCTATACTGACAGATTGAAGTGAATCCATTTCGCTCTAATGATATACTACGATGACGGGCTCAAGAGAGAGAGAGGAGGATACGGCCCCCCTCGCTTCTCACAACCAGCATTACTGCTTTCTTCTTCTTTTACTCGTGACATCTCTTTCCCGCACCTTCTTTATTACGAAAGGAAAGGAGATAAGGATCAATTGAGAAATTCTCTCCCAGTATAGATGAGGGGGAAAAATTCCCTTGCTGACAGATTAAAGTGAATCCATATTACTCTAATCCAGAGTGAGGTCAATGACTCTCTCTCTCTCTCTCTCTCTCTCTCTCTACATCTAATTGAATTGAGAAATTCTCTCGCATCTAATGCTATAAATCTCTACATTGATCTAAGTTCTTTTACATTTTTTATCTGCAATATCGTACAAGCATTTCCAAAGTTCATCGGAATTTTTAACAACAGATAATGACGAATCATTTGTACAATCATAATGTAGATGTCCGCTGTCTAGAATATTGAGCAGTTCGAAAATCTCAGATAGAATCGAAAAGTGTACATTTTCTGTTTTTGTTAACGGTAAATCAACATCTTGACATCCTGTTGAAAATTTAATATTCTTCGCAATTGAATCAAATTCATTAAATGAAATTGACAACAAGAGACGAGATAATTTTTTGAATTTTGAAAAACCATAACACTGCATCTCGCAGATGTTTGACGTGTCTCGAATGAGGGGGAAAGATTTCTAAATTGATGAGATGCACGTGTTATAACCGCTCGTGTACTAAAGATCACCCCACACGTGTTGTCTGGTCTAGCTCTAAGCAGCAACTAAACTAAAAAACGTGAATGGGATATCGGAATGAAAAATCATTTGAAGGCAGTAAACGTTTATTTACACATTTCGACACAACTATTCATAATTTCATCTTCAATTCTAATTAGCTTATCTATACACAATTATGAGGACGATAATAACATAGATAGTCTCTTATATCATTTAAATTAACCGTGCTTAGAAAAATGTCTTTCAATTGCTTCGCCAAACTATAATTTTCAGGAGTTGATTTCCTAATTGCACTTTCACACTCATCGTACCAATCAATACAGTTTTTTAACCTCACTTCCAATTCGTTGTCAGCAGCCAACCACTTTCTCGGATCCATGTTGTTGAGCGAATGAAGAAAACTAAGTATATGCAGGAACTATTATAGAGTAATTAAGTGGTCTTTCTTCATCAATTGACGATAGACAACATGTACGCGCTTTATGCAGTCTCAATGCATGCAGGCAATAAACACACTGTAGATCCTTTCCGTTGTAGAAGAATCCATAACGAGCAAAGTTTCTTTTCTGTGAATTCGTGTACATTGGAGCCATTTTCATACTTTGCATTCGATTGTTTTCGCACAAGAAATTATTTGTTTGATACATATTTTAAAACAACAAAGAATTATAATGTTGAGCAGAGAATAAAGCACAGCGAGAATGT
This sequence comes from Nilaparvata lugens, assembly GCF_014356525.2. Taxonomy (NCBI): domain Eukaryota; kingdom Metazoa; phylum Arthropoda; class Insecta; order Hemiptera; family Delphacidae; genus Nilaparvata; species Nilaparvata lugens. Next base: position 25,839,775 of record NC_052514.1, on the reverse strand, counting down.
GGTTTATTTTTATGAATGTTGCACGCAGCATAACACCATGAACTAGTGAAAAAGCTGAAATCAGGTTTTGGAAAATCCTCTGGTATACATTGAACGTTGCTATGCAATCTTCTTAAAAACTTTGCTTTCTCAGTTCCTTTTGTGAAAATTTTCTCATAAGCTGCAAGGTAATCACGTATTAATGACTCACTGTATTCTAAATCTCCATCTTCCCATTTTATTTTATGATAGTGACGTTCTAACCATGTTACATCGTTATACAATTTTGCACTCAATTCTGTCTTTGCAAATGGTGATTTGAAATGGAACACAATATAATTATTAAACTGATCAATTATGGCGAGTTCTTTCACAATAATTTGATTACAATCTTGTTTAAACCAGTGAAGATCGACCGTAGCAATTTTTGCACTCGCTTCCTTGTGCACTTCTTTCTCTTTGGCGGCCTCATTGAATCCTTCTCGTTTCTCCTCCTCCTCCACCTGCAGCGGGTTCGGTGTACCCTCGAATCCTTCATCTTTCTCTTCTCGTTTCCCCTCCTCCTCCACCTCCAGCGGCTTCGGTGTACTGCACCTTGCTTCATAATAGAAACTATCAAGATCGCACTGAATACCAATAGAGCGAGTTTGTGGCTTGTCCAAAATATCAGAACACAAAGAATAGGACATGTTGTCTGTTCAAAGGTGAAACTGATAATGAACTAAATTGAGCAGAATGCACACCTTATATAGGCGGCGCGCTCTATCAATAAAATTACTGAACTTCTTTCACCATGCTCGTGAGAGGTGTGTATTCCATCACACGATCGCTAATTAAAACGCAATACGCGGAAGTATTTGCAGGTACTGCACTTTTAAATTCCATTTCAATACGAACATCTGTGGATGATTTCAAATGACTTGGTTGGTGTGAACAATCTACAACAATCAGCGGTGTTGATTCACAAAACGTTTTAAAATCGATTTCTGTTCCGAGTTCGCTATTGATTGAATGATTATAATACGAGGGCGCGAAATCCAAGAACATCCGGTATAAAACCTCCTTCTTACCTAGCAGATTTTCATATGGATAATACTCACTGTTCAAATATACTTTAACATTGTAAATACTGCAGCTATCGAAATTAGATATTGATTTTTTAATTTTATTCTTACGATCAGTTTGAAATGCAATTATAACGTATTTTGGACTATCAAAACTCGATGTGGTACGAACTGCCCAAGAATGGTTAAGTGAATTTTGCAAATTTGGTAATTCACAAATTTCCCAATGGCGGAAACCTAATTTCAGTGGAGTGTCAGCATCGAGCAGTCTCAAAAATTTCAGTCTTACATGATCTTCTAAAGTTATGTAGGGCATCCGCCATTGCAGTTTTGTAATTTTCACACTAACGTTGTTCCACTTTGAGACTCAACACAATTTAGATCTGTCGGTGACCTCAATAAGACGAGTTCCTGTTTCAAATTTAAAATTATTCTTTGAAAATCTTCAAAAAACGGGAGGATTAATTTCAGCGGAACACAGAAAGTGAATGTATTATCCGTTAGCTCATATCCTGCTCTGTCAAAACCAGCCAAGTGATATGTGTTTTTATCGAGAGTATTTTTCACCAATATAGCTTTAATTGTGGATGTTAATCCAATCAATCTTGATTTAGAAATTTGCTGACCTGCTAATTCATATCGTATTTCGTCAAAAAGGTTACCGATTACGTTACTGCTTAATTTATAGTCTGCTGCAACTGGTGCATCGGCTGGGTCTTTTCCCGGTTTTGTACAGTTAACTGTTCCCTCAATCAATATGAATGATTTACAAGGTAAAGAATAGACATCTAAAGAATTTATGCCAATACGTGCCTCGTCAGAGTTTTTTATTTCCTGTCCCGAATAAACTGTATGAGTGTGAAATTGGAATTTAGTAATATCATTATAAAACTGAAGGTCTGTCTCCACATCCAGAATTTCACTAATTGCTGCCGCTCCCCCGCCTAACATGTCGCCAATCAACTATAAAACCCAACTTTTCTAATATTCTCGCGCTTTTAGCCGACAAAGCACGTTTGTTTTTAGGTGTTGTCGCTATCGCGTTCCTTTCTCTAATGACTTGATTGGTCTTATTCGAACGTGGGTTGAAAATAAGATAACCCATTACTTTTCACGTATGTGCAACCTAATTGTAATTGTATCTCCGCGGAAATCAATAAACGATCCGTTCTGGTCCGTTACCTTTACATTAATAGTTTGAATTCGATGTGTATTCAAAGGTACATAAATAATCGGTGATGGTACTTCGTTTATTAATAACCGCTAGGAACCTTTGGTAAAAATTCGTAGATTATATGTTTTTGTTTTCCCTCAGAGTAACTGCCGCAAGCTAAATTACACTCAACTACAATACTGTCAACGCTTGTTATGTTAACCAAATGTTTGGAATAATGCCATTTATTTGGCTGCAAAACAATATTATCAAAACCAAGTATCTTAGCAATCGAATCAGAACGTGTTAAATCAATGGGTTTATCAGAATGAATTTCAATCTTCATAGTATTTACGTTTGCACGTATAATAAGTTTATTCTTCTTGCCATCAATATTCAATTTATTCTTTAAAGATTTTATAATATCCTCAACTTCATATGCACCAGTATCCAACTCGATTAATCTATCACCATATTGAAGCTGGAATTTGTTCCTTTGTTAATGTTTGCAATACTATTGTAACTGGAAAAATTAATCAATCCAATTTCCCATTCACGATTTTTATCCAATTCTATAATTTCTTGTAAATGTTCATAGAGATCACTTGTGTTAGATCGTAATGTAATAACCACCATCTTGTGTGTTCACCACAAACACTTAATTACAACTGATTTGCAAGAAACAATAATGTAAGATGACCACAAAAATCGCTATTTAATGGTTGCATATGCTCTACATTATAAAATATATTTACTCCATTTTCTTTTTTCCAATATTTGTCCAATTCGTATGGAGGTTGTAAATTTCCAATTGGATCAAAATACCAAACATTAGAACCAACTTTCTTATATGCTACCCAATGTGTGCCATCCTCGCTTTCCCTTGCTAAATTCACAATGGCATTCTCGTTTTTTAGAATTTTTTTGGGTAATGCATCTAGCATATATATGCCTCTTAGCTGAATCTGTAATAATTTCGACCAATCAATCAAATCATAATTACTCAATTCTCCTTCAATATTCATGTCTTCTTCTTCTTCTTCTTCTTCCTACTCTTCTTTGTTGTTCTACGTTTCTTAACTTGAGGGAATAAACTCACTCCATATGATGCTGGTGGGGCTGGGGGTAGAAGTCTGCCACCACTAGTTATTTGAGGAAAAGGCTTCAAAAAATATCCTTTTCCTGCAATATGCTTTTTCAACTGAGCTATAGCTTTGCGTCTAATATCGTTACTATAACTTCTCCTCTCCCCCTTCTTCTTCTTCTTCTTCTTTCTCAAAGACCCACCAAACGCTGCTTTAGCTTTCATAACGTTTGTAACAAGATAGCTAAGTGCTTTCTCGGCAAGGGGTGTTTGAGGATTTTTGAAAATGTCCCATGCAGCGTTCGCTAGAGCTCTGTCGGCTACCGCCCGAGTTTTATTATCGCTATTTTGAGTATAGGCTATATCGTGGGCCTTGCAAGCTTTATCTAACGAATTTATACCTTGATCACCTCTCTTTAACCTTTCATTAACCTTTGTTCCTGGTCCGCAGTACTCGTATCCCGGAATATGATATTCTTCCCCAAGGTTATCAATTACCTTATTTAGAATAGTTGATGTCACATTACCTGCCAAACCTGTCACACCTTTAAAAACTCTTGCTGCTGAACTCAAGATTCCTTTACCCCGTTTCCTCGAACTCTGCTTTTTTCTCGAACTCTGCTTTTTTCTCCTACATACCATTTTTCATTACCTTTCAACTCAATGGTTGAACATTAACTGAGGTTAATTAATTAATCAATACATCAACTTGAATTGGTTTAATGTTCAACCATTGAGTTGGAAGTGAATTCATATTTCTACATCTAATGCTATACTGACAGATTGAAGTGAATCCATATTGCTATGATACATTGCTTGAATGATAAGAATATTATTTCAAATCTGAAAGGTGAATGTGATTTGAAAAGGGGAGAAATGATGCTGGGCCACCCACATCTGTGGGAGCACGTGCTAATGTAGGAGGGAGCGAGAAGCCGCCAGCGCTTGCCTGCACGGCTGCGTGTGTGTGTGTCTAGCGGTAAAGTCTACTGAGCATGCTCACAACAAACTATAAAAGACCCACTCACCTTATTTAAATATCATTCACAACAGAGCAGCTGAACCAGCATTTCTTCTTCTTCTGTGTGATATTCATTACGAACTTATCAACAACAACAGGTAAGAATTGAAAACAATTTTTTATCAAATATGCACACATTTTATTCAACTATTCACACACATACATCTATACAATTCGTAACACATAGGTCAACGAATTGTATACAATTTGGAGACTTATGTGTTACTACTAACACATAATTTTTACAAGTTTCATTGAAATGGTGTATTTTTCCCGCGTCAATGCAGGAAGCGAATCTTTGAGGCAGATACACCTCGCATTTGCTTCCTGCATTGATTATTTTTAAAATTACACGTCGCCCGTGTTTATTGGTGTCCTCCCTCACCGCGACGATGCGGTATGGATGATCCTCCTTCAACTCTCGCAGCGGCACCCATGGCTTGGGTAGAGGTTTGTTGATGAGTTGGACAAAGTCCAACTCAGCCTCCACCTCCTTTATTAACGGCGCGAGTGAGGAGTCCTCATGCATTACAGCTCGTTTCTGTTGAAAAATATTTGATTAGTGTCTTATTTGTTTCAGATCTCTACATCAGATTATCATCGAATTCTCTGCATAAAGTGAGTAATATCAGTTATTGAAATAACATTGTTGCATGATCGAGTACTTTAAACAATAATATCTAAGCAGTTCAAATAATATTTCCTTAGCATCAATTTCTATTCGGTTCAAATAATATTTCCTTTGCATTCCAAGCACTTCAATAATATTGGTCACATTTATGCATGATTGGCTACTTTAAACAATAATATCTAAGCAGATCAAATAATATTCCTTAGCATCAATTTCTATTCGGTTCAAATAATATTCCTTTGCATTCCAAGCACTTCAAATAATATTGGTCACATTTATGCATGATTGGCTACTTTAAACAATAATATCTAAGCAGATCAAATAATATTCCTTAGCATCAATTTCTATTCGGTTCAAATAATATTTCCTTAGCATCAATTTCTATTCGGTTCAAATAATATTCCTTAGCATCAATTTCTATTCGGTTCAAATAATATTGGTAACATGTTGCATGATTGGTTACTTTAAACAATAATATCTAAGCAGATCAAATAATATTTCCTTAGCATCAATTCTATTCGGTTCAAATAATATTTCCTTTGCATTCCAAGCACTTCAATAATATTGGTCACATTTATGCATGATTGAATACTTTAAACAATAATATCTCATAATACCATTTCTAATCAGTTCAAGGAAATATTGCTTGCATTCTAATCAGTTCAAATAATATTCAGATCAAATAATATTCATATCAAATAATCAAAGACTCGTATGTGCACAGATTTTTTAACAATCAATCACGGAAAAAAATCTGTGCATACACAAGTTAATAATATTTGTTGAAACTAACCTTTGATTGAGTGAGCACCTCATCCTCCTCTTCGCCGCTGACTTCACCCTCCTCGAAGGTTAGTTTCCTCTTGGTCTGCCTCTGCTTGATCTTGTTGCTCAGCGTTGTCAGCACCGCACGCCGCGGCGCCCACGTAGGTGCTGGAGCCAAGCGCTGAATGGGGCTGTCCGGAATCACGATCTCGCCCCCTGGTGATGTTGGATCCTGTGGAGCGGGTGCGGGTGCAGCGGAGGCTGGAGCTGAGGCGGCAGCGCCAGCGGAAGAGGCGGCGCGGGACTCGGCAGCTTTGCGCTGCCAGTAGTTTAGCACACGCTGCGGGGGTGGGCTATCCGGCAGGATGTAAGATGGTGAAGATGGAGAACTCATCTTGATGCGTGAAGTCTCTGATGTCTCTGATGTAAATGATAATTTTCCTCTCATCGCTTGTGTTTATATAGCATACGTTTCTCTCTCTGTTCCAGGCACGTGCGAGCGAGAGCGTGCTACAAGGCGAAAAAAATTCGAATTTCTCCCCAACAACACGAGCTCTCAGATCGTTATCAGATTGTAAGTATCCCACACACGATCATTTTTCAAATAGCATCCATGTGTTAGAAGACGAAAAAAAAAAAAATCTCGTCTAGAACTTAGCATGAGACTTCACCTGCTAGAAGCTGAAATTCCCATGTCTACGGCAATAAAACCCATGATTCTAATTTTATAATTCAAATCAATGTTAGATCCTTCAACATCGAAGTAAGAGCACCTCATTTTTCAAACATGAATCTTATCTTGTCAGTGTTTTCTATCATCAATATGACATTTTAATATTTAATGTATTACAGTAGCAAAGTTGTTGCATTTCATTTATTTACAATATTGCACACATACTTGATTTTGATCTTTCTTTGTCAATCCTGTTCTAAGCCTGTCTCATCTACAGAATCTCGTAAAAAATTCCAGATAACTTGATTTAATTGTTCTTCTGTGAAATAGCATTTCTCGATTCAGTTATTAAATATTTCATTGTTTTCGCAGCATTTTCTCGCCTCTCAACTCGAGTTCCGAACCTCATAACCAGTTGAGCTCTCGTCGAGACAAGACAGCTGAGAGGAATCAATCATAGGACGGTATCTACACCTGAGAGGAATCAATCATAGCATAGACCGCTATCTACACCTGTAGCCCGCTATCTTCACCTGTAGCCCGCTATCTACACTCGAGGAGATTCACGCAGCATCAACCACTACATGTAAGTACATTTTTACTTTGATTTTATCCTCTGAGGACTATTTTTCTCCTCCGAGGACAGGTTTTCTCCTCCGAGGACAGTTTTTCTCCTCCGAGGACAGGTTTTCTCCTCCGATGACTATTTTTCTCCTCCGAGGACTATTTTTCTCCTCCGAGCACAGTTTTTCTCCTCCGAGGAGAAAAAACCTTCTACAATATACTGCATGCATGCGATTTATCTTTAGAATATGGTATATCCGGAACATCCAAGCCCCGCTCTTCTTTCTCACACTCATCGTATAAACAAAACGGTAAATGTATTACTTTTTCAAATGGTTCATCGATAATATATTTGCAATAGACACATTGCAGATAGAATGGATTTTTATGTAAGAAATAACCATTTCTCGCAAAATACTCTGCTTTATTGCATAATGATTTACAAAAGTCACAATGTAGATGGTGTGGAGGTAGTTTTTCAAAGTACTCTCCTTGAACGGATGAATCTTCTACACAATTAAAAGTTGAATATCTTTCTTCATATTCTCGTAGAATATTATTATCGTAATTCTCCTCTTCAATTGTTATATTATCTTTCCTTCTACAGTTTGGACTGTACCTTGCATGTTCTATTGCTGGTATGTCACTTTCTTCCATTTTCCCAAATAAATTGAACAAAATACACATCGCACAATGTCTGGTGGAGATGAGAATATAAATCCCTCTTTCGCCATGTTTTCCGCGGACAAATGCGGAGAAGATTTCAACCATCTTTTATCAAAAGATAATAATCTTAATCTTTCATGCAACATTATGTGATCTTGAGATATCATTTTCACACACCCTTCTTCTACCAATGACAATTCACAACTAAACATGTTGTTGTACTCTATCTCATCCTGATCGTTTTGTTTTTTCAGAATCATGCCGAGGGAACGCAGACTACGTGGTGTGAATTCCACAGCAGCCCGCCATCGCATCACCCTCGATGAGGAGGATATCGACATCACCAGCGTGCTTGAGAGCTCGAAACGTCGAGTTTTCGATATAATTAGGGAACATGCGGCACGCTATGATGGGAATGTTAAGTGGTTTATTGTCCTTAACGTTTTGCTGTATAAATTAGTGGTGATGGATGACAAGCAGGTTGGTGACTCTGTCTCATCTCTAATAAATCTACATAGTTACTCCAACATAGCGCTAAACGTGCTTGAGAACTATGAAGATTTTAATGAGCATTTCATGTTAGCTGTGAGAAAAATCCTCACATCTTTTGAAAATTTCGTAAGATATGGGAGTGGATGGGTGCTAAAGAAAATTGAATCACTGGATGTGAACGTGATTAAATTTAATCCTATATACACATCCAGTTTCATTCAAACACCCCAGTTTTTGAAAAACAAAAAATGTATTATAAATGTGAAAAATCTCTCTGACGAAAAATGCTTTTTATGGTCAGTGCTCGCGTATTTCCATCAGAAGCCAAGGAACTCGGACTTAAGTGTAAAGTATTTGAGCAAGTTTGCTCACACACTTAATACGCGAGGTGTAAATTTCCCGGTGACGACACGCGATATTAAGAAATTTGAAATACTCAATCCGGACATTGCAATTCACGTCATCGCGTATGACAACAAAAAGTTTTTCCCCTTCCGTACAAGCATTTTCCGCACTCGTAAACACCAAATTAATCTTTTAATGCTAAAAGGCGATGCAGGAAAAACTCATTTCTGTTTAGTAAATACCGCGAACGGGAAAAACGGGCTATCTCGTCTTCTCTCCCACCTTTCAAAATCCCACGGTCAAGTACATGTTTGTAATTTCTGTTTTCACCGGTTCACATCAGACAAAACTCGAAATGTAGATGGTAAAGCAAATTTGTTGAAACATGTGGAACTTTGTTCCAAGTTTGAATCTCAGCGCGTTTCATATCCTAAACGCGGAGAGACAATTAAATTCAAGAAACTAGGCGCGACGTTGAAGAAAAAGTACACCATTTACGCGGATTTAGAAACATACGTTGTGAATATTAATGATGATTGCAATTCTGATGAAATTACTTGTAGTTACACAAAGAAAACGGTGCGTCATATTCCCTGCGGGTATTGTTTCGTTGTTATAGATGTTAACGGGGAAATCGCCTACGGACCTGTACTCCATAGATCGAGTAGTTTAGACGAAAAAATCATGGAGAAATTTCTTCAGGAAATTACAGATCTCGGCGACATTTTGTATGAGGATATGAAACGAGAAATTCCGATGCAAGCTTTATCCGAAAGTCAAGAGCGTGAATTTCAAAATTCAGTAAACTGCGGGCTTTGTGCTGAACCGTTTTTAGACAGCGATATTAAATGTCGTCACCACGCGCATGAAACCGGTAATTACTTGTGTGCGGCACATGTTTCTTGTAATTTAACAGCTCGTACTCCGGAGTACATATCGTGTTATTTTCATAATTTCTCCGGTTTTGATTCGCATTTTATTCTGAAATCGCTCGGTAAATGTAAAAAAGAAATTTCCTGCATCGCAAATACGTCAGAGAGATTTTTGACACTTTCAGTAGGCAAAATTAAATTTTTAGATTCCTACAAGTTTATGTCTGAATCCTTGGAAGTATTGGTGCGTAATTTGGTAGAAAGTACAGACATGGAAAAGAAGTTCGAACGATTATTTTCGGTGTTTCATGATCCACCTCGCGAACACAGACAGCTCTTGTTGAAAAAAGGAGTATATCCCTACTCGTACATGAGCTGTCCCGAAAAATTCGCCGAAACATCGCTTCCTCCCATCGAATGTTTTCATAACGATTTAACTGATACACCTCTGTCTCGCGAAGAATATGAGCATGCGCAAAGAGTGTTCTCAACATTCAAGCTGAAAAATCTGGGTGAATATCACGATTTTTATTTATGTTTGGACGTAATGCTATTAGCGTAGTTTTTGAATCCATGAGGTCTACGCTTTTTAGCTCATACGGCCTCGATGTGACCCATTTTGTTTCTCTCGCACACTTCACCTGGAATTGCATGCTGAAACACACTAAAGTCGAACTGCAATTACTTACAGATCCGGACATGCATCTTATGTTTGAGGCGGGGATGAGGGGTGGGGTGTCATTCATCGGTAAACGTTATTGTGAAGCAAATAACAAACATCTACCCGAAACATACGATCCTTCAAAACCGTCTAATTATCTGCTTTATATCGATGCAAACAGTTTATACTCGGAAGCTATGAGCCGAAGCTTGCCTGTTGGAAATTTCAAATTCCTCTCAGAGGAAGAAATTTCCAGCCTTGATTTCGCGAATTTGGACACCAATTCAGAAACCGGATATATAATAGAATGTGATCTCAAGTACCCTCAAGAGTTACATGATAAGCATGCGAGCTTCCCCCTTGCACCTCTCCACCAAACGCCACCGCGCGAATTGCTGTCGAACTACCAAACGAATGAGAACGGTCAAACTGGAACCAAAAAGCTCATGAACACACTTTTCGATCGTGAAAAGTACATTGTTCACTATGTCAATTTAAAGCTCTACCTTCAGCTCGGTTTGAAATTATTGAAAGTGCATCGCGTCATTAGCTTTTCCCAATCTCCCTGGCTGAAAAGCTACATCGACTTGAATATCCGGAATAGACAGAACGCGAAAAATAAATTTGAAATATCCTTCTTTAAGGCCTGTTGCAATTTGATTTTTGGTAAGACAATTCAGAGTAGTCGTAAGCAAATGAATGTTAAAATTATCACGGATGAAAAACGGTTAGATAAGTACATTTCAAATCCACTATGTAAACGCTGGCAAATAATTAGTCCGAACGTGATCGCGGTTTTCTCTCGTAAGTTGGAACTTAAAATGAACAAGCCTGTCTATTCCGGCTTTTCCGTACTGGAGTTGAGTAAATTCCATATGTACGATTTTTTCTATTGTAAATTACAAAAAATTATACCGTGGGATCGTATAGAACTGTGTATGACTGACACCGACAGTTTTCTTCTAAACCTTAAAGTCGAAGATGTGTATCAGTTGATTAGAGAAAATTTGTCCCTTTTCGATACTTCTAACTATCCACCTTCCCACCCTTGCTTTTCCATGGAGAGAAATAAAGTTGTAGGAAAGTTCAAGGATGAGACCGGGTCAAAGCCTGTCCATAGATTTCTTGGACTTAGATCCAAACTTTACTCATATTTAGTATGTAACGAGAATGAAGAACCTGTAAATAAATGTATAGCAAAGGGTGTACAGAGCGGAGTGAAATGTAGAAAGCTTAATTTTAATTTATATATGAAATCATTGTTTGAACGTAGTGAACATGTAGAAAAATTTAATATGTTAAGATCCTATAATCACACCATGTATCAGGTTGAATGTGCAAAAATCTGTTTGAGCCCTTATGATGATAAGAGGTATATTGCTGAGAATGGTGTTGATACTCTCCCATTTGGACATTATAGAGTGCCCACAACACTCTAACTGATTGGTCAGTATGTCCCATGACAATCATCCGACACCACTGATTTTGATTTGTCTGTTGTAAATATCATGAATATTATTAGATCTAAGTTAGCTTTAGAGCTTCATAGCGTACCGCGTGTGAACTATCCCACTCGCAAATATGAGTTGAAAAGTGAAAAAGACTTGCTTCAAGCCGATCTCATTGAGATGACAAGTTTATCACGTTTTAATAAGGGTTACAAATATATCTTAGCTGTTATTAATTGTTTTTCAAAATTTGCATATTGTGTACCATTAAAAGACAAGACAAGCCAATCTGTATTTAACGCTCTCGAGCCAATTATTTCTAAAAATAAAGGAGTTAAGCTGTTCCAAACAGATCAAGGAACAGAATTCTTTAATTTAAAAGTTAAAGCATTATTAGATAGATATAGTATTAAACATTATCATGTTTTTAGTGATAAGAAAGCCTCCATAGTTGAAAGGTTTAATAGAACACTTAAAGCAAAAATTTATAGATATTTAACTGAACATGGAACCAAAAACTGGATATCACAACTAGACAGTTTAGTTCGAGATTATAATGCAACAATGCATTCATCCATTAGAATGAAACCTAAAGATGTGGGGAAAAAAGATCGTAATCATGTTTTAATGTCATTGAATTCTGCATTCAATAGACGATATAAATTGAAAAATTCAAAACCGAAATTTAAGCTAGGAGATGTTGTACGAATCTCAAAGAAAAGGGTTCTTTTCGATAAATCTTATAACATAAACTGGAGCGCAGAGTATTTTGTAATTCATTCTATATTTCCTTCTCAACCTGTAACGTATAGCTTGCGAGATCTAAACGGAGAAGTAATTAGTGGTAGGTTTTATGCAGAAGAAATTAAAAAAACACAATTAAATGAATCGGAGAGACAAGTGTATTTGATTGAAAAAATATTAAAACGTGATAAAAAAGGATTGTTAGTGAAATGGATTGGGTTTTCAACGCCTAGTTATATTAGTAAGGATCAACTATTAGATGAAAAATAATCTTTTGTAATCTATTGTAAATATCATGTAAATTTATTGTAAATAATCTATTGTAAATATCATGTACATTTATTGTAAATAATCTATTGTAAATATCATGTACATTTATTGTAAATAATCTATTGCAAATACATTCCATTCAGTGTAAATATGACAAAGATTTGGTGTAAATATAATACGTCTCTATCAAAAAATGCTTCTCAGTTTCATTTTAATCTGAAGTTTTATTTGCTAAGGCTCAAGCAACACATGCGTTCTCGTGAAGAGGGTGCGGGAGAGAGAGGGGGAATTGAAGTGAGAAACTTCTATCAGTGCATTGAAAGGGGAGAGCGAGAACCTGTCGCTTGCATCCCGATGTGATAAGCTATACACAGCCATGTGGTGTCTAGCGCACAACCTCCTCCTTGATAACTTACGAAAAATGATTAGTTCCTTATCAGATCACATGCTGTACACGTGACTAACATGAGTAATATCCCGATAGTAAATTTCGACAATGTTATAAGAGAGAAAGAAATGCCAACATGGTGTAAAAATGGTAAGTTATTACCACATAATGCAAGGATCCTTATAATAGGCTCTTCAGGTTGTGGCAAGACCAATTTACTATTTAATTTAATTTTTTCAAAGAATGGGTTGAGATTTAAAACTATATACTTGCACACGAAGAGCGAGTATCAAGATAAGTACTTGTTTTTGAGAAAAGTCTTTTCAAAAATGAAGGGTATTGAATTTCATATAAACAGCAATTCGGAATCTATAGCTCACCCCAACAAAATTCAACAATTTTCTCTTGTCATATTCGATGACTTCCAACTTAATCACGTACCTCAAATAAGAGAATATTTTACCATGGGTCGACATCGTAATATTGACACAGCATATTTAATTCAGAGTTATGGAGCTACACAGAAACATTTCACTAGGGACAACGCAAATATGATTATAATCTTCAAGGTAGATTTATTGAGTCTGAAATTAATTCACAGAGATCATGTTGGAGCAGATATTTCTCATAAAGATTTCGTTAAACTTTGTCATACAGTTTGGAATCGTAAACCTCATAATTTTCTAACTATTATGACCGAGTGTGGAATTAATAGCGGCAAGTACCGAGATTCGCTCGATACGTTTCTTACCGTTCAGTAGAGATTAATTCTTTGTGCAGTCATGTTGTCTAAAACACGCAGCAGGAAGCTGAATAGAAAGGACGTTGGTTTAATCGAAAAGATTAAGAAATTGAGAAAAGTAATTAGAGAGAAGCATAAAAGCTTAGTCAATTTTGAAAAGCGATCGGAGGAATATAATAGGAAAACGCTCTCCCCGTTGATAGAGCCCATAATTGAACTGGGAAAAAACAAATTCTCACACTCTGGTGTAAAACCAAAAAAGGAAGAAGTAAAAGAGGAACAAGAGAGTATGCAAATTGATGATAATGGAGAGGGGGATGAACAGAGTTATGAGAGTTCAACAGACAATTTTTTAAGCTCGACTAAATTTGAAAACAGTTTACTTGGTTCTAGCAGAAACGACGATGTGCTGTCACAATATCTAAAAACGTTTCATGCGGAAAAATTGAATAATTCAATCAGTTATGGAATTTCATATAATTCTAAAGATGATGTGTATTATATTGGAAATCAGCAAGTAATATTCGATAACGGTTATATAGATATTGATAGTGAAAGATTTCGATTAACACACGGTCTACTTGAGTTATTATTCAGTGCGAGACCAAACTCAAATCTTTATAATGAGAGAGATCTGGATAAGTATAAAAAAATCTTAACACTTACAGGTATACATTTAGATCGAAGAGGCTATGTTAAACGAAATCAGGGAATTAAATCGCAAATGATTCAAAAGTTATTTCCAGTAAAAAAATTAGTAAAAAGAAGGGTTGGGGTTTATTGAAATTTGCAAAAAATAATTCTCATGATAGAATTTATCAATACTTTGATAATTTTGACGAATTAGTGGAAAGATTAAATTTACTCTATTCCTCAAAAGCTAGTGGGAACAGTGGGCATGATGTGGAAATCGCGTCTATAATTGAAGAGCTAAAAGAAGCAAAATTAATTGTTTAGTGTCACGATGACTCTACATCGATTCGGACGAATTGATACGGGTAGTGCTAGCGGAGCTCTTGCTAATCTTACGTGTGATATTGACTCGATAACACAGAAGATAATCGAATCGATAAATCAACAAGGAATCAGCGAAGCTGTGAAATTTTATTTAGATTCGCAAATAACCAAACTCGTTTCGGAAAATACAAAGAATATTGGAGTGAGCATAATTGAAAGAGAACATATTCTAAGTACATTACAAAATTTCAGTGCTAATATCGATAAAGCTATTGGAGAGAGAACTCAAACTCTAGAGAGTGCATTAGGAGAAGTGAAAACTTTAACAGACAGCTTTTCATCTCAGTTGCTCAGTATTAACAACGATAAAGTTGATAAGGCTTATTTAGATGAAAAATTAAAAGCCGTATCAGATAAAATTAAGAATTTGGAGGTGCTGGACAGAAACTATCTCAATACTAAATTGAAACAACTTAGTACAGAAATTTTTACTAAAGTAAATGAAACACAACCATCGCCAATTGATAAGCAATATTTAGAATCTACTTTGCAGAAATTGATTAGTTCTTCATTAACAAAGGAAGAGTTTGAAAAACGATTATCTGAAATGGCGAGTGCAATAAAAGCTAATATTATGGAGGGTATTGAGCAGTTTATTACAAAAGATGCTATTGCTATTCTGATTAATCAAATTGCAGAAAAGTATGCAACTAAAAATGATATTGGAGATTTTATTAAGAAAAACGAGATGGCAGACGCTGTGAAAAGCGTTCGTGATGAATAGCTGAGGCAATTAAAAATTTGGAAGAGGGTGCTGTCATGAGACTGCAATGTTCGGCCCCATTCATTGACTACCTAAGTTTATTTATCCACAGAATCGCATTTGACATTGTATCAAAATATGCCGAGGTGTCTTTCCATATGAATTGGATTGAGGCAAAGGATCATAACCTTTCCGAACATCAGGTAGTGCAAATTATTACAGAAAAAATGGATTTGGTCAAATATAAAGACTTTATATTGGGCCCGAAAACATAAAATCATGAGTTGTGTGAGAGAGAGTGAATGATATGTTGTTTCAGTCTAGACGAGTGTGATTGATTGTATAAACACACGTGTGAGAGAGTGTGAACACCTATAGTTTCAAATTTCAGTCTAGACATTCTTGAGTATATCGATAAATCTTTTAAAAGGTTGTGTGAGAGAGTGTGAACACCTATAGTTTCAAATTTCACACCCTAGACATTTTTGAGTATGTCGATAAATCTTTTAAAGGATGTGAGAGAGAGTGAACACCTATAGTTTCAAATTTCACACCCTAGACATTTTTGAGTATATCAATAAATCTTCTAAAGGATGTGTGAAGTAACTTTAACGACTAAACACTTGTCACATAAATCGATTTAGACATTTTTTCATGTAACGGTTTTCGGTGCAGGAGTTATCGAGCTTAGAAAGGGACCTCACAGGGAGCAGAGCAGATGTGACTAGATGAGCCACACGCGAGCGAATGCACGCGTCACTTTACTCTAAACAGGTGAAGTGACAACATGATGTCTAACTATTTTGACTGCACAAGTTTCAACGAGTTGTCTGTAGATGCAAATCCAGTAGTTGATTGGGGTTTTGAATTTTATGCCTATGATTGGTTTGTGGTAACAAAGGTAACATTTGCCGATAATGGTGAAATTCACCTTAAAATTATCGATATTGATAGTGAAGCCGGCTTTAAACATACTATCAAGTTGCCGAAAGAATATTCAGTGGTTTTGAATGAGAATAACATCAGAAGTTTTAATTCTCGTTCATGGCAATTAAATGTGAGCGGAAATCGTATCTTCTTAAGACAGTTTCATGGTAACTATAGACGTTGAGTTCCGTCCTGAGTGAAATAGGTCTGAGAATGTGTAAGTATTTTTGGATATGCTAGCACATTCCAATTATACTTACATATTGTCGGAGAAATCACTTTAAAAAAAACGACTGCCATGTTTGTACAGCAAAAGAGCTCAATTTTTTTACACATTCATAATCAGTTTGATTGAACTCTTGACTGTCAGTTGGAAAGCAAACATAATATGATCCATTATAAAACTTATACTAGATTCCTTACTCGCCTTTCGTAATGCTGCTGAGATACGTTTCACTTTAATCTGACAGTATAGGAACGGTCGATCAAAATGGAAGATAGTTACTTCTTGTCTCCTTTACTCGTCTTTCGTAATAAAGAAGGGTGCGGGAAAGAGATGCCCCGAGTAAAAGAAGAAGAAGAAAGCAGTAATGCTGGTTGTGAGAAGCGAGGGGGAGCGTATCTAGATTCCTTAGTATAACATTCTTCCTTACTCGCCTTTCGTAATAAAGAAGGGTGCGGGAAAGAGATGCCACGAGTAAAAGAAGGAGATCTCTCTCTCTTGAGCCCGTCATCGTAGTATATCATTAGAGCGAAATGGATTCACTTCAATCTGTCAGTATAGCATTAGATGTAGAAATATGAATTCACTTTAATCTGACACCAAAGGAATTTCTCAAAGTGAGTCTGACATCATAGTATAGCATTAGAGCGAAATGGATTCACTTCAATCTGTTAGTATAGCATTAGATGTAGAAATATGGATTCACTTCAATCTGTCAGTATAGCATTAGATGTAGAATATGGATTCACTTTAATTTGACAGTAGAGAATTTTTCCCTCTCAAAGAGATTTTTTTCCCACATCTTTAGGTTTCACCTCAATTGTAATAATAATTATTACTATTCAATCATTGAAAATGATATTTTCTTGGCGAATAAAATAAACCTGCATTTTTTGTGAACAAAAAATTCACAGCCATCTAGGTGAGTCGTGTATCCAAGGTGTGTTGGATTGCTCCAACAAGAGGTCACATCAATAAAAAATAACTTATAGAGATTTGAACATTTTCATTGAAGGGGGCACCAGGCCCCCGTCTTGATTATTTCAAGCAAGAATGAACAGTTAATTTCACATCAGATATACCAGTATCAGCTATCCTCTGTAGAAGGCAGTGGCGAGACAGAGAATCGGGTGTTTTCCTTACTTTCTGCACTGCCATTATAACGTGAGCCTCACTATAGAATATGAGTTTGGTGATAGTTAAATCTATTAGGCTATATCTTCCAGAAACCCCTTAGGGGTCACAAAAGTGTGTTTTTCGAGAAACAAAAAATATGCTTTAATATTTTTATTGATTCTTGCTCTCACTACGGAATAATCTCACTGAGGAAAAAGTAATTACTATGATGTGTCAGTATAAATGATTAATGCCTTTTTTAACTCGCAGTTGATGGGTTTCTGCTATCAGGAACCAAAAGCAATGAAATTTCAATATATATTTAAATATTCTTAAATATTGACGACTTTCTGCACCAATTAAATTATGCAGCTATGTAGAAGATACCTTAGCTAACCCATATCATTTTTTCATTCCACGGGAAATCGATTCTGAAATAATCAATTAAGGTGAATTAAAAGCGATATTTTCAGTTGCACATGATTTCATTAGTAATAATATCACTTTTATTTCACCTTAATATGGATAGATTACACAATATCTCTGTTCATGGTGTTGATTTTGTAATCAATTTAATCATGACTTCCTTCTTTGTCATCATTCAATGACTAGGCTATTCGAGAGGTGGAGGTTGAGAAACAACTAAAATAATGTTCATTGTGATGTGATCACTCTTCAAATATGTCAATTCTTCAATGTCACTTTTAATGACTTTTAAGTTTCAAATAATGTTATTATTCTTCCCATATCAATCCATATTCATCACTCACAATTACCATATTGACATAGACAACGTTTAATAGCATTACAGTTGGAAATATTCTGTGGAAAAGTGTTATAATTATGTCAGATGAAATATTGTTGGACTAGAAGAATTATACCAAATAAGTAAATGTATTTCGAATGAGAGAGTACTAAAAATATTGTTCTGATAGAGGATTTGCTATTCTATACAGTAGTGTATTCTGATAAGTGATATACAAGTGCATTCAAATAAAAACAGTACTACTTGAAAATTATTAAATATTTTTACCTATAGCTCAAACACCAATAAAAACACTGGGGCTGCGTTTACAAAAATGATGTTCAAGTTTCCAATTGCACACTTCTTTTTCGAAATTCCAATATCTCTAATTATTTTGTATAAGACAATGATTTCCCTCCTTCCTATCAGATATATATTTATGAATGTACAGCATTTACTTTCTTTGCTCTATCGGATGAAAATGACAGTGGAAGCTTATTAGTTTTTTTCAATTCTCATAATTTCTATACGTCTATTTACCGAAGATATTTTGTGGGAGTTCGAAGAAAGAGTACAGTGATTGAAAGAAAGTATGTATATACGTGATGCATTTCTAGGCTAAGGTGTATAGGACCTTAGCCTAGAAATGCATCACGTATATACATACTTTCTTTCAATCACTGTACTCTTTCTTCTATGGTTGGGTACCTAAACCTTATTCATATGCATATGAATAGAATGAGTACACAAAGTTTGGATAGAATTTAGAATAGTCATGTCCTACTACACTGTATGCTATTTAGAATATTCTCGAAACTGTATTCCTTATTTACGGAACAAGTGTGTCATGCGCGGTATTAGTAGTGCTGATTTAGTAGTAAAATTAGTTATTTAGCGCAAAATACACACATAAATAAAAAGTAGATACTACGATAGAAAAATAATATTATGTAGGCGAGTAAGAATGCTCGCATATTATTATTTTATTTCAAATCAGGCTATAAATGCTCAAAAAATGTTATAGAGGGGAAAGTTTGGAACACAATTTTTTACCTCGATCATTCAAGGAAAGTTAGGGAGTAAGTAAATATCAAAAGTACTCAGCCCTAGCCCATG
The DNA here is from genome assembly GCF_014356525.2 of Nilaparvata lugens. Lineage (NCBI taxonomy): Eukaryota > Metazoa > Arthropoda > Insecta > Hemiptera > Delphacidae > Nilaparvata > Nilaparvata lugens. Next base: position 25,820,366 of record NC_052514.1, on the reverse strand, counting down.
TGCTAAGGGGCTGCGGTGGTTTCAAAATATAGTTGTTCGGTTTTTCGCATACTATATCGTGAACAATATGCGTCTTACGGACATTATTATCCGATACATAATTGAAGCTGATAAATTTGTCCTCAATTTTAATCTAAAACATTAATTTTATCTTAAACTACATAAACGTTCTCGAAAATTCTGAAGAAAAAACGTTGTGCCTCCATTTTTTAATTTATTTGGCCTTATAACTTTTCAACATTTGGTTGAAGAAATCCGTTCTAATGATGACCTTATAAAGCATTGAATTCTCTTCAATTTTAAGTAACATTTCACTATTCTACCCATTTCTCTACCTATATCTCCAGTTCAACAACATAGGCTAGGATCAGTTGACAGAGAGATAAAACGAAAAATGTTTCGAGCAAAATTTTTGTGAGATTCAATTTTTTTGGATAAGTGCGTCCGTAAAACGCATATTAAAGATATATGCGAAAAACCGAATAAATATATTTTAAAATCACCACCACCCACAGGATATACACTCATAGCAATTTTGACATGTTTATCCTATCCTCGAACTATCCTTAAAAGAGCTGCGGGGTCAAAAATAGTGTTCAAAACATTTCCTTTATAACCTTCCTTTGACTGGACTATGGAGGCTGAAATACAATATCTCTCTCACTATACAGAGTGTCCCATATGTAAAGTGACAACCTCTGCTAAATGGTTCAATGGTTCATCATGAAGAGAAAATCATAAGTGAATTTTTACGAGAAGCACTTCTTTTACCAGATATTCCCCGTTTTGCATTCATTACAAAATAATTTATATCTCAAGAACAGTTTAACCAGTTGGGTTCATATTCTGAATAGTTCCCACTTTGGTAAAGATCTAAAATTAATAAAAAATAACCAGCTCAGTTTAACGATACATTGAAATAATAATAATAAAAATAAAACTACTAGAAAACTGTAAATTTCATCAGAAAATGTCAGGAATGCTCTATTGTAGCCCTTTTCATAAAAATTAAATGCTCTAGCTGACAAAACAATCGGACATCGAGTAACACCAGAAAACCGATCAGTATCTTGAAAAACATGAATTATCAGCCTAATGGTCATGACTAGGGTAGAAGAGACCTTCTGATCGATCATCGATGCTGTGGGGTTATTCGATGTCCGATTGTTTTGGCAGCTATACTATTCGATTTGCATTCTTGACTTTTTTATGTAATAGAAATTACTAAAAGAATAATTTTCTTTCAAAATCATAGCTCACGATGTTGAGTACAGGCCTTCACTTGATAAACATATTTTTTATCTTTTCGTGTTTGATGGAGCAACTTTTTTGTTTCCAAAATTAATCATAGAAACTGAAATAAATTAGTTTTTTTCTTAGAACGAGATTCGATCATTCCTGAAGGTTCTCCTCAGAGGAGAAAGTACAAGTAATTTTAATGGTTAAAACCTAATCCAAAATCAAAGATTAACCTTAACATTCATAGTACAGTAATTAATTTTTGAAACATTGTTCTCAAGTAGCCTACTGATATGTATCTATTGATAAGAAGCTACTTTCAAATAAACACATTACACATGAACCAATTTTGTTGTGTTTAACATTCTTTTGGTCTTCCTAAGAACAGCTTACTGTACTATTTCTATCACTCATGCTATATCAGAATAAAGTTTAATACTAATAGGGAGCATGGAGCAATTCTAACTAGGATGGGATCTGAGGAATGAAGAATAATTTACAACAAATTCTCAACAAGTAGAGGAGAGCGCCACAATTTATTTCAAAAGTTTTGAAACATATAAATACAATAATATTATAAAATACTGTTTAAAACTAAAAGTATTCATAGAATTTACAACTTCTTCATGACAAAGATAATTCGCCATAAATCACTATACTCATAAACATTTTATAATCAACATTATAATTTTCCTTATGTAGCCTAGTATAGAAGTGTTGAAGTTAGTCACATGATATTTACAATTTGGTTGAGGAGTTCCCTAGACAAAGAACTATTAAGAAAATATTCTACTACTTTCTTGAAGTTTAAAATTAGCTCTCATCAGAATATAACTCAAGTAAATTATTATTAGTAATGGAACTAACTAGATTAATAGGCCTAATGTTAGAGTTTATGGCAAGGTATCTTATAAGTGCTATTAGTAAGCATTTCTATTCTAATAATATTTTATACCTATTGATAATGAATCAACTAATAATTCAACCAATTAGTCAAATCATTCCTTAAGTGTAATAAGTGTGACTTGTGAAGAATGAATATCATTCTCTCATATCACCTAAAAATATAATACAATAATATACGGTATAAAACATTTCAGCATAGAAATCTAACTGAGCAACCATTGGCGCAAATTCAAGCTCTGAGCCAGACGACCTTTTTCTCCTTCGTTTTCTCTTGCTATCTCTTATTCCTCTACCGAACCAAAACCTTGGGAACGCCCATGGAAACACAAGTGCCGCTACACCCAGACCACTAGCCAGCAGTAGCGAAAATGGAGCAAAAACAATGGTCCAAAATGGATATGCAAATGAGGTAAAGGCAGAAGTCAAGTAATCCCAGAGAGTCATTGATGACTCAGGGCGTTTGGTGGGGGTGGGTGGTGCCTGTTGGATGAGGGATGATGAAGATGTGGGTCTCGCAGGTGCATTTTGAAGAGGGAGGTTTGGACGAGGTGTAACAGTTCCTCCTGCTACTGCCCCACCAACGATTCCAGCTGTTCCAGCTGCTCCAGCAGCTGCAGCGGCTGCAGCCCCTCCAGCTCCAGCTGCAGCAATAATGGGAACAGCTGCTGGAATAATCAAACCTCCTCCTCCACCACCTCCTCCTCCTCCTCCAGGATCATCATCCTGCTGGACAATCTGTTCTTCATCCTCCTCTTCAGAACCAAACTCTCCTTCACCACCTCCTCCACCACCTCCTCCTGCCCCAATAGCAGCTGCTACTGGGGAATTTATGATAATATTAACATCTGCACAATCATCCTTGAAATCAGCTGATGTGTGTATGTTTTGTGTGTGGGAAATATAGACAGGTGCACAATGTGGAGCTGGTGGGGGAGCATCTTGAGCTGTTGGTGGTATGTCGTTCAAAGGTGGCAGAAGCACAATTGATGGTGGTGGTTCCCCATTGGATATTGTGACAGGGTTTAGAGGCGAGGGTGATGGGGAAGGCAAAGAGGTGGATGGTATCTGCTGGTTGATGAAGATCAAAGTTGGGCCCAGAGGTGTGTTTGCCTGCACTATTGGAGCAGATTGTGTAGGTGATGCAGGTTTGGGAGAAGGTACTGGCTCCTGGGTTGATGATGATATCAGGTAGACTGGCTCATCAGCATAATGATGAACAAATTCTGGCTCTGGTTGTGGTTGAGGTGAAGGGTGAGAGCCCTGGTAGATTGGTACAGGACCAGGTTCAGGTTCAGGTTCAGGTTCGTGTTCTGGTGGTGGATAGTGATGAACTGGCTTGTAGATGGGCCTATGAATATCCTGGGGTTTATGTGGATGATAGATGGGCACTGGCTCGAAATTTGGTTCAGATGGATAATTAGGGTAGTGATAATCATGAACTGGTCTGAAGGTACTTGTTGGTGGCCTTGCAGTGGTAGTGGGACTTTGTGGCCGAAGTGGTCTGTAGAGGTGTTCCACAGTGATTATTGATGGTTCAGTTGTGGAAAAAGTATAAATTGGCTTATGGTGAACAGGCTTGTGGCTTTGTGGTGGTCTAGGTGGACTGGGGAGAGGAACATACTCTGGCTCAGGGGTTGGCTCATAGTTTGTTGATGGATAATGATACACAGGCTTGTAAGATGGTCCTTGTGAATGAACATTGTTACTTTGGGGTCGGTTAACAGTATTATGGTAGTTGTTATTATTTTGATTGTTAATGCTTGTTTCAGGTCGTGCAGTGGTATGATGTGTACTTGTGGGTCGGTAGTTGGAAGGGGGCTTTGGTAAGAGATGCTCTGGGGCATCTTGGACTAGAATCACAGAGGGTCGATGGTTTTTAGTGGGAGGATGATGATGAATCACACCCGATGACCCCGTGTGATGGAGAATCAGATCATCCAACGATTCATCAGTATGGCCATTCACTATAACTGATGGCTTATGAGCTGGAGTTTTGAGTTCAAAAGGCGCACTTTTCAAATCAGACAATGAGTTTGACACAAAGCTCTCCACTATTACATTGTCATCATCTGACATATCTTTCTTATCGTTATCTGTTTCACCAGAGGTAACTACACTACTGTCTTCCAGTTCATCTTCATCATATGATTCATCCTCATTCAATTCCTCCAAATCCAGTTCATTCGGGTTTGAAGTCTCACTACTTGAATCTGAGGAAGCATCTGGGTCTTCCTCACTGTCATAATCTAATGTCTCCTCAGAACTAACCTGTCTTTTTTTACGAGATTCAAGGAGAGCTCCATCAGGTTCTAGAAAATGAGAGCTCTCTCCAAAATTTCCATACAAACCTTCAGATGGCTGTTTACCAATTTCATTTGTCTTGGAATAACTTTTGGATAAAAATAACAGCAACATCGTTTTCAACTTATTCAAAATAAAAGTTTCATCAAATTGTGAATTCATTAAGAGTTTCAACCATTCAAATTCTTCACGATTCTTAAGTTTCAAATCTGATTTATCCATTTTCGTCTGTGACTTTTGAAAATCATTTTCACCATTTATATACATTGAAATTAAATTCCTGAATAATAGTGAAACTTGTTTTAAGTCTTCTGACATGGAACTTATGAGTTCAGATTCCAATCCATCAACTGAAGACTCAGTTGAGTTTGATTGATTTTTATGAGTATAGTGATCTATGGCAGAAATTATCCTATTGTACATGTTATTGTGAGTAGTATTCTGTAAGTACCTGACATAGTGATAGTTTGACATTGGACGCCAGTCGTCTTCGAGTCGACTCGCCCTGCCTTCTGAAACAAAAATGACAATAAAAGATTAGAGAATTGATAAATGACAATAATTATTAATTTAGATTGAAGAAATAAATAATGAAAAAGGGTTTCAATGAATATGATATAGGGAAGTGAGTCTGTGTAGAATGTACAACAATCAAAAAACAAGTTTCAATTGGATATTTGAATATCATGCTTATCAAAGTAAAGTCGATGCTGATACTAGAAAAAGACAAGCCTAATAACAAAGTTGTATAATTCGATCAGATGAGCTATAACAATACGTTATGGAATCAAGATGTTTTTGTATTAAATTGATATTATCATCAATTGGAGATCCACATTATTAAAATCTATTCCATCAATTGGTCAATCTTCTATCTTTCTTTACTAGTTAATCTTCTGAAAAACGGTCATAGCATGTCGTGGAGCGTGAAACTCATACTTGCGATACTCATATGAAAGGTACAAAATCAAATGAATACTAGACAAAGTATAGAGATTTTTCAGGAGGAAGAAAATTGAATGAAAGACCCAGAATATTCTATATCCATGATGAGGAAAGCAGCTTGAGAGAAACATTTCTATCAAATGGTAGAGAAGGAGAATAGAAGATCGCGATGAATGGAGAGGCATAGTGTGAGAGACTAGGATGGTGTTAGCTTTCGAAGTGTTCCAATAGAGAATCCATCCACATCAGTAAGAGATTTCAATAATTGTAGCTAAGAGTAAATGTCAAGTCAATTGAATTGTTTGTAATTTTATTGTTTGCTTATTCAAATTGACGTCATACAATTCAATTTTTCTAGTTGAAACATGAAAAGAGAATGATTGAAAATCATAAATTGAACTCAGCACGGCAGAACATTCAGTATATTATTTTATTCAATAAACCTGATGAAAAAATACTCAACACACAAAAATATTTACAATAGAAAAGTTGTGGGAGATACAAATTTTGGCTGGTCTCTAATAAACTAGCTCACAAATTTTTTCTCGAGTACTCGAAGACTTTTATTTACCGTCAAATTTCATGTTGAGAGCCCTGTTATATTTTCAATCACATTCAAATTACTTCCCAAATATTGTGTAGTCATATTTGAATCTGGAGAGTCATCATATCCTCGAAAATAAGGTAACAATAAATCGATAACGGGCTTTCCTTTCCCTCTGTTATCCGTTACATGAAGGAATACTATCATTTAAACTGTCAGCATTCCTTATAAGTCCCCAGTTCCTCATTTAAATAATGCTGACAGATTGAAGTGAATCTCACTGTATCATCAATAATCTTCTTCTTCTCTTCTGCTTGTCACGGCAATTCATTATTCATTATTCATTGCCGGCGCATTCATCCGACAACTACAAAGTATTTTCCCAGATCCAGACTTGTACCTTGTTTTTCGTCTTGTTCTCGACTATAATTAGATTCACTACATCTGATTGTTAGCAATAACAACATCAACGCTTCCCATTGAACCAATGCTGACAATATTAAGTGAGTCTCACCATACCCGGCTTTACGGCAAATGAGGATGATTTTTTCAGCAGACATTTAAAGTGGGTCAGTCGGCCTACAGTGGGATTCACTACGATCTGTCAGCAATGTATATACTGTAGTATGCATGCTCCTCATTCAACGAATGCTGACACTTGTGGAAGGCACAGCCGTGATTATCGTCTAGAATGCGGAAATCGATCTTCTCGAATCTTGATCGATTATTTTTCTTCTGCATACAAACATACTTCTGCATTTTTATGCATACAAATTTGTCAGATACATTCGTAGATTGAGTGTAGATAGTATATTTTCAATTCGTAGTAGGACAATGATTGTCTTCTCTCATTTGCTTCATAATTATTATTGCTAGATGAATTAAAAGTAGACCATTCCAATAGTCAAAGCATCAATGATTTGTGATGATTCGAAATCAATGTATCTCTTCACGGTTAGTAGTGATTAAGAAGATGCTGACCCGGATTATAATAATCAATAATTCTATTTATGTAAATAAAAGGGAAGTGGCACTGATTCATTCACTCACTCACTCATTCATTAACCGAGCGAAGTGATGTCTAAGATTCAAGTCGACGGTTTTGCATTTCTCTTTATGTTTACATGTTTAAATATTCATATTTATAATTATGTTTATATGTTCCGCATTTACGGCGAAATGCAGCAATAGATTTTCATGAAATTTGACAGGTATGTTCCTTTTTGAATTTCGTGTCGACGTATTTTATAGCCTATAAGGTTTTTTTGAAATTTTGTAGTTTGAGGATAATTTGAAAGGAAAAGGAGTCTTTTTCGAACGCCAATATTACCGTAGGAATCATATTATAGAATTATTGATCATAAATCAGCTGTCGAGTGGATTATTGATCGCATGCAATGACGCATGTAATTGATATCTCAATGTAACTTGGTAAAAAATCAGCTGTCATGTGGACTATTAATTGCATTCAATGAGGCATGCAATTGATAGCTCGAAATAGCATAATATTTTCTCCCGAATTTTCTCTATTTTTAACTTGGTAAGCTTTTAATGGTAGTAGCATTGTTGTTTACAACAAATTATTAGCATTGTTGGTACAACAACCAAAACAGCCATTAGTTGTTTACACACCAATATCTCGCCGACACGACAGGACAGGACATAATTTAATCTGATTGACTCTAATCAACAGAACTAGAAATCTACTGGATCAAATACCTTCAAATTTGACATGTATGTTCTTCTAGAGTCTTCTCTAGCATCTATGCAAGTTGTTCTTCTCAGTTGATCTTCTAGAGGCACACTAAAAACTTATTATTTTGTAAAAATTCCAAAGATACGCCCAAAATCATTGTTTTCTCAACTTTTTCAAGAACCAATTAGCGAAAAATGTTCAAATTTGTTACGGGCTTAGCTGGGGTATGAAAATGTTGTATTGAAAGGGTTTTGAAAGATTCGCCAAAAAGCAATTTTCCTGCATTTTCTAGGCTTTTTCAAGAACCAATTGACGGAAATGTTCAAATTTGGTACAGCATTTCAGCTAGGGTCTAGAATTTTTGTCTTGAGAGACCTTCAGAGTTACGCTCAAGATAGGCAGTTATACTGCGTTTTCCTAGCGTTCCCCAGCGTTTTCTCAGATTTTTTCAAGGACTAATTGAGAGAAAAGGTTCAAATTTTGTAAATAGGTTCAGCTAATGAATAGAATATTGTATAGGCTGTTGTTGTTGGAGGATTTGAAAATTACGCCTAATATCGACGTTTTTCCAGCGTTCATTTACGTTTTCTCAGCTTTATCAAGAGCAAATGAACAGAAAATGTTCAAATTTGGTACAAATTTCCAGCTAGGTTTTAGAATGGCTTCAAAATTTCGCTAAAGATATGCCCAAAATCGGCGTTTATGTCGGTTCTATGAGACAGAAAAGAATCTGACAGAAAAGTTTGAATTTTGGTACAGTAGTTCAGCTGAAGTGTACAAATATTGTTGCAATGAGATTGCTTGGGAATGACGACGCTAAAGATACTTTCCAAATTGGCGTTTTTCCAGCGAATTTATTCAGCATTTTCCAGATTTTCCGAGAATAAATGAACAGAAAACGTTCATGTCTGTTAGAGCAATGGTTCTACAGAGGTTCAGGTACAGTCTAGAGAGAGTAAGATTCCGTCAAAGGGTTTTTAGGGATGATTGAGCTTGGAAGCTGTAAACTCATTACACAAGTTCTGTTTGGTTAATGACAGTGCCACATTAATTTGAGGGTTCCTTTCTACAGTTTCCCAATAATTAGTTCTTTTAAGGATAGTAAGGGGGTGAATATATCTAAAGTCCTCTCTCCTACCCCCTGTGTTAAGGAAGTGGGGGTGGTTTGAAAGTACCATACTTTGTATGGTTTTTTGTACATATCTCGAGCAATATGCGTCTTTCGGAACTTTTTTCGAATACTTACATAACTGTTGTCAATACAAAACCTTTTGTTCTTAAATGCATACATTAAGACAAATTTAACATAGAGCTTCTTAATATAATTATTATAAAAATTAAAATTCTTATAATAATTATATCATGAACCTATAATAAATATGTACCTATTATAACATGATGAATGTAATATTATGTTATAACAGTATTTTCCAGTTATATTATAAAAATATCATCAAAAAATTACTTCATTCACACTATATTATATTATACATATTCAAGCATTCTGTTTATTTGAAACTGATAATCTTACAGTCACAACTGAATAAATGATTGGTGAATAATAATAATAATAATAATAATAATAATAATAATAATAATAAGATATTGATAATTTAAAAACATTTTCAGATCTTTACCCTTGCGATCAACAATATCACAGACGTGAAATCCAAAATATCTAAAAAAACTCCACTTTAGGACATGAATGTTTTCCTCGAGGATAACAATATGCACAAATAAAAAACCTTTATTTGTATTTTCGTGAGACTGAAAAAGAGATCTGATTTTAGAGTGGTTGAAAAGGTGAGCTGGTCTTCTCCACTACTTCAATCGTTTTTTTAATAAATCGTTTTTCGTTCAAGATCAAGAATATAACGATTATCACTGGAATAATTAAAGTTAAATTTACCAGTTTAAATTAGAGCTCTCATGAAGTAGGGTCCACTTTAATTGGGATCTACTTCTTGCTGTAATGTCTTTATGAACGTGCCAAGTTGAACTCCGCAAATATCAAGCTCAAAAAAGTGGATAATAAACAACAATTTTGACCTAGTTATATAACTTTCACTCGAGACATTCAACGCAAAGAAAGTAAATCTGGTAATATTAGTTAATTTTCGAAATGCTCCTGAATAAATTTGAAACACAGTCGGCAGAAGTCAATTTCATTCAACTTTCTTTCAAACTTGCCTTTCTTCCATTGAGCATGCGCAAGCGAGCCAACGTTTTTTGTGAAGCACGCGTTGTGTGTGTTTGACTACTACTACTACTACTAACTATAACTGGTTGAGCATCTTGATTACACCGAAGCAGTACAACAATTTGATCATTCTCGAACAGAAAATAGTCAAAATACACCTTCATCGTTTTCTTCTTTCACGAGATTCACTTCAAAGTGTCAGGTTTTGATTGGATGGAAGCATTGATGTAATTTATATCGAATGCTGACAGTTTTAATTGAGTCATACAATTGCTTGCATCCGCAGGATATTCAATTTTCCAAGTGATGATCAACTTTCAAAAGTTGTAACCGCCAATTTCTTGTGTGCAGAGTGGGTGCTCAATTATCGAGGCAATACAACCTTCCAAAATAGTCTCTCCAGAATCTTCTGAACCGTAATTTGGTGTATGTGCCGCTAACTCTGTGAAACATGTATTTGACCTAGTTTTATTCCTTTTTAATTGGTCCAAATAGCAGATACCGTTTAGTAATTGGCATAGATCAGATCAGTATTAAATTATATATGAAGAACCAATGTTGAAACTATATTGGAATTCAATTGGCAGAGATTTGTTCATCACGTTTACAACTTAATGATGAGAAGAAATATTTAAATTCATGGTAGGATTTATTCCATTATGAACATTGATGTTAACGCTATAAAGATATCATTTTATTTTCTTCCATTTGATACCAGTTGATTTTAACGGACGATACCACTAACTTGTGGTCATTATTCTTGATGAAAAGTAAGAAACAAGTTTTTGGATTGGCAATAATTATACATAGTATCACGCACTATTGAACTGATTTCAATTTTATGGAATAATAATTTGTAATCGTTATTTCAACTGTAAATTGTGGAGTAATTGAATCATATCAACATAATTTCTGTATTTTTGTATTTTGTTATATATATATATATATATATATATATATATTATATATATATATATATATATATATATATATATATACATTTATTTATGGTTATTCATGTCCAACTGATCTCGGAAACGGATTTAATGATCTTCACGAAATTTGGAACATAGTAGATTTATGATATAAAATTTCAATTGCATTAGGTCTGATTCCTGGGAAAACTCGCTGAACGAAATTGAAAGGATAATTCGTCCTTGGAAAAACAGCTGAGACTTTCGTCGTCTGTGGATGATAAGAAAGAGTGAACGTTTGTGGAGAATCAAAATATCTCATCCCCAAAATTCATAAGCTGATGAATAGCCAGCTGAAAAATATAAACATGATAATTTCAAATAATTGTGCTCTGTTTATCAATGAAATATCGGGGCACGGAGTTTTGCTCGTTGTTTATTTATTGATAAACAGAACTCAATTTATTGATATGATTGCGGGAGGACTAACAGGCACAGTCCAAAACTGATTCTTCCCCGAATTTTCATTTATGCACTATAAATACTCCAAAAAGTAGGTCATATTTCATATACTTGAATTCAGGTCAAAATTTCAGTCCAAACATTTTTGAAAAGTCCTAATTTAGATTGTTTACAAACCAAATTAATAACAAAATAACACTCACTAATCACTTAAAACTGTAAAGTAATGATTAACTTCGAATATTATGATATACTCTAATAATTTAGAATGATAAATCATGCCATGTCAACAAATCAGATTATTTTGATCGAGTCTATTAACATTTCTAGATAATATTTCTCGCGAGATACGGTAATCTGATTGATTACACAGCTGACCTCCCACACAGGCACACGCATCTTCTGTTATCGACAGACGACGATTATCATCTGTTTTTCCGAGGATGAATTATTACTATCCTTTTCATGTCCTTCAGCGAGTTTTCCCAAGGATGAGACCTAGTGCAATCGAATTTTTATATCATAAACCTACTATGTTCCAAATTTCGTGAAAATCATTAGAGCCGTTTTCGAGATCCGTTGAACATAAATAACTAAATAGCCAGATAACCAAATATAAAAATAATCAGATATAAAAATAAACAGATATAAAAAAAAGATATACAGAAATTGCTCGCTTAATATAATAGGATAAAAGTAACTAGCGAAGCTCGGTGCTCCAATCTTTAGTTTTCAGGGAGATAGATTTTAAAAACGTTATGAGCGATGAGAGGAGAAATCATTCTAATTGAAATCATTGACCTATTAATAAATTAATGAAAAACATTACTGGTGAACACCACATTACAAAAATATGCCCAGATAGATTTCCGGAACAAATTTGTTAGAAGCCAATCAACCAATTCATTTGTTCCAATTTTCTTAGGAGGTGGACTTGGGATCGTAATAGTTTTATTCTTAGGGCCGTTTGCACAGTCAAAGCTTAAACTGAATTCAAACAGCTGGTGGCTTAAACTCAAAATGTAACACATTAAAACAAACGAGACTTGATACGGATTTAATCCAGTTTAAAATGAAATTTAGTTTAAACTGTTACTGTGCAAACGGCCCTTAATTTAATTACTCTTCTAGAGAAAAAGCTTTAAGTTCTTTTCTAGGGAAGAGCTTTCCTCCTATTCAGGAGGAACTTTCAATTTTCCCCCGAATTTGATTCAGAACACACATTATTTAAAAAGATCTTCACGTTATTCAATAAACTACTTTGTATTGAATCTTTTTGACCTGTTTCTGGAAGAAATATCGATGAAAAACTGAATAAGAGTCAATGACCCACATTGAACAATATTACTAGCCATCACCATATTACAAAATTCAAAGAAAATGCTTAGATTTCCGGAACCAATTTGTTTAAAACCAATCAACAAATTCCTCCACAAAATTTCCTTCTGTTTGTTACAATGTTTTCCTCTGAATATAATGTAAACAACACGTTGGGTTTCTTCCAACATATAATTTAATGTATATATTAGCATAAATAATAACTCGGAGACTATCCTCTTCCTCAGAGTACCTTTTCTCACTCTGCAATTCGGTTTGTTATTGCGTGATGTAATTAGACTGAAACGGAAGCTCCGTTATTTTCTATTGAGGTAAAACAGTCACGTGATTCGTGAATTATATGTGATGAGATGTAATTTGTTTACATTCTTGATATCAGGAATATTATAACTTCTAGGAATCTTTATTATTGACTATCGGTAAATTATAAGTGAAGTGGTGTGGTGTGGATTTCAGATACGTGATTAAGTTGTACTCAATCTTGAAAAACATTATTGTAGCTATCCTTGTTAAACATAAATTAGATGTGATATTATTCTCCAGGAGTTTCAATTTTTTTCTGCGTATATTATTCGTTCCTATATATTCGTTCCGTACTCTTCCTCCTTCTTTTTTTTGTAATTTCATGACCACATAGGATCACTGTAGTCTCTTTCCGGTTAGTCCTCTTTCCTTGTTTATTCGCTTCAATTATCTTCTTTTCTTCTCAGCAGTACCTTTTCATTCTGTCAAATCTTTCTTTTCTCAATTCTTCTGAACAAACCTGTTGCATTCTTTCAATTGTTTTTATCGATAAGATGCTCTTTCTGTCGTGATGGTTTCTCTAAAAATTGTTGTGCGGTTGTTTGACTCTTTCTCCTTCTACTTTACTCCTGATGATGCTATAAATCCTGAATAATTATTATGTCTGTTATATTTCTTATTGTGTTGATGTTATCAACTGTGCTTCTGTGATTATTAATTTTTTCCAATGTTCTGTTTTGATAATTGTTGAAATTTATGTATTTAGTATTGATGTAATCAATTGTGTTTCTGTGATTATTAATTTTTCCAATGCTCTGTTTTCATAATTGTTGAGGTTTATGTATTTATTATTATTTATGTTCAAGTGCAACTCTTTGTATAGGGCATGGCCCTCATGACAAAATAAAGATTTCTATTCTATTCTACTTTACCCCTTTCCCCTCCTTGTCGAGTAGAGGCGAATAGCATGAATAGCAGCTAGAATAAAATGCTAAACTATGCATTCATAGAATACCACGAATAGGAAACCCAGCACATTTAGGACTGAATTGAATAGATACACCACTATTAATCATAGTTGAACATCAAGAGGCAGGAGTTATGAGTCTCGAGACACGATTTTAGGACTATATTATTGAAAGTGTCAAATTTTCTCAAGAGTTTCAATATAGCTGATACACCCTCTTTCGAAGGCAAATATGGGAAAGTATCAGACGGTGATTGAGCGTTGAAAATATTGTAAGAATGAAAAGGAAAGTAGACTTGACAAAAATACTGTTTCGAGGAGGAAGAACTGTAATGATCGGGAGGAATCGAAGAGAAAAGATAAAGTGAAAAACTTGAGAAGAGAAAAAAGGAACAGAAAGAGAAAATATGAATAAATTCTTCAATGAATTACTGTTAATTTCTCTTCTATTGGGAGGTGAGATGATGCAAAAACAATAGCCCCGAAGAAGGAAATAGAAGAGGAAGAAGAAGAAGAAAAAGAAGAAAAAGAAGAAGAAGAAGAAGATGATGAATTTTGACAAAACAAAACGCAAGGTGCAGTCACCACTCTCACTTTGGCTCGATTGGATTCAGACTGATTCCGCCTTATAAGCCTCAGAGGCATTGGCGAAATAATTAGTCCGGCTGATGATAATGAAGACAACACTGATTATATATAGCTGCGATAATGATCTTGATGTTGTGAGGCTGCTTGAATGGACCTCCAAGCTGTAACAAATTGGATGATTCGCTTTCTAGTCACGATAGAATCGTCCTTATTCGAGAAGGCACCCTTCAGAACACAGAACACCTAACCCATATGCATGCATTTCCTGTCGGCTGTTGGCTACTACTACTTTCTTCCGTCATTCAATCACTATACTCTAAATAGTCCACATCAATTCAATGGGATTCAATGTCAAGTGTCAAGATTGTCCCTTGGATGCCGGGTTTCAATATTGATTGATTGAATCTGGAGTTCGATGTTGAGAGGAATAACAATTATGTGGGAACTCCAAGGAGGCCAATGAAATATGCGATGATTTTTTTAGTTATTCGAAATTATATGTTTTACTGAATTTCTCATGACACGAACATTTAAAATAACTCAATATAATCACTTAATGAACTTAATAAAGGCACCCTTCACAACACGTAACCCATCCACGATTTGTGCTAGCTACTAGGCTCTAGGCTTACTTTCTTCATGATTTATCCAATACTCACTTCTGAATCCAGATGAATCTAATAGGCTCAATGTGGAGTGTCACGAATAGGAAACCCAGCACATTTAGGACTGAATTGAATAGATACACCACTATTAATCATAGTTGAACATCAAGAGGCAGGAGTTATGAGTCTCGAGACACGATTTTAGGACTATATTATTGAAAGTGTCAAATTTTCTCAAGAGTTTCAATATAGCTGATACACCCTCTTTCGAAGGCAAATATGGGAAAGTATCAGACGGTGATTGAGCGTTGAAAATATTGTAAGAATGAAAAGGAAAGTAGACTTGACAAAAATACTGTTTCGAGGAGGAAGAACTGTAATGATCGGGAGGAATCGAAGAGAAAAGATAAAGTGAAAAACTTGAGAAGAGAAAAAAGGAACAGAAAGAGAAAATATGAATAAATTCTTCAATGAATTACTGTTAATTTCTCTTCTATTGGGAGGTGAGATGATGCAAAAACAATAGCCCCGAAGAAGGAAATAGAAGAGGAAGAAGAAGAAAAAGAAGAAGAAGAAGAAGAAGAAGAAGATGATGATGAATTTTGACAAAACAAAACGCAAGGTGCAGTCACCACTCTCACTTTGGCTTGATTGGATTCAGACTGATTCCGCCTTATAAGCCTCAGAGGCATTGGCGAAATAATTAGTCCGGCTGATGATAATGAAGACAACACTGATTATATATAGCTGCGATAATGATCTTGATGTTGTGAGGCTGCTTGAATGGACCTCCAAGCTGTAACAAATTGGATGATTCGCTTTCTAGTCACGATAGAATCGTCCTTATTCGAGAAGGCACCCTTCAGAACACAGAACACCTAACCCATATGCATGCATTTCCTGTCGGCTGTTGGCTACTACTACTTTCTTCCGTCATTCAATCACTATACTCTAAATAGTCCACATCAATTCAATGGGATTCAATGTCAAGTGTCAAGATTGTCCCTTGGATGCCGGGTTTCAATATTGATTGATTGAATCTGGAGTTCGATGTTGAGAGGAATAACAATTATGTGGGAACTCCAAGGAGGCCAATGAAATATGCGATGATTTTTTTAGTTATTCGAAATTATATGTTTTACTGAATTTCTCATGACACGAACATTTAAAATAACTCAATATAATCACTTAATGAACTTAATAAAGGCACCCTTCACAACACGTAACCCATCCACGATTTGTGCTAGCTACTAGGCTCTAGGCTTACTTTCTTCATGATTTATCCAATACTCACTTCTGAATCCAGATGAATCTAATAGGCTCAATGTGGAGTGTCACGGATTAGTTTTAGAGACTATGCTGATGCTGGATTTGACTGAATTTCAAGTTCATTATGTCAAATAATTTTCAACTCTAGAAAAAAGGTCAGTATTATTTCAATCATTGATAAATGATGTTTTAATTGCATTATCAATAGGGTATTTCTAACTGGATTTCTCAATAGGCCTGATCTGTTTCCTGTATTCCACAAAGTTCAGTTGTGAACTTCTACTCAGAATTGAATGATTGTGTTTGGGGTCACAGTCAATCAAGGGAAGAATCAAGGTACTAAACCCGATATTGTAACTCAGTAAATAGAGTTCCATGACAAAGATAAACATGCCTATATGCCTTGAGCAGTGGAAATAAGGATGTGAGTTTTTAATTTTGAGAGTAAGGAGTTCCGGACAAGCAATAACAGATGTCTTTACAATATAACATTGTGAACAGTCCAAGAATTAAACTTTTTGTGTAGTTGAGAAGTTGATATTGTGGTAATTATTCATATTGAATGAAAAAGACTAAGAAATTGTCAAAAAACCACTGATTTATTGATAATTAGAAAGACCGGTGTCGGTTTCGGTGTAATAACCGAAACCGGTCTTCCTAATTATCAATAAATCAGTGGTTTTTTTGACAATTTCTTAGTCTTTTTCATTCAACACCAAGAATTAAAAATTTCCTATAAATAAGAAACTGTCAAAGTAGTGAAATTACTTCAATGTCAATTAATAATTCATTATTTTTATAATTAAATTTGTCAATTTACCTGATTGAGGCCGGGCGAGAGCTGAGCCGAGAGCGACCAGAATGTAAAGAGCTTCAATGTACTTCATGCTCCTTTATGGAACCTGGAACAACAAGAAATAGCAAAATTATTCATCAATAAATCACAGTTTTCTTATGCACAACTGTTTTTTTTTCAGAATGGAGATACAGTATTCACAATGTCGTTAGATGAGAGTGGAATCGGTCAAATCCACGTCAAAGGAGAGCAGAAAGAAACTGAAAAGCAAAATACAGTAAGTAGATGCAAATACAAATCTAACGTTTGTCATCTGATAACAGAAAAACTGGATGACTAAAGGTCCATCATGGACCTTCAAGGAAGAATTGATACAGAAATATTATTATTTCTGTGAATGTGCATATTATTTTTGATGCTGGTTGGTTGAGTTTAAAAATCACTACAAAGTGTATTTAGTTGCATCTTTGATTTATCAAATTATCAGAATTCACATGCCATAGAGATAAAAACCCATTTATTCATTATCACCTTACTAATATTGTTCTCGATCATGCTTAATTTTACTCTCGAGGAGAATTGAAGTTCAGAGGATGATCTGGAATCGTTTATATTGCTTATCAAGAATTACAAAACCATTTTCAGCGTTAAAAATGGCAATTTATTTCAGATGAGGTACATTCGAAAAACGTTGTGTGTTAGCCAACGCCATAACTTAGTTCTTGCAAAGTTAACCATCAAACGTTGCATCATTCGGTTGAACATTACACTCAAAATAGTTGACCGTAGTAATAACCAGCTTTCAGTCATCCGCACCAAGCTAAAAGCTCCGCCCTTTCCTTGAAGTAGCTACCGTTTCCAGGCGGAAAAGTGACATTTCAGTTCTCTTTCTTGAACTGGAAACTACAATCAGTGCTGATGTGTGATTGTGTCATACAACAGTGATGTTCCAAAACCTGACAACTTTCCTATTGTGCAACTAAGGAAATAGTCCAATCCTCACTATGATTTGGAGAGTGTAATTATTGGTTTGATAAGGTAGTAATTCAGAGCTGATATGGTATGACATGGAAATGTAAGATTTAGGCCAGATGTTAGACCAGAAGTACGAGTGCAGAAACAATATCAAAATTGAAAAGAGTTCAACGGTAGGAAAAGTGAGAATGCAAAGGAGTATCAAACGGCATTATAGAATGCATTATGAGAATGCAAAGGAGTAAACTCAAGTAGTTATTGATGAAGAGCTTCATTAATAAGTGAACAGTAAACAACCATATATAATGTATCATCATAATATAAATTATTATAATTTTATATATCATATAATAATTATTTAATAATAATTTCGTAATAAACAATATATCGATCTCACAGGATTAATTATGCCCACACGAGCCATAAATAAATAACCACTGGTGATGTGAAAATTCCAAATTCTATTACATACTATTATTTTCGTGTCAGGAAGCAACATCATGAAACTGTAAAGTGGATTACTTTTAGTATGCAATTCTTCCAATTTCAAACCACACTCCTACTATATTTTGTAGCAAACTGTATCCATACCATATTGTATTCCCCATTGAATCAATAGTTCAGTAGAATATTCTAATGTTGAAGCTGGCAGTGTAAGAGAGAAACTCTGAATAACCAATGTGAATCAAAATTTGATACTACTTATCAATATTCGAGAGGATCATAACCTTTTCAATGCAGGTAATATCCAACAATTCTGATTTAGTTCCAAAAGAATGAGTGATGAATCATCAACAGAAGGACCATTCATTCCAATTGTTACTATGGCACACTTCCAAAGCATAACTATGATATGACACCACACATGAGTATGATGGATTATCATCAGCATATTAATTTAATTCGAGCCTGATGGATCAAGTTGAATAGTAAAACGTGGTTCCCTGTTGTAGAAGGAACATCCCGTTAGGAATTCTCTGGAACCATTACATCACACGTTTTGGTCTTCAGGATAACGGGTTTCAGACGCTTTGTAGAAAATTTAAATACCAGCCATTAGCGGTGCAATCGCTTCTCATAGTGTCAGGAACGCAGAGGAATTTCCCCTATCACTCTTTCTCTCTCTTTCGTGTCATCTTCAGCCTCCATTCTCTCACTTCCTCATTCTGTGAGTCATGAATTCCTGGTTGTCCTTCTTGTTTCACCCAAATGCAATGCTTCAGGTGTTTTTATACCCTCTCTCTTTCTCTTCCTTCATCCTATTCTGGATATCTCTTCATTCTTACTTTCTCTCTTTACTATTTATTCATTTATTTGTTGATACAATTACAATCATATAAATATAATCGGGTAAGAACAACAGGCATAGCCCAAAACTATTCTGTTCCCACATTTTGATAAAAAATAACATGCCCGAAAAAGTAGGTTATGTTCTTAATGTAGTCCAGGCAAAGATTGCTCAAAAAAGGGTATAGAGGGAAAAGCTTGGAAGACATTTTTTGACCCCGGAGTTCTGTTTAGGGTAGTGAGAAGGTGAACATATCGAAAGTCCCCACCACTACCCCTTGTGCTAAGGGGGTGGGGTGGTTCAAAGGTACCATTTTTTGGTTTCTCGCATATAACTCGAAAATTATGCATTTTACAGACATGACTGTTCTACTATGTATACTGAGGACTTGACTGTCAAATAACAAATTAAAGCTTACATAATTTCCTACAATATTGATTTCACAACTTTTTCTATATCTCTTTCACTTTTCGAGATATCTGCTCTAAAAGATGAGACATTTTTCAAAAAGACACAATTTCCTTCAACTTTTTGCTATTTTTGCTCTTATAACTTTTTGAATATCGATGGAAATCCATGCTGATCATGAGCTTATAGAGCATTGAATACTCTTCAATTTGATGTATAGTTTCATAAGTTTAGGCACATCCCCACGACTGTTGCAGCAGCTTCAGTGTTGAGTGTGAGATCTTCAGTTTTGCAAAAATAGACCAATTGACAAAGGAATTTGGAGAGAATGTATTGAACACAATTTTTGACTTCGTTACTTTGTTGGGACCAGTTAGGAGGTTAACATATCAAAAGTCCCCATCCCTACCCCTTGTGCTAAAAGGATGAGGGTGGTTTAAAAGTTGCATTTTTGAATGTTTCACTTACACGCTCAAAACTTGAGAAAAATGCGTTCAACCGACATGACTAACTGTTCCAAAATGAAGCTTGATAAATTCTCTACAATATTTGTTCCGTGGTTATTTGTGATATCTCCAATAGTTTTCGAGATATACGCTCTTAAATTTGTCAAATATCTCCTCATCCTTTTAGCACAAGGGGTAGGGATGGGGACTTTTGATATGTTAACCTCCTAACTGGTCCCAACAAAGTAACGAAGTCAAAAATTGTGTTCAATACATTCTCTCCAAATTCCTTTGTCAAAACTCTTAATAAACTTATAAACACCAAAATGCCTCACAAGTATCCAAAACACAATAAAATCTATGCAATATATGTATTTCATTTCTCAAACTTTTTCTCTACATTCAACTTCCTTTTTGTCCTACTCCCCCTCTTTCCATCGTTCCCCCACTCTCCAATCCAATCGTATATTAATACTAGAAATCCGGCATTGCCCTGACGATCAAGCAGCTACGAGGACAGGAGAAAAACAGGAAGCGAGGAACAGGTATGCATCAACATGTTCACTTCGAACCAGGAGCTTGGCAACCTTGACCTAAATTTAGGGTTCGTTGACCTTCCCACAACTGCACTTGAAAGATGGACCATCTCACAAAGTCTCTCCAATTCTCATATAAATAACACTAGTTACGGACTTCTCATGAAACTGATAACTTGGTTGTTCATGTCTAGGTGGTTGAGAATTATTTCGAGAGATCCTGAAACGTAATTCCAGAATCTATTACAACAGTAGCTGTTGATGGTTCAACATTATTCCTACTTTTACACTCTTGATTTATCACCATTCGAAGAGTAAATATGCAGGTTAAATATAGAGAATGTGTAAAGTAGTTTAAGTAGTGATAACGCTCAAGGTGAATTTAATCCATTTAGTTCAAGTGTAAATGTTAAATGTACAAGAGTGTAGTCACATAGTTTTTTCTGAAAGAGTTTGAAAATTTATGGACTTTGAGAGGCCTTTGTGAGTTGTTAGAGGCTTCAATTTAAGAACTTTGAGGAAGGATCGTTCCCATTACCATATCCTGTGTTAAAATACTTGACCCGAAAAAGAAAATGTTAACTTTCTGTTGAAATAGGATATCTTCAGGATAATAATAAATTAGAAGTATTAATGAAGCGGTGTATAGGCTAACAAAAAAGCAGTAAAATGAGATAACATTTACATGACATAGAATATTCAAGTGAGTTATCGAGCTTCCACTAAAATGTTTGAGTGAGACAGTGAGAGTTTTCTTGTAATGATCCAATTGAGACAGATTCAACAATAATTGGAAAATAATTATTATTCTATTTTCTAAATGCTTCATCATAGATAAAATAATGATATCTTGTTCAACACAAAATTAATATTGATTAAATTAAGGCATCTCAAATTATAACAAGATAATAAGCAAATCTAGTCAGTTAATGACTTAATTCATGGGAACTGGCAGCATCATTTCACACATAAATATGTCATAAACACAATGTATTTTCATGAATTGATCATGAATCCTTCACTTTAACTTGATGAAAATTACTTAATTATTACAGATTGATAAGAATATCAAAACAAGACTTATTCTGTCCAGAGTCAGATTGAAATCATAATTATTCAATGGGAGTTACGTTCATAACTTTCGATAAATTTCTTGAGAAACCCGCTACTTTATCAAGCACGCGTTCACATAACGTTATTTCTTGAGAAAAAAAATGAAGCATGGGAAGAAAGATGTGCAGAAAAATTACCCCATCAAATCACTCATGTATTGCTCTCTTTTAGTATAAACTAGCCGTCAGGCTCCCTTCGCTCGCCATCTCCGTCTAGCCAGGGGGCTTCGCCCCCTTCTTGAAAACGCTAATTTTGGCTAATTGGATAAATTGGTATTTAGGAGGTCCTGGATAAATGCATTTCAATCTTCAACTTGGTGCCAACCTAACAAAGTCAACTCAACTTAATGCCAACCTGACAAAATTTTTAATTTAGCTACCAGAACAACTGTTTCGAAGAGGTACTCTCTCTAGATTATAGTTCTATATTAACATAATATGGTATGGACATTTCAATTATAATTATTTTAAGATATTGGAATAAGAAGAATATACATGCTAAAAGAACTTTAAAACCCTTAAAAACCACCCTTAGAGTTAAAATATCGCCAAAAGATTTTACCGAATTTGAACGTTTTTGGTCCGGAAGATTTTTAATTCTGCGAGTGAGTCAATCAGTGAGTGAGTGCCATTTCGCTTTTATAAATAAATAGATTCATTAAAGTTTTCGCTAGTAAATCAGTTTCATAGAATCAATCTATAATATTATTATGAAAGAAATTGTCCTATACATGTAAGGGATAGGAACTACACGGTTAACAAATTATCATTTATAAACTACTAATGAACTGATTCACTTGTGATTTTGCATGAAGATTCTGAATTCACAGAGGATGTATATAGGCTCATTTTCAATTATCAAAACAATTATCATTAATCAATTAATTCTTATTTAATTATCAAAACAAATCTATTTGATTTTTATTTCAAAGTTTACGCAACAATAGAAGTTCAACCAAACAGAGTTTTCTCCAATGAAATGCGTGGCGTAGTTGGAAGCACACTAGATTTATGAAAGAAAGATAGCGGGTTTGAGACCAATCAAACTTTTTCTGCGGAGAATTTTCAACTCTGATGAGGATTATGCTCGTAATTTTGACCAAATAGTAAATAATTATTTTGTTTTTTGTTGCTTCCTAGACATAAGGAGATTGCATTTTACGATACAAAGTTTTCCCCGGTACAAATCACGGATTAACTGCTAGTTAAAATAATGTAAAATGTAAAGTCAATTTATTCAATAGGAAAAATATCTAGTGAACCAAACTAACACCAGTAGTGCTCCCAATATTACTCAATAATAATCCCAATATTATTAATAACTAGCAGGTAACCCGTGCTCCGCAATGGTGTTATTAAAAACTTGACAATTTGAAAACTTGACGTATTGAAATCTTCAAGAATTTTAGATAGGCCTATAACCATCCTCGGTAAATAAAGAATCTATATTCAAAATTTCAAGTAAATTAGTGAAGTAGTTCAGACGTGATGATGCGTCATTTCTGTATTTCCTATCCTGTACATGTATGAGCCAGTTTTTTTCTCTATCATATTAAAGATTATAGTATCAACATTTGTCAGGACTCCCAGTAGTACTCAAAATAAGTCATTACTACTTATTCAAAAAGTCGAAAAAAGTTGAATAACAGAAATGTATAGAATGCGTGGCCTGGAAAACCAAACACATTCTAATCGTACTACAAGAATTATTTATATCCAATTGTAATTTTTATCAAGTAATGTAAATAGAATACACGAATATATTCATACCGGGTGTTCAGTATTTGAAAAGGAAGCAAATCCCAGTCTCACTATCAGTCTTACAGACTTACCAGTCTTACAAGTGGAATATTATATAATTTCAAAGGAAACCAATATTGTACAATCTCTTATCCAAACCGCCAAATAAATTGAGAGAATAACTGAATTAAAACAAGTTTTACATGAACCAGACCAGTGTCAAGTCAAGTTCACGATCACCAACCACTAGACGAAGCTTCTAGAAGCTTCAAGTTCCCTCTGATGTGTCAGCAATCCAAATGAATAGCATCAGTGCGTCTCACTCTACCAATGCTGCCAGTTAGTAGTGAATCTTTTCCACGGCGAAAGTCCGCCAAGTTGCCGGAACAGGTTTATCTGTACACATTTTTCCCTTTCTCTGTACGCTCCTCTTTTTTGCCACTCTTTCTCTCACTCATTCCCTCTCTTTCTCACATTTCTCCGGTAATTTCTTCTCGGGACAATCTCCAAGCAAGACCTTGGCTCACTGAATGATGTTCAGTGGGTCGGATAGATGATATAGAGACGTTTTGCTCCTTGCACAAAGCACAAAGCTCGGAAAACTTGGTTACTACGCATTATTTAGTCGAATAGTTTCTTTTATAAAAATTATTTCTCATTCCAACTATTGGAATTTTTATTTATTCAAATCGTATATTTGTTAAACAGTATTCCTCATTATTATTGAACTCTACAAAAAATCACCATTCATATAATTCATTCCGTCTACTACTTCAGAAATTTCTATTCTTCTTGGCCTGGTTAGTAATAGTATGATACACTATCAAATTTTCCTTATCTCTAGCACTTACATGTTTTGTAAATTTGGATGCATTTCAAGGCCATCCATATTCAGCGTTCAAGAGAATTATGATACTGCAATCTTATTTTGTTCATCTTCATTCCTGATCTATTTGACTTCTATCTGATAGATTCAATAGAATATTATCTTTAGATTGGAACTAGTTTTCTTCTCCTCCTTCTTCTTCTTTCTCAGATACCCTTTTGGCTCACAGCATAGGGTAGTTTGAGATTCCTCGGACCAGCGCCTCCACTCGCCTCTATCCCCTATTCAGGGTTGCTCTAGTCCCCTAGGGCTGCTCTAGTTCGTCCTTTGAATAAAGTTCCATCTCCGAATAGAGTTGAAGACTTCGGACCTATCAGTATTTTATCAACACTATCAAAAGTACTTGAAAGACTTGTACATGCACAAGTTACTGAGTTCCTTGAGCAGAAAAAGAAGCTTCATAACTTTCAGTCTGGTTTTCGTAAATCTCATTCAACAGAACTGCTCTTCTACGTGTCACTGATTATATTAGGTTGGCAATGGATCAAAGAAAATGTACAATATTGACTCTTTTTGACTTTTCTAAAGCATTTGATACTGTTGATCACAAAGTTCTTCTGAAAAAATGAGCTATTATTGATTTTAGTTAATCTATAGTTTGGTTTAATTCATATCTCACAGATAGGAAACAATGTGTCTCTCTTGGAGAGAACAGGACGAATTGGTTGAATGTTTCTCATGGTGTTCCTCAAGGTTCAATTTTAGACCCTCTTCTTTTTACTCTGTATGCAAATGACCTCCCCTCTTCTATAAAATTTTCCAGTTTCCATACATATCCAGACCATTCCA
Source organism: Nilaparvata lugens (assembly GCF_014356525.2). Lineage (NCBI taxonomy): Eukaryota > Metazoa > Arthropoda > Insecta > Hemiptera > Delphacidae > Nilaparvata > Nilaparvata lugens. The sequence continues at coordinate 25,795,173 of NC_052514.1, read as the reverse complement.
GTTTCCAGACCTTCAAATTTATGCAAGTTGTCCCTTCTCTAAACTAAATGAAACCGTGCAAAAAATGAATCAAGACATAAGTTCGATAGTGGAATGGACAAGACGAAACGGCCTCAGACTCAACCCAACCAAAACACAACTCATAATTATTGGTTACTCACGTTTAGTAAACAATATCGACTTCGATACATAAAATAACTGTTAATGGTAATGTGGTTCCCTACTGCAACTCAGTAGAGAGCCGAGCGGGCTTCATCCTGTCTTTGAAAAAGTATCCTATAGAGAAAATGACTGAGTCTGTCCAACCCTAGAGCACTTCATGACAAATATTCTAATCTCCCTTCCTTTCCATTCTTCATCCCATTCATTCATCCATTTTCCACATCCCATCTCCATTCTACATAATACATATTGATCTTCCCATCTCAAGATTTTCTGTTCTTTAGTATTGTATATTGTCAATATCACTCAATCGATTTCTGAAATTTTAATTAAATCCCACCCTATAACATTTGTTTCATTTATCTAATTTTAATTATTAATGCAATATTGATTCACTATAATTCTATATTTCATTTATTCATTCATCCCATAGTTTTAAGATTCAAATCAACTAGTTTTTAACTTATTAAGTAGAGTTCCATTCCTTATTTGAGCATTACTTCGAGTTATAATTCCCAACAGCTCTAATTCATCACAACCCGGTCGTGTGTTAATGGGAAGGATATAAAATATCTAAGAGAATCGACAATTATTTGTTGAAACACCGCCGATTTATGAAGTTATATCACATTATAATATTATCGTTATTCTAATTGCATTCTATATTTATTCTCATTGATTAATTATCTATAAGTAAACTATAGAGAGGAGACTAATAGAGTAGAAAATTGAATAACGATATTCGAGTCTGCCCATCCTTTTAGGATACGATCAGGAAGGTCAGCTTTCAAAGGAAGTCGCGATCGAGGTAACCCTTCTTGTAACACAAACACATTGTAAAGGAAGATTACAGTATACGGTTGAGTACTGTCGTGATTGAGTTTTTGTTTGCGTTCACCACGATGATATTCGAGATATTTTCGATTTACAATATTATTTATCTGGGTATTGGATTAATATTAACAGTGATTAATTCACTGAAGTTCTTTCGAAGCCCGCTGCACCAAAATTGACACTGCGACTTACTCATTCTGTTCGCAGCTTTACATGATTCAGTATTTCGAGGACACTAAGTTTTGAAGTGATCTATTGTGTAATGATGTATTTTCAATGATATTTTGTAGTAAGCTAAATGTATTGCAATGTTGCGCGCGATGTTCATTTTATTTTATACTGTCAAAGGTAAATGATGTAAAGTACTTTCATGCTTTCTCGTTCCTATTTCCCCTATTGAATGATATACCGTAGTAGACTCAGAAAAGGATGATACAGTAATGATAAAGGATATAGGTTCACAATTTCTTGACATTTGACAAGTGGACAGTCGTTCCGTGGTGTTAGAATTATTAGTTATCAGCTGATTGCTGAGCTTTTTGACAAGGCTCATTAGCATAATCCGTTTCTTTTACCGTTTCTCGACGGACTGTTGAATTGTAAACCCGTTTCCTTCGAGTCTCACCGTCTCACCTGATGATGGTGATCGGTATGATGATACTACGTTATGTTATTCAGTTGGCTGACTTCTATGTATTCCAAATACTTGGCACGTAACTGGTAACAGGATTCGACCGTTATGCAAAATTTCAATATGCTGTCAACACTTACGATATCGATATTAACTTGAAATTTCTAAGTGATGCTAAAGGTCACAGAAATCAGTATTGGATATTTGGCACTGCCTTACGTATTTATTTTATTCATTAGAATAACGAGAATCTAACTACAGATCTTACAACAGATCTGTAGACCAGTGAACAGTGTGATATACAGTATGATCAAGCAGTGTTTGATAATTGCATACTACTTGCCCAGCGAAACAGTTCTAGTGAACTGGTTGATTAAGAGTATGAAAATAAAAAACGAACTATCGAACACTCAGGCTCAAGAATCAACTCAGAGAAAATTCTATTCATTTCATGATACATGTTGGCGCTGGGAAGCGCAAAATTTTGAACATGTATAATTTTCACGAAAAATTCATAAAACTAGTAGAATACTAATGGAACAGTGTGTTTTCATTATGCCATTTATGTTTCCACGGTCAAAATATCCATAAGTATCTATTTACTTTTAGAGATGGTATAGGAAAGATGTGCTCACATTCGGCGTGACAGCCTGTGCATCAAAACAGCAAAATGTGAAATTATGACTTCTTTACCAATTAATTCATAACACCAGTAAATCACTAATAATGGAAGGCATGTAATTACTATGGAAAGCATGCCCCTCAAAACCCTACGATTAGAAATTCAAAATTTACACTACTTTCAAAGATACCATAAGAAAGATGTGCTCTCATTCGGAGTATGCAGTCTGTTGTGCCTGTAATGGAAACTCGAGAATGATTCAGGAAATTCTACTTCAACTATTTATCATATTATTCTCTTTGAATATCATATTTCATCTAGAATGATTGGGGCAACTTTTTCAAACTATTCTTCATTTAGTAATATTTTTTAAATCTATCTAAACATAAATTTATACTACTCTAGTTTATGCATGTATGTACCAATTTGTTATTCATAAATTACAATTTTTTAAGGCTAGAGCAATCAATCACTCATCGCTAAGAATAAACTCGGACTTGCAGAAAAGTCTATTCATTTTCATAACATTCTCAACAAATTTGAACACTTGTAAAGGAACAAAATGTTAAATTTTCCAATGCATCAAACGTCTGAATAGAAATCAAGAGAATTGATTGATCGGATTCAAGAAGACTTCATTCCCATAAGTTGAAAATTTGAAATCTCTTCAAATCCAATGTATTCCATGAATAGTCCATCTCCAACTGACTAATGAAGTGGCCATCAATTCAAAAGACAGCAAACTTGACATCAAAAATTATCCACGCAAATTGAAACGAGCGTCCTATTTCCGCGTGACAGCAAACAAAACGAAAAAGGTTACGACATGCAATTTCGGGTAATTCGGAACAATTTCATAGGTCAGTGATTACATATTTTCGTTGTTTCTGTTCGCGATCAAAAAAGATGTCGCGTTTTCGAGGGAAGGAAGATGCAACTATAAGGAACAGCATGCGACAGAAAACGAAAGATGTAGTAGTCAAGAGGATGAAGTGAGAGAAGAAATGAGAGAGAAAGAGAGTGCGGAAAACCGCGGGAACGAAAGAGATATAATTCTGAAATGGTAAGACACATAACGTCAATTGTATCACTGACCTAGTCAGCCAACCGTGTAACTGCCTTCACTGGCCTGCTGTGTTATATTCTAGCATCTTCCACATCATAGACTGGACTGGACGAAATGTAGAGTAGGTCTATCTGGCCACGGACAAAACATAGATTGATGATAGCCTCGAAAATGAGATACCTATCTAATATTTGCCACTCATATTAGGCTACCTGGGTAGATGTCAGACGCTACTAAGACTTATCAAGGAAGTGGAGAAAATAATAATTGCTAGTAATTTTTGAAACATTTTTTGTGAATATAAATCTTCCTATCTCACTTAGGTTGATATACTTGAGAACAGAAAATAAATGAAATTCTGAAAAAAATCAGGAGCTACCTCTTCCCCTGATTCTTCTGTATCTATCAAACAGACCTACTTACATTATAATCATGAGGATGGAAAATCTCATTATTCGAGATAACTCAATCACCCCATGATCCATTATCCATTAGTTGATTCATTCATTCATTAGGCTTGTGATAACGTGTTTAGACATGCCAAATTGATGAGGATGATGATTTTAGAGAATTTAATTCGTTTTTCTATTGGATTTTTTCATTTTATTACCTCAGTACCGTACTCTCTCTGAATCTCAGTACTCAGATAGAAATATCAAAATCAAATCAAACTCTCTAAATGAAATATCTGAGCCACTTAGAATGCCTTTGCAATGAAATAAATTCTAAATGAGATATTTTAAATAATACAGATATCTCAACTGAACTCAGGTTGCATAGGATGCCTTATGTCGGTATCCTAAACTATTAAACGAGCAACTTCTGTTTAGATGTTTATATGTTTGTATTTCACCGGATCTCGGAAACGGCTCTAACGATTCTCACGAGATTCAGAAAATAGTAGGTTTATAATATAAAGATTCGATTGTAGTAGGTCTCATCCCTGGGAAAACTCGCTGAAGAACATTGAAAGGATAATTATTATTCATCCTTGGAAAAACAGCTCAAACCTTAATAATTATTTCGTTGTCTGTTGGTGATGGAAGTGAGTGAGCGAGTTCATGTGTGTGGGACTGTGTCAAAATTATGACTCAGCTGTTGAACTTTTGTAATCATTCAATTAGGTACTTAGTGCCAGTTGCAAAAAAGCCGGGTCATTTTCAATCCTGATTAATTTCAGTACATCCATATTTTTGAAATGTTCCCTGATTTGGTTCACGTGAAGTTAATCAGAATTAAAATTTAACCGGCTTTTGTGCAACTGGGCCTTTGTGAGGGAAATTTTTGCATTTATCTGGGAATTAATCTCAATTTACTGTGATTAGATAGAACATTTCTATATGAATGTTATTATAATTTCTTCTTTCGTAATAAATTTCTTATGCTTTTTTACTCCAGAGCGAAGCTCGGTCCCCGATATTTATAATAAAAAATCAGCACTTCAGGAATTATGTTGTGATTTCCGTATTTCTCTTGCTTTAAGTTGGAGTTCATATCCAACTTATGCAAATATTTATCTTCTATTGAAAGATATTTGCAAGGATATTTAGCTCAAATTAATCCATTTACCATGAAGTATTTGGAAATTATCGGTGGCATTCTTTTGATAATGATCGACTACTAAGTCAAACTTATTTTATCCTTGATCTTATTCAATTCAATGTATGCAATGTACTCAATGCTCTAATTCCATGTACTGTATTTGTATAGAGATTCCAAGGGTATAGCAAATAGCATCAGAATACTTATCCAGATTATAATATTTTGTCTTGATAACTCATTCCTTCTCTCCCATTATCTGCTAATAAACTGCACTTCCCCATGTTTTGAAATTTCAAGTATTTCAACAGAGCTTCTGCTCTTCTCCAAATTCATCATCACATTTGTGCCACACTAACCTTCTCTCCACATTGCACTTCTCCCATCACACCAATTTATTGTTTACAATTTTTATCTAGCATGCCTTTTGTTCGACGGGAGCAATCTGCGGTCGGTCATCTGGCAGGCTGCGACCCACACAATGCAACATCAACCTGAAATCCATCAACCGTTAACTGTCTGCAAGCATTTAAAGCCCATTACACCACGCGGATGTGACACAAAAACACAACAAAACCCAACAGAAGAACAAAGCCGAAAAGGAGCAGCACAAAACAGAAAAACAACAGCCACCTTTTTGTAGCAACTGTCAATGGAAGATGGGTTAGAACTTGATTGCTTCCAGACAATTGTCGTTTAATGGCCAAATTCTGTTGGTTTAGTTTCGCCTATCACACTATCACGGTCACTGTATCTCTCAATCAACCTCTCTCTATTTTTTCATTTGTCTCTATGTTCCTCTCTTGCAATTTCATGATCTAGCTATTGATCTATAAACCAACAGAATTTTGAAAAGTTTCATAGGTTTTCTATCCATTAATCCATTACTATTCATTAGAAATGTGTATTGTCTTCTACATTGATCAATTAAAGCTTAATCGATGCCGGCGATCTATTACTCACATTCAATCAATGATTATATTCAAGCTGTAGACTCAAAAAATACTTTCATGCTAGTGATAAGAATGTAATAAGCTAATAAGGATGTTTGCTCCTACTACTGAAATGAAATTCACTTCAAAATGCTGAATGCATTTGTTGAATAGAAAACATTGATTCAACTCAACTATGAGGAACACTCACAGTTTCAATCAAATCTCACTGGAGCTTTTCTGGATTGAAATGGAGAGACTATAGAATCTCTTCTCGAACAACGAATAATATTTTCAAAGGAACTGAGAGTGATAAAGGCGAGAGGCATGATAGAAAGGAGATAATGAGAAAATTGTGTTGGTGGAGAATGAATATCTATTTCACAGGGTAGAGAATAGAGAAAGATATTGAAAGAGATGAAGATCAAGATAATATTGATGAAAGTAACCAATTAAAATCAATTGGGAGGAGGAGGGGTTGATAATAAACTTGTAATAGCATAGAGTTGAAACAAATGACAAGTCAGTCTACTGTGAACGTGTGAACGTTTTTTCTGGGTTCAAAAACTTCGAGATTCGTAAAACTCTCAAATTAATCAATACGATTTTCTACATTAATTTATCAAATTGGAGAAGTTTCTTATCGGAGACAAAACATTTTATTAATAGCTGCCCACACTATGAACGTTCGAAGTTCAGTTTTACAGATTTCAAATAATATACTGGATGCAAAAAGAAACAAACTCGAAACTACTTTTACTCAAAAATTGTCGTAGATTCATCAATAGAAAGCTATCATAAAAGTTTCCACTAAAGTGTCAATTCTACATACCAGTAACTGTAGTATGCAAAAACTTGAAACATTTGAATTGAGCAACCGGTTAGCGAGATATTAAGAGTGTGATTGTTGCTCAGAATAAAAAGTTGTCCACGCGTTGTCATCACAACTTGGGGTTATATAGTTTGATGTAACGTTATGGGACTGGTTTGTCATTGACTAAATTCGCGTTGGATCAATTCAAGATCAAACTGAAATGAAATTCCAACTTTTGCTTTCTGTAGATTTGTCTGGTTCGATAACTCGAACGAGTTATCTACTTGAAGTTTGAACAATCAGCTTTCAGGAGCTGGTGGGAGTTGAAGATTTGAGAGTTATAAATTTCAGCATGCGTACGAGTAAACTGGAAGTAGAAAAGATTATTAGGTTAAAAATTGAGAGAGATATTGTTAAGAAATTCTATTTGTTAATTTTTGAAACTTACTATTTGTGTGACTTTAACCTTTGTCTTTTTATAGATTTTTCAAAAGCATTCGACACTATAGATCATAAAATTTTATTACATAAGCTATCTAGTGTTGGTATAAGAGGACCTGTACTCAGGTTATTTGAAAGTTATCTGGAGAATAGAAAATTTGTTGTTAAAATTGGGAACTATTTAAGTCAAGAGAGGACTTCAAATGTGGGAGTGCCTCAAGGATCAGTCATTTGTGTAAAGTAAAAACAGCAAAGGTCCCAGCTTTGCTGTTTTTACTTTACACAAATGACTCACTGTACCTAGATATTTGATTCACTGTAAGATTTTTATGTTTGCAGATGATATTTTGTTGATTTCCTCTCATAAATCGTTAGATGTGGCCGAAACCCGGTTACAACATTATACCAATACTCTAGCTAAATGGTCTCATAATAATTGTCTAAATATAAATGTCACCAAAACCAAGGTGCTACATATAACCACATCCTACATGAAAAGAATTAGGGAACCCAAAATTAAGCACCATTGCTGTGAATGTTTCCAACTGCAAGAGCAAGATATTTTCATATGTACAAGAGATTGTCAGTTTATATCGAATTATATAAATTTTAAGTATTTAGGAGTAACAGTTGACAGTCATTTTCGTTGGGATATTCATATAAAAAATGTTTGTAATAGACTCAAATAGGTATTGGCCAAAATGTATTATATTAAAGATTTAATACCTAATAGAGTGAAGAGGATGATGTATATAACCTTGGGAGAGTCTGTTATGAGATATGGATTGCAAGGGTGGGGATTTGCTAGCAATGTTTATCTTAGGAGAATATCTTCGGTACAGAGGAAAATTTTACGTTTGGTCAGCAATTCTCAGGGAGATATTTCATATGAGAACCTTTTGAATAGTTGCAAGGTTTTGAATATAAAAGGTATATTTCTGTTTACTTTGTTTTTAGAAAATTACTTCTGCAAAAAATATTTAGTTATGAAAGTTAATCGATATGATTTAAGGAATCGAATAATTTAGCCAGAAACACCTCAATCTGCATTGTACCAAGAACTTTCAATGATTTACCCGATAATTGTGCTGAGTTTGTTAATATGCGCCTGTTGAAAAGAAATTTAAAGATTTGGTTGAATAATTACACTTTAGATGTAACATAATGTAACTCATTATTAATGTATTGTATTGTTGTAATTCATTCTGTTCTATTAAGTATGTTTTGTATGTAAGCTCAGGTTGACTATATATTATAATACTCTTTAGATTTTTGAGAGCTGAGCCAACAATTAATTAATCAATATCATGATAATTTTAACTGTTAAGTAAATTCTGTAAGTAAATTTGACAGTGTAATGAACTGATAAGTGAATTTAACTGTTAAGTAAAAATAAAGTTCACTAATATATGTATAATTTATATTTGAATTTACATGTTTTGTATAATAGTACCTTGTCAAGCAGCCTCTTTGAGGTTCGCTTAAGGTAGCTTATTTATTCAATGAACGTTTTTCCTATTCTATTCTATTGACTCGAATAACATTGATTTGTCGCTCAAGGAGAGTTCTTTTAAAATCAGGGAAATCACAAGCAATTCTCGAATATGATTTCACTAGACACTCTGGTGGTAGAGCCTAACCGAAAATCCGGGCTCCTTTATATCCATAATCCTCTATATTCTACATCCTTACCCCTCACCTAGCCTGAATATCCTCCCACATGTACCTTTCATATTTCCCACTTTCCTGTAAATTCTGCTGATTCAATTCATTCATCATTTTCATTTTCAGCATGAATTTTCACAAATATGTTCTATTATTTATATTATGTTCTATTATTGACCGAGCGAAGTGAGGTCTAAGATTCAAGTCGACGGTTTTGCATTTCTCTTTATGCTTATATTTTTGTTTATATTTATGCTTTTATGTTGCGCATTTACATCGAAACGCACCAATAGATTTTCATGAAATTTGGCAGGTATGTTCCTTTTTGAATTTCGCGTCGACGTATACATACGGTTTTTTGAAATTTTGCATTTTAAGGATAATTCAAAAGGAAAAGGAGTCTCCTTAGAACGCCAATATTACCGAAAAATCAGTCTTTGGAATTATTCATCATAAATCAGCTGTCCAGTGGACTATAATACTACCCGTTCAAAAATATCGAACATCTTGAAAATGTATCTTTCCATCAACGTTAGTAGACAGTTGACTATAATACTACCCGTTCAAAAACATCGAACAACTTGAAAATGTATTTTTCCAGCAACCTTGTAGACAGTTGCAGCCATACCTGATAACAGCGCTCACAATCACATTCCGGGACGACACGGGACGACACGATAGGACAGAAAGCTCTATGTTTATTTAGGATTTTTTCTAGACATTTTAAATTGATAAATTATTTAATAATTTTTGAGAAAACATAACAACAGGTCAATGTGACTTATTGAGCGCGAGGTCTACTGTTCATAGAACTACTACTTCTCATAGAACAACTGTTCATAATGTTCATAGAACAACTAGTAGTTATTTTAATTAATTTTTCATGATAGAAGTGTTATTAATTATTTTTTTTATTATTACCAGTGTTTGCCATAGGTATTGTCAGAAACTCAAATATACTCTCACCGTAAATGAAAAAGCATGAATTTTAGAAGTGGTTAATTGAATTATACAGTAGTTGTTAAAGTTTATAATATTTCAATTACATCGATGTTTACTAAAGAAAATTTACTATTACGACAGGACGAATAGAATGACAACACACAAGTAAAATCATGCCTCAGCTTCACATAAAATCATGCTTTGTTGAAATTACAGATACACCTGCATTATGATGGCATTGAAGATCTTGAAACTGTACTCAGAGGTTATTTTGACAGGTGAACGGACACTGTGTTATCAGTAACATTATTACCCAATATTCCATGACCCACTCTTCCACACTTGATTGAGAATACGCAGTTACACCTACAACGGTGTTTTTTCAGGAAGTGTGCCCAATGGGGGGAGGCGAAGACCTAGACTGCAGGGGTGCATGCGTCATTGGACCTTCAACCCTGTAGTACAGATAGAATGGCCAATCATTCATTATATAATAATAGAGTAAAACAAGAACCAGAGATAGAGAGCGAATGATAGGAGTAATATTGACTACATTCAGAAGTGTAGGGAATCGATAATGACTCGGTCCATTTTCGAAGCTAGTATCGAGGCTAGTATCGAGTTGTAGAATACAAAGTACAAACATGGACCAATATTTTTTCATGATTTGGGTTGATTCATATGTGGAGTGAGTTTCGTAAGCAAGTGACATTTTCTTTACTTTATTAAACTATTTCTTATTCAATTACAAAATGCTATCTTATTGTCAATGATAATAATGAAACATAATATAGACCTTGATGTATGCATTTCAAGAATAAATTCAATTGTTTCTATTTTATCAAAGAATATAACTTTCTTGTATAAACTTTCTTGTACCTTAATGTTAGCATTAATCGCTCCTCTGCCATTATAGGACTTATGTGATAATTATTCCAGTCCTTTTGGAGATTATTGGAAACTCTCGTCAAAATGTAGTCGAAAGTTTCTATTTCCATTGTCATATAGTAATAGTATATTTCGCACCTAGGGTCGAAAATGTACGTTTTCCGGCTCGAGATCGCGGTTTTCAAGTTCGAGACGAAGTCGAGAACTTGAAGCGTTCGAGAGCCAGAAAAACATTTTTGCCCGTGTTGCGAACGCTATTTTTTGCCACACCAAAAAAAACTTCCCAATATATAAGAAATTGAAAAATAAATAAAATTCAAACAGCCTATTTTGATAGTTTGAATCTTGGTTATGACAACTTTTACTGTCAATTAATTTCAATATTACTAATTAATAATTTACAATAGTGACCATATTTTTATACTATTAATATTTCGAATAATTGTTTGAATTTTTATAGCTCGCGCTTTGCGCCCGGTGCAATATCTCATGGACAGATGGATGAATAGAATTTTCATTACTATTTTGAAATAATGTGATGAAAAAATTAATATAATTGCATATTTCACAGTTTTGTCTCAAAATATATCTAAAAAATTGATTGAAATTTAAATTACGGTAACTAATATAAAAAATAGCTAATAAAAGTCGAAATTCATTGACAAAAAAAAAGTCATTTGACCGAGATTCGAACCTAGATCATGCTTGTTATGCACTGAGCTTTGAGTTCTGATGTATTATGCCTTTACACTCTAGGCCATTGGGTATTGTTGAGTGTAGGGGCCTGACTGATGACACTTAGCATACACATAATTCTGTACTGTAAACTAGACTTCTAAAAAAGTTTACTTCACTCCTAAAAACCGTACAACAGACTTTGGCTCATGACTATTAAAATTAATATTATTATCTGTCTCACAATAAAATTTTCACTCTAAACGTCAGGTAACGTATGTAGGCTACTATAATATAGTGTATAGTGGCAAATTTGAAGCCGGTTTGCCGGCATTTTCACAACAAATTATTGCTCTGAAAATAGTTAAATCATAGAGAAAATATTCGAAGATTCAATCTTGAGTGGGCCTAATGTTTTCTCTATATGGTTTAATATTGAAGAAAAATTATCTAAAAGTTTTAATAATGAATTACGGAAAAATTTCTAGGAATTTTTCAGTCAAGGCTGAGTTTCACCAGTAGGCTTACCTTAAACTTCAGATCTCTGCTGTATTTTCTTATTATTATTGTTGATTGTATTGCATTAAGAAGTGGAATTCGATAATAAAAAAGAAACAATTATTACTCTACCTCACTTTCAAATATTGATACAATTATTGTACTTTGATTTCAAATTCGATTCTTCACTTTTAAATACTTGCGATACGTACCTTTCTGACAATGGACAATGCAGTCAACATATTGTTGAGGCTATGGAGATATCATCGTATTCTATTGTTTGATATCAAAAACACAATAATAAATATTAAATTATGAAACAGTAATTTATAAAATATATTATAGACATAATACCGCGATTCACGATACATAATTATATAGATTATTACAGTCGTTATGAGATTATCTCTCTATGATTTTTGTGGGATCTGACACGATCAGCTGTTATTCAAGGTCATTTTACAGCTCTAGGGCCGTAAAGTTTTACCGGCCTGGTCGGAAAACAATCACTTTCAGCCTCCATATGACGCACGTAACGAACCAGCTCATTACATCCAAGTGTGGCGAAAAAAAAATTTTTTGGATGCTGTCTTAAATCTTTATACAAATGATGATACTCCCCAAATACATTCCTCTCCACATTGATAGGATGTGCATAATATTCACGTTCTCTACAACCTAGTAAGTAATGCTTTACTGTATTCGATGCAAAAATAAAATCTTCATCAGAATCACAAATTATAGCATACACAAATTGGTTTTTCAAAACATGAACTCACGAATCAAGCTTTAAGCACGACTGTCGGCATGAACAGTCGATAGAAGCTGAGCGCTACTCCCTACTAGCATCGCTTCTCTCATCGTTACTAGGATCGTTTATCACAGCTCCGACATAAATGTACCCTAAGGAAGGGACAATCAAAGGGCGAGGTAAAGAAAACTTGCAATTATACACGCATACCATTATACAAGTTTGCTTCGATCAAGATGGAGCCAGAATATATCACTCTTAGAAATCAAAAACTGAAAGTGAATCAATTTTGCGAAGGTTGGGCCTGTTTCTTTTTAAATCAATTCTTATCTCTCCAATCAATCTGCAATTTGTTGAAAATTTGGATCACCCCAGGATGAGTGGGACTTGATACTCTTGAACCAGAAAACAATTTATGGACATGCAATAAATAAATTGAAGAATATATTAACGTATTTGAAGTTCAACTGACGGGCGGAGCGGATTTCAACTTTCTATAAACAAGAGCAACTCAGTTTAGTCGACCTTGCAGAACGACTATCCATTATTATTGCTATCCATCTATCCATTATTTCCAATGTGAATATGACTAACTTGTCTTTGAACGTGCGGTCAATTAAATTTCTCCTCATTTTTTTCTATACAAATCCTAGATTCACTCTATGAAGAACTTTTATTTTTCCAGTACTATTCTGCTTTTCATTAAAATGTTTTTACTATTACTTTCATTTCTTCAAGTTTGATAAAGTTGTGGAGAGTTTTCTCACATTACGTAAAAATAATTCGGAGTATTTGGCTTCTGTTATTATTATTAAACAATTGTTAAACAACACCCCAATATAAGCTAAAATTAGCTTCATGGGGTAGCCACAATATCTTAATAATAATAGGAGATCTAAATTAATTCTTTCAGTTCGTACAGTTATCATTATTATTGTTATTATATTATGGAGATCTAAATAGATTCTCACGATATAATTATGTGATAAAATATAAGATGTTATTATTTTATGATCAATCCATTGTAAACTATCATATTATGTAATGTGAGAGAAAATTGAATAAAAAAAAATTATTACTTGAATATAGGGCGATTACCAAACATTTAATCATTGTTTCCATAATCTCATAGTTCTATGAATCAAATTATCTACAATAAATTGTGGCTAGTTAGCAGTTTTCTCCATCATATAATGCTGGGTCTGAATCATAAATTTTGGTTTAAAATTTAATTATTCATCCCTCGATGAAATGTTTAGAGATAACACTGCTATTATGGGGAAACTCTTGACAATTATTATGATGCCTGTGTCTTTAAATTCCACCTGTGTCGTTAATTTCGGTGAAATTAACAGTTTCATTCTTTCTGAAATCAATATTCAATCACAATCTTATCATGATTGCCCTTCCCGTGAGCTGCGCATCAGACGTTTATTTGTGAATTATTTATTTCATTGACACTTACAAATCATAATTACAATAAAATATGATTGGGAGAAAAAACAGGCATAGCCCAAAACTTTCTTCTCCCAAATTTTGACAAATAAAGTTTCAAAAAAGAGTGAGGTTATAATTTCACTTTTCACTTCAAAAAGTCCAATTTCTACTTCAAAACTAATGACTAAACTAAAAATTTTAAATTTTGATATTTGAAAACTAATTAAAAACAAAAATATTTCACTCAAACCTCTACAAATTGGAAATTTTTGAGAAATTAGCAAAATTTTGAGCCAGAAAAGAAACACAATAAGTTGCAATATCCACAGCAATAAGTTTTGTTATCCTGAGCAAATAGAAACATCGATTTACATAATGTTATACATATTGATATTGACATTAGAATTCACAAAAAGTTATCACAGAGCAAGGTAATCGGATAATGACCTTCTTAACAAAATTTACAGCGACTTAATACAGTACCAGTACCAGAACTTTCAATGCCACTGCATAACGGTTAAAATATACGCTTTGAATGGGAATAACGGCGAAAATATGACTATCAAGTTACGGGCAATGTTGCTGTAGTGTGGAACTTCATTATCGAACTTGACCCAGAGAGAGAGAGAGAAAGAGAGAGTGAGAGAGTGTGAGAGAGAGAGAGAGAGAGAGAGAGAGAGTGATAGAGAGAGCGACCACGTAATGCTAGATCATGATCACACGGTGAGGCTCAACGCAGCACAGAGGTAGAGCCAATTTCACACCGACCGTGTTATTACGCGGTTCTGAAAAGAACATGGGAAGAAAGAACATGAGTAGAAGATGAGGGAAGGTTAGAGAAAGAAGAAAAAAATGTAGTAATAATGTGAAAATGAATGAAGATAGAAAGAAAATATGAAAAGGGGAGGAAAGAGAGTGGAAAGGAGATGTGGTGGAAATGGAGGAAGAAATAAACTTGTGTGACGCATGGGATGAGCATGAGGAAAGAATAAAGTAAATGAGAAAAGGATGCATCTGAGAATTAGCAGGGGATGATAATACAGTAGAAGGAGCAAGGGATGAAGGAGGAAGTAGAATGTATAGAAGAAGGAGAAGGGGATGATTATTGAAAAATTCTATGGTGTCAACGTTCTTGCTGATTGGAAATGATTGTATGCTTATCCAAGATCCGTTAAACAATTATCATCAAGCCATTGAGGCTTGTAATAATGTTAAAATGAGTAAGAAATGTAGTAATAATGTGAAAATGAATGAAGATAGGAAGAAAATATGAAAAGGGGAGGAAAGAGAGTGGAAAGGAGATGTGGTGGAAATGGAGGAAGAAATAAACTTGTGTGACGCATGGGATGAGCATGTGGAAAGAATAAAGTAAATGAGAAAAGGATGCATCTGAGAATTAGCAGGGGATGATAATACAGTAGAAGGAGCAAGGGATGAAGGAGGAAGTAGAATGTATAGAAGAAGGAGACGGGGATGATTATTGAAAAATTCTATGGTGTCAACGTGCTTGCTAATTGGAAATGATTGTATGCTTATCCAAGATCCGTTAAACAATTATCACCAGTATGATTATTTAACATATAAATCTGTTCAGTGGATGATAAAAATTACAAATTGCTCTTTTGGCATGTCAAACTAAGAGATGCAATCCAATAATCAATTTTAATCAATACTATTGTCAATTTATCAGTCAGATCTAGAAGAAAGCAATGATTACTGAACAAATTGTCACTTTGATACCGCGTGAACGACTAAACAATGAGTCCATCTACCAGGTGACGATTGAAGCGAGATGAAAGTCGTGATGATAATCCGTATCAACCGGCTGACAATACTCAAGATCATTGTCATCTTCGAATGATATCAATGAAGGCTTTCAAGGCATGGCATTGTGGTAATAGTCAATAGAGAAATTGATATTATCGATTCACTATCATACATGATACAACATTGATACAATATGATAAAAGATTGCAATCTTGTTAGTGCACTGTGGAAAATTATTATTTATCAACTTTTTTCAAGTAACATAAATTTCTCCTAAGAAAACACTGTATGAATAATATTGAGTCTCTCAAAGATTGTTGATAAATAAGAAATAAATATGATCCAATATTGTCTGATTGATTCAAGTGATATTTTGCTACTATTTTCCTTGGGAAATTAAAGATGAAAGAAGTTGAGTACAATGAAGCTAGAAATGATAATAGCTTTCTAAATGACAAAATAAGTCAAGCATCATTACTTGCATCGGTAATCCATAGGTTATTGGAGAAATTCGTGACTGGCTCTAATTATGTTAAGAGATCAGTTTAATGATGTATTTCTGTTGATTCAAATATAAGAACCTATGTCTGAAAATGAGTTCAAACTGAAAAGTACATTCTATCAAACATCTGCAGGCTACTGAATCTCAGGAGATAGATACTGTGCTGCCGATCTGCAGGTTTTTCTAATCCATCAAGTCTCTTCGTATCACTCGATATGGTAAACAGAAACGTTTGAAATAGTTACTAAGCAAAAATTTCGGAACCGATAACCAATAAACAATAAAACCTCAATGCAATACCAAATGTAGTGATAAATTCCAATAATCATATGAGTGCCTAATTAGCCGATTAGGCACAGAGAAGGCACACACGTTTCCTACTACGAATCATTCAGAACACTCTGTAGAACATAGGATTACTACAAGTCTCAGTCAAATAACAATCGAAAAACAGTAGATGAATATATTTTCCAATGGACATCTCTCTCTAGGTCACTAGAGCTTGAGAAAACTCACATATTTTAGACTTAAGCCTTCTCATTAATTTTCCATATTTTCAATTGAAAACATAGAAATGAGAAATGCTCACAAAAATGAGAACATCCGTAGAACTTTGGCGAACTTTGGAGAACACTCACACTCAGAATGCCCCTGTGCATTCGTCAAACACAGGAATAATCAATCAGATACTGAAGTGAATAGCAACTGATTTCTACTGTGAACTCTACAGAATATATTATTCCTATAACCTGGTAATAATAATTATTCTATAAGCTCACAAGAACATTCACAAGGTCACTTGGAACCTTGGAGAACTTTGGAGATTACCCACTGTCAGAATGCCCCTATATACTTTCGTCAAAGTTTTTTCCATTTTTACAAGTGAATACCTACAAAAAGGTAAAGAGAAAACATCAATGTAACTCACCAAATACACAGGTGAACTCGAACAATGGCAGAAAGAGTATAACAAACTTTCCGCAGGACACACTAATTCGATTCTTGCACTCGCGTTCAAAGGCAACGTTCTACTAACTGAAGATGAAAACCGTTCAACCGGCGGTGGTAGCATCGAGCCGGTCCTTCTCCGCAAGAAGGAGAAGAGTAGTAGGATGGGTCAGTGACGTCATGAAGCATTGCAACCGCTGCATAGTTGGGATTAGAAAATACCCCCACCATACCACCTATGTTGATAACATGCACTACAATCACCAAACTGGAAGGCTCAAAATTATATGTAATCGTGTGACATAATTGGAGTGGATCGTTATGGTTCTGTATGTATTATGTTATGGCTGATTGAGATATGACTGCTTTCAATTTTTGACTTCAAGATCTATGATGACTTGGAAATTTGACATAGATATTAGAGAAGGATGGAAGATGGAGAGAAGGATTTGACACATTATATTAATTCAACTGTTCAAAATATTTTTCGAAAAACTACAAGAAATACAGAGTAAACAACAATGTACTTCACTAGAACTTGAAGGTGAACATTTTATAATAAGTATATGAATACAAGCTATTCATGATTATGGTGTCATTAATACCATGAACGTGAAAAATTCTCTAAATTTTTACAACTGATGAAATGGTTCCCTGATCCCGAGCACTATGACTCTTTAATAATTGAAAGAGTATCGTCCCAGTAATACTTTATATCATGAAGTAACGATACTTTAATCCACAGATAAATTGGCTTGATTGGTTATCATTTGTTTGATATTTTTCATAGTCTATCATATGAATTGGATTATTGCTATATTCAGTTGCTTAGTTCTCACAAAAAAATATACAATTTTGTGTCCAATCAACAACAATTTGATGGATGTTTGATGAAAAATAGAGGAATTTTTCCATCCTCAATTTTGTAATCTAATATCATAATGAAACAAAAAGTAGAAGAAAGTACTGTAGTGCTGAAAAGGTGACACCTATTTAATAAGCATTGTGTCATAAATCCTCGTTGAATGTCAAGTGAATCACCAACGAAGAAGACAGTGAAATCTCTATGTAATTATTGTGAATTGAAGAAGTACTTTCATTATCAACAATGTCAAACACAGCAAAATTCTTCTCCGTTAACTTTATTGTATGTTAAAAAAATCATAACTTGTTATTGATGACAAACCGCAAGACCTTCTTACCACAATTATTTTAAATGCCCTCCTCCACTACAAAAGATAATCTGAAAGTCTTATAAGATTCTCTTGTCAATCCTAAAGCTTCTGACAATGATTTCCTTAAACTCTTGGTAACCAGATTCCTGATTTTCACTTTCTATCATAAACAGAGATTAAGCTTATTATTGGCTACTGTGGATCTTTTGATCCACTTTGTACAAATTATTATGAATCCTTTCACAGATTATGTTGAAGATTACTGCGATAACAAACCTTCTGTCTAAAGTTGCCGAATAATATCTCACAATATGTTATTTATACCTTAGAAGTATTAGCAATTTGTCTTGACTAATGATGTACAATAGAACTGAACAAAACCCTATGTTATTCACTTTTGTTCACTCTCTCAAACCTAACAGAGATCGGAGAAGAAGATGTCAGAGTGTAAGTTATAGACTAGATTATTATAGTTATATCCTTACTACTCAGAGGCTACTTTATGAGAATGGACCATCTCCGAAAATTATCGAACTCTATTTCGTCGAAAATTATTGTCGCCAGCTCAGTTATTTTCTTTAAAATCTCTCCACAAACAAGAAACAGTGCGCTTTACAACATAAGGCCATTACTCATCAACCGATGCTAGAAGAGTTATAAATCTCAATAACAATGAGTTAATCCATGAGTCTCAATCGGTTCTCCTTGCGCCGTTATGAGATCAAATTCCTCAAGTTTCTGTGAATTTTAAAGTCTCCCATCCTTTACAACAATTTTGGAGAAAGTAATTACTCTTAGAATCTTTAGGAATCTCATAGAAGCTTCTGGATGGTTCCTAAACCTGTGCGCTGGCACGTACAGATCTATGATGTCCGCATCATTAGTCGGAAAGTTGGATGAGAAAGAATCAGAAGAGGAAGAAGGGAAAAGAGAGGAAAATAGAAGGAGTAGAAGGAGAAGCACAACATGTCCTCAATCCAGGTTAGCGACCTGAACTCATACTGAAGTTGTCTAAGCAAAGCATGCTTCTCCTGATTCAGAGTTCTGAAGTATCTCTTATCAAAGGAGCTTAAGCTGCCGTTATGAACGTGTAGGCGTTTACAAATGTGCTACTAGTATAGCGGAAGTTTGGTTCATTGTGATTTTAAAGTGGATTCCGAACAGCAGCATTGAACTATAAACAATGAACAGTAATCTCGTAAATTGCACTCAAACACTTTGGATTCGAAATCGGATTTTCGAATCAATGATTCCTTCTTAATCACTCATGGAAAGTAAAAGTTGATTGGTCAAGATTTAAAGCTACAGATTGTTTCCTGGATTTTAAGAAATTGTTTCATTTTATATTATTTCCAAGCCTTATTTGAAAGTTTAACTGAGTTTCAAATCTAATCAAGGATGAAATAGATAAATAGATCACGGTTCACGTGAATAGAGAATAAATTTGTGGAGATATAAATTAATGTTTATAGATAAATTTTGGCTATCCTGACTAATTACAGGGCTGCAAAAACGAACGGGGTTTTAAGATATAACCACAGAAAACAGCAGTTTTCTCTGATATAACTCAAACGATCCGATAAATTGGTTGACACCGTTACAATGGTGAATAGAAAAGGCATCTCAGGCATGCCAATCTCCTAAAATCATTTACAAACACCATTACTATTTGAGTTCATGGTTCATCAAAGGAAACGATATACCCTAGTGAAAATGTTTCATATAAGCCGTCCAGATCTAAATAAAAATAGGGATAATTGGAGCTGGAGTAGGAATAATTCTAAACTGAGACTTCAAAAAATTTGAACAATCAAACTATATTTATATGAAATTTTATAGGCCCAATCTAGAATAACATTTCAACACCACAATGTGAGTTTTGTTCGAGTATTTCGTTGAATGGAGTAGCCCTAAGCAATATTTATCCATGTTAACAAACCAGGAGTTAGTAATGATGATTGAACAATGTATCAGATTAGGAGTTCAAAAAAGTGTTGACAATCTGATAATACAATTTTCCACGAGGAAGGAACACTTTTCTGAGATTGTGTAACACTATTTCTTAAAAAACTTTCTACACCAAATGATAACATGGACCTTGCTTGAGTCCCTTTCATGCGTGCATCTGCCATTGCATTGCGACTTCAGTGAAAGTTTTATTCGCTACTGTCATAAGCGCATAGCCATGCGTGGTTATTAATTGGTGACCCCACGTAAACTCTGGAATTAGCCCTTGTTATGTCACTAAAACGGAAGAACTCCAGTTTTGTGTCCTTATCAATTATTTCGTGATCATCAGATTAGCCTACAATTGGCCACATAACTACTGTTGACATAACTTAATTAGCTTCTCACGTGAAATCTTCGAATGAGGAGGTTTAATCAGCTGAAGTTAGAGACCTCGTCAACTTTGGAGAATGCTTATCTGATGCATCAGGGCAAGATTATTGTGAGTTCGTCGTTTTGTAAAATTCAATGTATAATCGTATTCTGAAAAAAATTCAAATAGTTGCCAGGCTGATAAAATGAATAGATATGGATGCCGTTTTTTTGCATCAAATTGTATTTTTCTCTTCAATGAGACATTAAAAATTTGGGGTAAAATTCAATTGAACTGTACGTAGCTCAAACAAGACTGCAGGCAATAGATTGATGAATCAATTGCTGACTTCAATATTGAATTAATATATTCTTCAGATCCAATTAGGCACTAAAGGCAGTAATTTTGTTATTCTTATTCATTGTAACACACTTAGACTAGATTCAACTGATCCTCAACATCTCGGTAATTCATCCGGAGAATACCAATGATACAAACATTTGATAAGTTTGTTGATTTCGAGAATTTGACCATTAGTTTGGTCGCAAATGCCGGCCACCTCAAGTCCACCCTTAGTGAGATAAGCCGCCCTGGGAACATTTGTCTCAACACATTCATTGAAATGCGCCCCGTGTGGGCTTCATCCTGCTGAAACCATATTTCTCCCAAGTCATGTTCCTCAGCCAGTTCTTCCAATTTGGGGCGCAGAAACGTTTGAACATTGTCACATAACACTGGGAGGTGACATTGACGGTGCTTTTGTCATTCTCAAAGATCTTTGGCAGCACGCTCACTCGATTTAAGCATATGCGATCTTTTTCTATGGTGTTATCTCAAAAATAAAGTTTTCAAACATCGCCCACACACCTTGGAAGAACTAAAGGAGCGAATCACAGAAGAGATCTAGACCGTAAGGCAGTGTGCCAAATGCGTTTTGAAAATTCAAAAATACGCTACATCAGTGTATTGCTGCTGATGGCCGCCATTCAACTGAAATCATTTTCAAAAATTAACAATAGAACTACATTTTAAACTGAATTGAAACCTTTAAAGATTTTTGCCATGTTGAACGGTTCATTACTTCTAACCCTTACAAAATCGCCAATCGGCTCTGCCCCACCTTGTACTTCTTTGGTAAATTTTGGGTAACAACCGTGGAAGATGTCTCAATTTCCTCGTTAGGACTGGTATAATAATAATAGGAAAAAATTGAGACATCTTCCACGGTTGTTACTAAAAAATCACTACTGATTGCCTTTTTTAGTATATTTGCGCCCGGACTATATATTTATGTTGCTATCTTTTCCAGTACTGATTGTAATCATTCAATTAATGAGATAAATACCTACTCATTAACAAGGTATTAACCATTCTTATAAAACTTCAACTTCTCTGAGACTCATTTAACTCAATTTGAAAAAAAGTAACGGTAACAAGATGACATGGAATAATTTTGATTGGAAATTGAAGCTATATTAACAGTCAATGAATGATTCAATTGGCATGCAAGATGCAATCAACTACTCTTGATCAATAATCGCGATCCAGTCTATCAAGTTTTCAAGTTTATACCCGATATTACTAAAGGTAGAAAATTATTATTATTTTTTAAAATCTAAATGATCTTATAATAGTACAGTGAAAATTCGCAAGCTAGGGCTAAGCCCGGTTGCACTAAAGCCGGTTAAATATTAACCGTGATTAATTTCACGAGAACCAATCAGAAAAGGCCTTTTTGATAAGACTGCTTCCTGATTGGTTCTATTATTAAGATAAAATTATTGAATACATAAGGTATTGAATAAATTTTTATTGGTTTCTTGAACATATTTTTATAGAATCCATAGCTATGGAACGATTTATCTGTTCGATGAATCTGGCAACATGGCATGGTCCCAAACCGGCCACTTTCGTAAAAAAACTTTGTGCCGCTTGCACAAAAGCCGGTTAAATTTTAGTCGTGATTAATCCCACAAGAACCAATCAGAGAAGCCGTCTTATCAAAAAGCCATCTCTGATTGGTTCTCGTGAAATTAATCACGGTTAAAATTTAACCGGCTTTTGTGCAACCAGGCCTTGTTGTTATGGTAACCAACCAAAAATTGGTTGTTTATTACATGCTGCTTGTTGTGAATTTAAGTTGAAGGTTATTTTCTACGGTACATCTTTTGGCTGATGTCTCCAAAACAAGATGGCTGACACCAGATAAGGGCTAGAAATGCTAAATATATTGCAACTATAGTGAATCTGTTTTATTTTCAAAATACTGGTGACCCACACTTAATTTTTCGATTGCAACCGAAAATGTTATCCATTCCGTTCTATTCCAAAATTTGACACATTTATCCATTCCATAAATAATTAAAGGCTAGATTTTGACACTATAGTTTATCGAGAGATTTATGGATTCAATAAGTTCATGGAGCGTTCTAGAAACGCATTTCTCATGTTTATCAATTCAATAAGGTTATTGAATGGATAAACAGTTTATGGAACGACTGAGAAACTGGACATAAATTATAAATCATAAAAAAATGTTATGCCCTTTCAGTGTTATTTCCATGTAAAAGGACGAAGGCGTGAGTTTGTTGTCCAACGAACTTGACCTGTAAAAATTTTGTCGCGTTCAAAATCAAATTCTTTCTCAACTTATTCTAGAACATACAAACAGACGGACAACGACTTTGGCCTTCAGTGAGTCAAAAGTGAGAACTCGCTAACGCTAGATCAACTAACCGAACAATTAACAGCTACTCACAATGAAAACCTACAAGCCAGGTTTTCGTGAACAGATTAAAATAATCATCTTATCATGTTTTAGGACTTATCATTCGTATTACAGCAATCAGTTTATTGTATTAAATACGAAAACCCTATTATTTAATTATACTACAACGCATCAAACATCGAACCGATCCATTTTGATTTCAACTTGAAGTTCTTTAAGGGAAACATCAGGAACACGACAATCACTTCTATCAGAATATTGAATAAACAATCATATAAAAATGATCCTATTTGAAATGAAAAATTACTCTTCAAATATTACCCTGTCGCAGTAAACCACAATGCAATCTGTTATTTACTGAGATATAATCCAGATTACATGAACAATCATGAAGAGATAAAACGTAGAGAATAGCATAATTTACTATGAACAGATATGAACTCAAGAAAACCAGCCATGACTAATCAGATAGAATAAGAATGGTCAAGCCAAAGTAATCCAAATAAGCTTCATCTAAGTACTATTATTATTCAGAAGTTCTTTGCCAAGCTCTAATCCAAAGGCGATTGTGATTATCTAGTTTGTTAATGTGTGAACTCATGATAAATTTCTATTCAAGACTCATGGTAGTGGTTAATAATCCCGTTATGTAATTACTGACTTATTGTTGAGCAGTTATTCCCGAAGGAAGTAGGCCTACGTCATTGTAGACTCCATCATCTCTATTCAAGTGTTAGGTTTCTCAGGGGACGAGGAAGTATTATCCTTCATAAATGAATAGCAAAATAAATGCAAAAATTTTTGCTAAAATTATTGTTCATTTATGAAATGTATTTTCTTTCAATTTCTGAAAAGAATAACAGAATAATGACGAATCAAATTTATTCAATTATCTTTGTACAGACAAATATTATTGTTCTATCATTGTTTTAGTAGAATTGTGTAGTAACATGAATCATAGAGTAAAGTTGCCGTTCATTTGAGATACCGTTAATTTAAGATTAGATATAATTATCAAGATTAAGATCAGCTATAAGTAAAGATTCTTGTAAGTATTATTTGTATGTGGTAGTATCTAGTGGTTTGTTAGTGGAAACTATATTGTTGTCTACATCCGTATTGAATGGAAAGACTTGAAATATTCGCGACCAATTGAATCAAGTTACCCAAATTTACGAAAAATTTGTTTCAGATGCCAATCTTTTATCATTCTTTTGAAAATTTATGAAAAATTAGTTTCAGATGCCAATTTCTTATAATTGTTTTGAAAATTTTATGAAAAACTAGTTTCGGATGCTAATTCATTATCAATCTTAAGTTGATCTTATATTGTCCGAACAATACACTATCTAGAGTTTGATTCAATAGAAATTGATAATGATGTAGAAACTTAAATTTTAAACTAGAACTAAAACTCACACTGTCACACTCATTTTTTGGCTTATTATAATAATGATAATGGTGCACCAATCCAGACTAGTCTTATTAATTTAATTCATTTTATTCTAATTAGTCATTAATAAGAATCTGAGAAAATCTCCCGATAGTTTGAAGATGCGGTTGAAAAGTTGTTATTTTGATTGTATACTTGTAAGTTATTCTTAATTCAAGTTCATGAGAAATGGAAATTTTATTTACAACTGAAGCTCAATCATCATCTAACATCCAGCAGGTTTCCAGCTTTCCTTCGCCATTACCTCATCGGAAAGTCCCTACTTCAACCGAATTCTCCAATCAATGATGAGCATAATTTGCTAGAAAACTTGAAACAGCATCAGTTCTTCCTCGTAAAATAACCCTTCTCCTGCTATGATGAAGTACCGTTACACTGGGAAGCAGGTCATGCCATAATAGTATTACGAGTGAGGCAGTCTGATTCGTGAAACGTCCTGTTGTGAGTGGGATGTTCATTGTTCATTACACTTATTACTCTATTTGTGTTACAGCAATTTATGTGATCTTTCAGGGTACTCGTGCCTGTTTGTTTTGTAAAACTCGGCCATCTTTTACTTTTTTACGCCTGTAAATCATGTTAAAATCGCCAATAAACGTTCACCGATTATGCGCTTTGAAGAATTGATCGACTGTGACTGATGTATAGGAGACATAATTTCGTCGACTGTCGAGTAGACAAGAGTGGTTGCTTATTTGGTTCTTGTCTGGGTTATCCTACTTATTTCGTCAGTTTTTTCTATCGCTGTTGGTGAATTAGAAGATGAGTAGAGCTACTGATGGAAGAGGAATCAATGAATTATATGAATATGAATGATTATGTTTTGACTGACTCTACTTTGTAGTTTATACTTTTACTTGAACGTTTTATTTGTTTTTTATATGGACGTCAGATTGCTGTTGGATAAATCACCTATCAATGCTCCCAAATATTGATGTTATGTCTAATGTCTAGAGTAAATATGACATTGCCAATTGTCTGAATAAGTTTAGGTCACATTTTTGGTTGATTCCACCGATGGTCCTGGCTAGACAATTAAGGTAAGGTAAACAAAGCGATCATACTGGGTAGTATATCATCTATATGAGTTTCAATGATTGAGAAATAATGTTGATAAGGAAGAGGAGGTAGTAAGAGAAGAGAATGACGCGGATAAGTAGAATGAGATTAAGAAGAAAGGGGAAGAGGAGCGTTATGAGGGTGAAGAGAATTCGGAGGACAAAAAGGAAGAGGAGGGGAGATAGTTGAGGAGGAGGATAAGGAGCAAAATAATAGAGTATAGTGAAGAGGAAGGGAAAGAGAAAGAAGAGGAGGAGAAGGAGAAGGAAGAGCCGGTAGAGGGGTGTGGAGGAGGAGGAGGAGGAGGAGGAGGTTGAGGAGAAGGAGGATGAAGACAAGAAGGAAGATAAAAGAAGAAGAGGAGAAGAAAGGAAATGAACTAGACTACAATTTATGAACCAAAAATAATGAAAACGTTATTTCGTGAGATATGGAACATTTAAAAATAAAAGTTCATTGATAAATGCAGAAGTTCCGATTAGATTAGGGTTAAGAGTTTTCATTCATGTATGTTACAATATATACTGTATATGCAACTGGCTTATACACTAATTCACAGTGAATTACAGTATTGCTAATAATTTAGAAAATTATAAAGTATGAAAAATTACTAATTGAAATGAACATTGGATGAAGATCGATCAATAGTCAAAAGATGATAGAGAAAATTACATGTATGCTTTTAATTGACAAAATATAAATAATTCCTCCTGGAGAAAATGACAGAGTGAGAGAATAATGTGGAAGAAGGAAATGCGATCTGTGGGAAGCCAAAGTTGGGAAAACTGGTGATAACACAATGAACGAGACAAAAAGATGACAGGGGGAGTAAAAGAGAATAAACTAGATGAAGTAGAAAACGCAGAAGACGAAAAAAGAGCTAGAAAAACATGAGGAACAGTGAAGAAGTGTGGAGTGTTGCTGGCTAGATCAAGTGCATGGTCATCGGCCAATGGCCATTGAGAGAGAGAGGGCCTTGACCGCCGCAGTATGAACACAGCCAACAACTAGGTCAATAGCTGCTCCCCCCCCCCTCTATAACTCGCTCATCAAACTATCACATGTCGCTCACTGCAACTGGAACTGGAACTGCTACTTCTTGCAATAACCACAGTAACAGTTACTAGGTAACAAGGTGAATAATTTGCGATCGTGCGGTCGCTCGTTAGAACTGCTAAATCTTGCAATATTGCAATATAACAGTTCCAAGGTAACAAAAATGCAAGATTTCCATCAAAGTAGCAGTTACCAGGTAACAGCTACGATACTCCGTAGTATTCCGTATATTGCGAATAATTCAAGATTGCGGATTTGATGTTTGTCGACTCATTTCCGTTGTCTTTTCATGGTACTTGAGTTCAACAAAATTCGCTTGTCACGGTTGGGACGTTGGAAGGAATCTACAGAAAGATGCAAATGTTGGAAATTGTGATAAATTGAGTCGTTTAAACATGATTCTGACATCTTATAGGGTAGTTCAGTGCATACCTCACGATAGAAGTTTTTGAAAGCCATGTTTAACCGTCTGAGCATCAAGATAGTAATGCGAAATTAATCCTGATAAATTAGTTCTTTGACGAAATTCTTTGTTAAGTCATGTATGCTGAGTTGTAACATTGCATAAAGCAAAATTCATTACTATCTTGTATTTTTATCTAGATGGCTGATCCTAATTGGAGCAGCCCTGCACTGAATTGTTGGTTGGAAAATACATTTCAGTTCGTAATAAATCAAGTACTTATTGTTGAAAATTGCTGGCTGTAGCTCATAGTGATAAATCATTTCCCGTTTGGATTATTCTTTGAAAACTATTGATATAAAAACTTTACATTTCAATCACTATCTTTTTCTTCTTCTCTCGTGTTTTCCTCTTTTTCTCATCCTTCACTCCCTGATATATCGAACTTTCGTTCCCATCATGGTCATTTTTGTTTTTCTTGAGCGTTTCAGAAACTAATGTGGAAAAGAACGCAGTCAAGTTAAAAAAGTCTTATTTAGTCTTACTTAGATGATCACTAGTATCGCTAGATTTGGAATCTCTCTAACCTACTACTATCTCAAAGATAATTCAAACTTAAAAGCTACTACGGCTTGAGAGTTTCTGAAAATACTATTTATTTTCTAAAATCATACTTCTAAATTATAACTTGAATCACCACGCGCATTATTCCTATCTAATTCTAAAACTTTTGACATTATATTTTTGAAAACTCAAGTTTTTATATTTTTAATAATTATTGGTTAATTTGACAAACACCATCAAAAGCAAGATTCGACATCAAGA
This sequence comes from Nilaparvata lugens, assembly GCF_014356525.2. Taxonomy (NCBI): domain Eukaryota; kingdom Metazoa; phylum Arthropoda; class Insecta; order Hemiptera; family Delphacidae; genus Nilaparvata; species Nilaparvata lugens. Next base: position 25,767,040 of record NC_052514.1, on the reverse strand, counting down.
GCAAAAAAATACATTCATCTCCATTCACCACGCATTATTCCTATTCAATTATAAAACTTTTGAAACTCAAGTTTCTACTGTATAATTCTCATAATCATTGTTTATTCGAAAAACACAAAAAGAAAAACTTTTCATAGAAGAAGCTAGTTGATATTCACATTCCAACAATCAGATAAAGATGAATAAATAATACTGTGAAGCTTAACATTCGACTTATGTGTGTCTGTGTGTGAATGTATGTGTGAGCAAGCTGATGCACGCGATCTAATGCTAACCAGTCATATTATTGCGATTTTCTAAAATTGAAAGTTGCTGGCCTAGTGCCTAAACCTGTAATTGTAATGGAAAAATTACGTGAATAAAGTTACAAGACCATTTTTTCTCACCGTTATCGTCAATCACTTTCACAAAAGATGTGTAATTTAAAATGTTTCTACTTGAATAATTCACATTCATTGCTCATTAGAGATGTGCAGACTTTATCACCATCATCATAACCTTCAATTTCTAGATTTCAGTACAAAATATCCAGTCTAGAATCTCAAGAGCGGATTATAAACAGATTGGACTTGGGAAAGTGTGAAATGTGGAAGATTTTTCTGCATTCATAAAATATAATACAGGTACATGATTGTTGTTCGATCCTATCAATTATGTTCTGTTTTACTCATCGGAAATATTATTCCATTCTAATATTATTAATTTTTATTCAAGCACGTATTAGAGAAAGAGTGCCCAAACAATTACTTCTCAATAGATCAGTAGATTTATTTTCATTAACTAATGAAAAACTTCATCTTGAAATTCGATAATTTATTGATTTGAATGTGATCAAAATAAAACTTAAAAATTTAAAAGAAGAACTTTTAGTTGAAGTTCAGCTTGGGCATCAATGTTTCCGAAGATAAATCCATCCCAAGCATGGCCATAGTTTTTATAAAAGAATTAATTTCAATTATAGGCCATCTAATGTATAATATCTCTGCAATGAAAAATCATAAAAAGAATTAAAATAACTCCCGTGTTATCGGATGGGCATGTTAAACTGTCGGTCGTAAGGCCCAATTACGGCTTAAATGATAAATTCAGGCGAGGTGGAACTTCCGTCAGGGACACCCCACCAATCAATGTCATACGAATAATATTATTATTATAAAAAGAATGAGATAAAGAATACTTTTCCTAAATGAGAACTACATTATACAAACTAGTAGTTCTATGAACAGTAGACCTGACGCAGTATTCACATCCACAAGTACCTGATTGAAACTATAGACCTTATGGAAATACAGCAATAGACTGGCTCCTCCACACATCTGTGTAATCACTTGTCAGCTGATTTATGATGAATAAACTCTATAGTCTGATTTTTACTTTCCTTGCCCTATTACCATAGGTAAGGAAAGTATTGCTTTCCAAAAAAAATTAAGGTACCCTAATTTCAAGTTTTCTATACGTTTCAAGGTCCCCTGAGTCCAAAAACATGATTCTTGGGTGTTGGTCTGTGTGTGTGTATGTGTGTGTGTGTGTTGTGTGTGTGTGTATGTGTGTGTGTGTGTGTGTGTGTGTGTGTGTGTGTGTGTGTGTGTGTGTGTGTGTGTGTGTGTGTTGTGTGTGTGTGTGTGTGTGTGTGTGTGTGTGTGTGTGTGTGTGTGTGTGTGTGTGTGTGTGTGTATGTGTGTATGTCTGTGAACACGATAACTCCATTCCTAATTAACCGATTGACTTGAAATTTTAAACTTAAGGTCCTTATACCATAAGGATCCGACAATAAGAATTCAATAAAATTCAATTCAAGATGGCGGAAAAAATGGCGGATAATTACTAAAAAACCATGTTTTTCACGTTTTTCTCAAAAACGGCTCTAACGATTTTCTTCAAATTTATACCATGGATTTATAAGCCCTACACTATATAACTGACATGAGTCTCATTTCTGGGAAAATTCCAGGAGCTCCGTAATATTCTTGAGAAAAATGGCGGATAATGACTAAAAAACCATGATTTTCACGGTTTTCTCGAAAACTGCTTCAACGATTTCCTTCAAATTTATACCATGGATAGCTATTTATAAGCCCTATCAACTCACATGAGACTCATTTCTGGGAAAATTCCAGGAGCTCCGTAATATTCTTGAGAAAAATGGCGGATGATGACCAAAAAAACCATGTTTTTCACGATTTTCTCAAAAATTACTTGACCGATTTCTTTCATATTCATACCCTGTATAGTTATTCATCAGCTCTATCAACTGGCATGTGTCTTTTTCCTGGGAAACTAATGGGGGGTCCACCCCATCCTTGAGAAATGGACTTTGTAACCTCCTTCTGGTGCATGAGGTAGGTAGGTAGAGCAGTTTATAAAAAGAACACACTCATAGTCGAGATATTTCATCTGTAGAGCAGCTGTTTTGACGACTTTAAAAAAAATAATCGAATTTCACAATTTACACAAAGGAAAAAGTACTCTGAAAACAATTATATATATAATTATACACATACACAGTAGTTTGATTGTAGTTGCAAATATTTTTCCGCCAGTCGTCATTATGTTATTGCTCTAAATTATTCTCCTCTAAGAATGAGGCTTACAGTTCAATGAGCAAGGAAAGTTGTGTACTGATACTTGTGTACCACACCAGATTTTTAACAATGCGTTTCTGTTTCAAAGGACTCATCGATAGATGTGATCGTTATGCCAAGCTGCCATTGGACGAGATTTGTGATAATCGCCCTCAGAGTATGGTCAATCTGCTATGAAAGATCACGAATAAGTCGGCATATATCTTGAACTTCCACAGATATAGACGTATCAGTCCATATTTATAAGAAACGTCGAATAATGTACGGACATGTCTATACGTACATGTAGTTTTGTATGGAAGTAAAAAGGTACCCTCTGCTTTTTACTTTCCTTGCCCTATTACCATAGGTAAGGAAAGTATTGCTTTCCGAAAAAAATTAAGGTACCCCAATTTCTAAATTTCTATATGTTTCAAGGTCCCCTGAGTCCAAAAAAGTGGTTTTTGGGTATTGGTCTCTATGTGTGTGTGTGTGTGTGTGTGTGTGTGTGTGTGTGTGTGTGTGTGTGTGTGTGTGTGTGTGTGTTTGTGTGTGTGTGTGTGTGTGTATGAGTGTATGTGCGTCTGTGTACACGATATCTCATCTCCCAGTAAACGGAATGACTTGAAATTTGGAACGTAAGGTCCTTACACTATAAGGATCCGACACGAGCAGTTTCGATCAAATGCAATCCAAGATGGCGGCTAAAATGGCGAAAATGTTGTCAAAAACAGGGTTTTTCGCGATTTTCTAGAAAACGGCTCCAACGATTTTGATCAAATTCATACCTGAAATTGTCATTGATAAGCTCTATCAACTGCAACAAGTCCCATATCTGTAAAAATTTCAGGAGCTCCGCCTCATCTATGCGAAGTTTGATTTTAGATTCTCAATTATCAGCCTTGATATACAATTTAAACAAAAAATTTCAAGTCGAAAAGATTGAGCATGAAAATCTCTACTATTAATGTTTTGTAACATTTTCACCTAAAATTGAAAATGAGCTCGAAATTCGAGAAAATAAGATTATTCAATTGCAAACTGTTGGCAACTGTTGATTCTATTAAATCATTCACTATGAAGAGATAGCAGACTTCGTGTGTCTGCAGCGCTATTATCCAGTCACCAGCTGGCTCATATCTTTGAATAGTAGACTTGGGATGCGCGAGAACACTAGCGTCAGGTGATCAATTTTCATAACGGCAAGGAAAGTTGTGTGAGTGCGCCACACCAGATTTTTTTATTACTCTAATATTGGCGTATGAAGGAGTCTCCTTTTTCCTTTTATATTATCCTTGAATGCAAAATTTTCAAAAACCTTGTATATACGTTGACGCGCAACATACCTGTCAAATTTCATGGAAATCTATTACCGCAACATAAACATAAAGTAAATGCGCAACATATAAACATTGAGAAAAATGCCAAACCGTCGACTTGAATCTTAGACCTCACTTCGCTCGGTCAATAAACTAACTAAGCTATCAACCTAGTAATTATACCAACTTCAAATCTCCTTTCGAACTAGAAGATTGTGCTCTATATGAACCTCCTTCTGAACGTAATGAGATTGCTATGGGGAGATTGAAGACACGGAAGGTCAAAAAACTGCAAGATCTCATGTACACATACTACATTCATTCAGGCTTTAATTTAGGATTTCTTATTAACAAAACGCTCACAATCAAGGAAGATGAGTATAATAACACATTTTATAATAAATAGGTAATATTCTATCTACTTTGCTTCCAATAAAAAGTGCAGTGCTTTTCACTAACTGATCTCACTTGAAAAATTTCATTTATTTACTCAAATTTTATTTATTGAAAATTGTATTTATTTATTTATTCAATACAAATTGTACAAATACAAATGAATTTATGGAATTTAGTGGAGAAAATCCAGTTGATACCACATCAGTAACATAGATTACCAGGATCCATGCGCTGATAAGTATCAAATCAGTCAATTTTTGTTTGTTTTGTTCTTTTGCTTTTCATAACCTAATTTTTTTCAAAAATATAAAACATGAGAGAATTTCAAAATCTAGATTTCATGTTATAAGAATTCGAGCATTTATTATGCTACATGGATAAAAGTCTTACTAGTATCATAGTATCATGATTGTATGAATCGATTCTTATTTTGATTCAATTTGAGCATTGTCATTCATTTCACTCCCAATGTTTTCTTTCTAGTTGAAAAATAGAAAAAAATATGAATTGATCACAAAAATGAATCAATCTCTTGTAGTTGTACCTTTAAACTTACACTGTCCAGTTGAAGAAGCTGTCTCAATAGAGAACAACGATAATGCAAACGAATCACACCTTGAAAGCAGGAATGATTCAACGGACGAATGTGATTCAACAGACAGTGATGAATCAGAGACTAAGAAAACCGATTCATGCAGAGAGAAATCAATGGCAGAAACTGATTCCTGTACTCAGTCAAGGAATAGTTCGAAAAGTTCAACTTCAAGTAAGAATGGAACACAAAAGAAATTGCTAGTTGGAAGAACAAGCAATCGTTTTTATAGGATTTTAAGATTCTTTGGCAGGCAGAAACGAAAACTTTTTCCGGTAGAAGAAATTCCAGAGGAAAATGAATCTGAAGAAACAAAAAGTACAATATCAAAAATAAAGATAGATCGTAGTGCTTCTAGAACAAGAAATGAAACAGGAATCGATTCTAGATATGTTTGGGGTAATGAATGCGAACGGTCTACCGAAAGTGCTAGGAGCTCAAACTACTCCACGTTTCAAAGAAGTGAGGGAAGTCTGGTTTCCAAAAAAGTTATCTGTTGTTCTACTTGTAGCAGTCCTATGGTAATACATGAGATAATCCTAGCAAATCCTCAAAAAATGTCTATTACACCACAAAATTCTAGAGCTGGTGATGAAACTGTATCAGTTGAAGATGTATCCGAAAAGAGTTTACCAGAGAATCAAGAGAACTCCGAAACTTACATTATGGAGAAATCAGAGAGCTCTGGAGTAATTTCAGAAGGTACAGAAAACTCTACAACTCAATCAAGGCACTCTATTGATGTTGAAACCCTTAAAAATAAATCTGAGACTTCGGAGGTTTGTAAAGATAGTAATATTATTCAAAATGTCATAAATGTATTTGAAAGCTTACAAATAACTAGTAATGAAGGCAGTGAAATAGTTGAAAGAGATTCTACACCCGATGATGATAGTACTTCAGAGCAGGAGTTTCATAAACCAGTTGATTGTGAAGAACCAGAGTGTGAGACTAAAATTGACGAAAGCTCTGGAAATATGACTTACAGTGACTCTGAGAAGGTCATAGCCGAAATTGACTACACTGAAGAGTTTTCTCTAGCATCTATGACAACTACCACTACTACCTCAACTTCACAACTCGATAAAAGTGAGGAAAATGCAATAGATACAGAAGAAAGTGAACAAACTATAGTTGAAAATCAGTTTATTATTTCAGATCAAAGCATGGAGAGTCATAATGCTATTAGGTCGAGAACCTTCGATAGATATTCTTCATTTAAAAAGAAATACATTCCGGTAAGATCTAACTGTGACACCTCATCTAGTTTAAAGAGCGGACCAGACGGAGTTCCTACAAACAGTCGTACGAAAACTTTGGAACGGACTGAATATTTGTTTTACCCCAAGAAATTTTGTGATCCCCTTGGAACTAATAAAACGCATACCGTTATGTGGGTGAGTCATCATCATCCTCAGGAGAATTTAAGAAAAATAGATGAGAAAAATAGGGAAATAATGGAACATTTGACAAATTTAAAGAAAACGCAGGATAATCATTCTATGAAGTATTGCGCTCCCAGAGATATTCTAGAGATGACGCTAGGAAAATACAAGAGTAATATGGTGAGCGCGAAAGATTTTCAAAATAAATTGAATCTACTAGACACGAAGTATAATCAGAATAAAACTGATTCAATTCAGAATATTTATTTGAATAGAGCTTTCCATGATCATTTGAAATCCAATGAATATTTTAGAGACGAATATGATTTCCAACGGATATAAAAATAAACGGCATAGTCTACAGACAATTCGACCGTGAATACATCCCTATCAAATTGAAAAGTGAATACAAATGGAAATTATTTGCTAGAAGAACTATCTATTCTCGGAGTAGAAAGTCAGTGCACTCTTCGAAATACAGTAGAACATTTCAGAGGAATAAAGAGAAGAGTAGGAATAGTAGGGAAATAGTGAGCAGTAGAAGTAGGAAGAGAATAGTTTGCGATAAAAAATGTAAGAACCGAATTAAATCTCCAAGTAATTTATCACGTGTGAGTCTAACCGAATCGGCCAATGACGAAGAGGATTGCAGAACGTTCAATGAACAACTGTCGAAAATTAGTATTTGTTTATCAGATTATAGTGACTAATGATTGAAATTTCAATGTGTTGTGAGTGCGAAGTCCGGATGATGTTATTGCAAATGAAAATTACGTGTAATTTTATTTGCGTTTATTTCTTGATTTAATTGAGTCAGAGTGGATTTTTGAATTAGTAGAGTTCCGTTTAAAGCTTTACAGGTTTCTGTGTTTTGATTTATATCAGAATTTGGGTGAGCTATTTCATGAATTTGCGAAGTGTTTTGTGCTGGTAGGTTATCTATTCTTTCGTTTAACTCACAAGTGACAGTATCTATTTTTGCTGTTAAATCGGTTGTAATTAGTTCTTGATTTTCAGCGGTAGATGCTGGTATTGTGTCTGCAGTTTCCTTACCCGTTCTTACCGATGTATCCTTCAATGATTCCCGCATTTCCTTCATTTCCGCCTTCAAGTCCTTCATTACCCTGGTCATTGTTTTTTCTAAACTATTAGAAAATGACTTGATCATCCCCTCTACTAGAGCCCTTCTTATTGCTTCTTGGGAGACATTTAACGGTTTATTACTGTTCACAGGATTCTTGGCGGTGATTGAAGAGATCTGGGCGTTGGACTCCATCGCGCCCCCCTCAGCGTCGATCTCCGCTACTATCGCCGTCTGCAGTGTGTCTGCTACCTTACTTTGCGTGGACGAAAAGAGACTCATATTTTAAAAATGGATTAAGTGTCAAGTGTTTGTTAAAAAAGTGAAAGTTTTGGCCAACAAGGCATTAATAAGGACACAAATGAGGATAGGCCTATGGACATTACAAGCCAGGTAACCTATTTATTACTTAAGCTCTAATAATATAATAATACTATTCATTGATTTCTGACTAGCAGTTTAGGCCTATAAATATAATAGCTCTCTCTATAAAATATATTTTCTTTTTTACAATAACAATAATAAAAAATTTTCTTTAAAACATATAATTTCTCTTTATTTAAAGCTATTGATTCCCCAAAAGTAATACAAATTTTACTTCACCAGTTTTCCTCAAAACTCATATAAGTTATCTATAATTTTCAATATGGTTATTGACTTAATTTCAAATAATTATTCAATGAGCTTGGCTCTCATCATCAGTCCCACGTTGGTACGACATGTCTTTATGCCGTATCCGTGGCCTATCACGTTGGGCGACATGTCTTTGTGCCGTATCCGTTATTCTTTATATTTAAATAACGATTAGCCTCCTGCTTGGCATCAGTCGGTAAAGCATGAGATTTAATATAATTAGGGCGTGGTTTTCTAATAGTATTCAGTCTTAAAAAAAAATCTTGTTAGGCCTAGATATGGGCTTCTCTAATAACTCTTGTAATTCAATAAATAATAAATATATATATAAATGATACTTATACTATAGTGTTGAGGAATAAAAATAAATTGCACACCGTGAAAGTTTCATACATATATTACATCAATAATGCAAAGATCAATCGAGGCAAAAAATATATATAGAGCGATAAAAATATAATATAAAAATAGAACAATATTTGAAATCAATAAAAATATCACAGGCTAAACTTTATATTCTAGATTTGTGGCACGAATCATTACCATGTGCCTTTATCTTGAAATCATATGCATTCTTTTGCATGTAGCTGTGACATGTACTTGCTAATACTTGTCGGCTTGGATAATTCAATCAAAAATATGTGCTCTAAGATCAGCTTGATAAATTAGCCACTAATAATCCAAATATATATTTATATATTAAAATCTCTAGTATTTAGTAGATTTATTTGTATCTAATATACATTTTTTATCTCAGGGTGCAAGATTCGGCACCTGACGGAATAGGTAGAGCCATTCATCTAGTGAATTAGAACTATGATAAATTATCGCAAATTGTATTGCAAAAAATTAAATATTATATGCATATGTTTTAATAGCCTAGATTTCGTACTTCTTTGATTTAATAGAGATTTCTAAAATATTGATCTATATTTTTCTTTCAAATAAATACCTTTAATACTAATTTTTACTTGCGCAAGTATTACTCTTATTAATTTCTTAATTTATAATAAAAACCCTTTCGGCGAGCTAGCTTTGATCATCAGATTAATTCGAAGCACTAGGGCGCCCATCACTAAATTCAAATTTAATCACTCACGTGTCGAAAATCTTCTTGTAAGCCGCCGATGTCGATCCAACTCCATGCGGTCCGGGAATATGGTAGCCGGAATCGTCTCCTCCAATGGGTTATAAATTTAATTAAATGAAAAATGACTTCTGCTTCACAATAGCATCACGAAGTCTTTTAAGAAATTTAATAATTTACTTTAAATTTAAATTTTTACAAAATTATTAATAAGGTACTTCGCTCTAAAATATTTGGGGTCCTCTTATGGTGGCATCTGGCTGGCGAGTGCTGGTTCTTCTTTCTCAAGTTTTACAGATCCTCTTTCCGACTTTCAAATTAGCATAAAATTTAAATATCCCAATCCTCCGCCATTAAATTCAAATAGATCTTACAAAAAATGCCAAAATATTGCTTAGATTATATGATTAATAATTTCTTTGCATTCGAGCCATATTGATAACATAGATTACACAAATTTCTACACAAAATCTAGTACATTTATATAAATATATATAAATATTTTTGAATTGGCCTACAGTTGCCGCCTATTAACTGCCGTTTTACTATTGGTGCATGCAAATTTTATTCGGTATTCATGCGCCTGGTAACTCTTATTTCCTGAATACATTAAATTATTTTTATTTGGTTTTTTATTTATGCTCTTTGCATGCTAGTTAATATTCTATACATTAATATTAATTCCATGCTACCTAATAATTAGCCACGTGGACGGGTGTTTTTTCACATTGCACACCATCCGAATGCAATAAAGCTCTGCCAAGGGGTTTTGGTCAGATTCTACGTTCTTCGGTTTGATCGATCTCTAGGTCACCGATCCGTGAATACATCTACATAACCTCAATCTTCAAATATTTTATATAATAATCTATTTATGAGCAATAAACTTCCTTCAAATCCTTTTTAGGTTCTTGTACCATTTAGCCAGAACAAGCTGATGCTATCTAATCTTGGTTATTATCTGCTTGGCGATATTAGCCAATTACTTTATTTTTAGACCTGTTACTATTTCTGCTAGGGCTTTTTATCTACCCAGATTTAAATATGTTACAGTGCCTAGAACATTTTTTTTTCAATTTTATATGATCTTATCCATTCCTCAATCTCGCAATTTAGTTTTTTTGCTTAGGCTCATATTGGCAACAAAATGAGTAGGAACAAGATTTATCAGCCTCTGTGATAAGTAAATGAATATCTTCTACATACATTCAAATCCATCCTGTCTTGATGGAATGATTCTCTAGTAGGACGTAAATTTAAATTCAAGTTGCTTCAATTTATTTTATTTTTTTTATTTTTATTCTTTTTAATATATATATTATCAAGTTTTTTATGTACAGCTGTCGAACAGTTAGTACTTCAAATTCATTGAAAAGATCGTAGGATAAAGTCTGGGCTTGCCTAGAATTATTAATATATTTTTGAATTATGAAAAGTTTTTTCAAAATATGTGTTCAAGGCTCACCCCAAGCTCTTATTCCATATTGTAAAACAGCTTGTGCATAAGAGAATTAGATTAATCGAGCTATTTTCAAGTTATTTAGTTCTCTAATTTGATGAAATTTACATAATAGAAATCTCATTTTTAAACACATGTTGTTTAAATATGAATGTTCCATCTCAGATATGGATCCAACAATATTCCAAGGTATTTTACTTGGTCCTTTTTTCGAATTTCAGGACAGAAGCAGTAATTTGTTGATTGTTTACAATTTCAGTTTACTTGGTGTATTTTAATACTTTCTATTCCATGAAAAGTTATTGAGAAAGTCATGAATACGCTTTTAGAAGCATTTAAAGTAAGCAGATGTTCATTACTTATCAAGAAAATTACGAAACATTTGTGGCTAAGTTTGTTTCTCAACATTATAAAGATTGTTGTCAGTATAAATGAGGAATCATTCGAAATTTCATTTCTATTCCATTTTTGCAATAAAGAAGTCTCTAAATAATAATAGATACCGTTGCTGATTGTCAAGAAAGGTAAAAATTTTCAAAAATATTAGTAGAGAATAGAGGGAAACTATGTCATGAGGGTTTATATTTAAATGAATGATTTTTTTTCTCTTATGGGTGGAAGCATAATGAGCATGGGAATAATAATAATTTAGGTGCTACAATATTATTGTACCTTGCTGAAGTAGTCTATTGACTCTACACTATAAAAGCAAACAGGAATAGAGCTGCACTCTAGCGGTGAATCATTTAAGCTCAAACTACTCTCCTCCAGACAGACTCAAGACTAGTTTCTCCACTCACTGCTAGATAGCAGAAGCATCAACACCTTAAACCAAGGTCTATAGAAAGACTTCCTGTACTAATATTGTTAGTATAATTCCTATACTACCTTGCCTTAAACGGCTTCCACAGGAGGAATTATTACTGACTAGCTGGTCCGGCGAACTTCGTACCGCCAAATAGGTAATGCATCTCATGACAAACTATAGCTTGATACACACCTCAGGAGGCGTGATGCGGCATTTTGCATTCAGGTACTTCTTGCTTATTGGGAGAGCTTACACACACTGAATCGGGCATGGCGTGGAAGGGTGTAATAAGGCAATCTCCGTAAGATCAACACTTTGTATCACCAACCGCGCCTCCTCAGGTGTGCTTAGCCTTAACTCAATCTGATGAACTATATTTTTATGAAAATTATCCAACAATCAGTATTTACATTTACATCTCAATATGGACTTCCTATGTGCTTAGTTATTTGTTCAGCAGTTTGTATTTTTAGATAAAGTTGAATGCAGCTTGCTGGGAAATTGAATGGTATATCTCCTTGCTGCTGATTTTCCCGTGCATATTCTAAATTTACTGCATTTCGAGTTCTACGACCCAAGCTTGTTCGTCGTTCGTACCGCGGCATTATTATTAGAATAATTATAATTTTATGAATCAGTACAAAGAAAATAGAAAAACAGATCTACCGACGACTGTTGGATGACGCAAAGATTATAACAGCTGATTTTTATTCTTGTGTGTGGCCAGCTCACAAATCTTCTCTCATAAGGATTACATGTGAACTTTGAAGGACCGTAGGAAAGAGTCCTGAAGTCGGATTATAAAAATGATAGGCCATAAACCTGGTCCTGAACATAACGAACACAACTAAAAAAAATAATCAAATTCGGTGCACACATAAAAACGTTATTGAATGTCAAAATTTGAGGCTCGATTTTTATTTATATAGATAAGCCAGTAATGAGAAAAGTTCGAGGGTCATTTTTTTATCATCTGATTGGCCATACATAAAAGACGAATGTATGTAAAAGAATAATTCTCCCACTAAAAGTTACTTACACTTATGGTTATTCTTCAACGTAATTACCGTGAAAATTGCGGCATATGTTATATCAGTGGACCAGCCTTCCAAAACCCTCTTCATAAAATGCTGCCGCCAAATGAGTTGAAGTAGGCTATGACATTGTTTTGCAACTCGTCGTTAGTATGAAAGCTCTGCTCTCAAAATCATAATGTAGAGTTTAGGATGAAGGTATAAGATACTAGTGGTCATGTCAGGTTTGTATGGTCAGTTATCGAAATCATTCAATTTCATTGGTTGGAGAAGTCGTTTAGTTGCACCAGCACTGTGAGATAAAATATTCGGAAGTCATTTCAACTGACGTCTTTCACACCAACATCATCACTCATACATCGTACATCATAATTTACGTCTTTCCGATACCATTCACGCACACCATCATCACTCATAGCGTTTTCTGAGTGAACTTCAATCATTTATCGATGGAATTATGCTAAACTATTGTAATTTGCTCGCAAAATCTAATAACGCTACTTAACTAGCATTTGGCGATAGACTCAAGTGAGGCGGCCATGTTTGTGGGTCTATAACTCGATAACACTTGAACATCTGACCGCGCATCGATCACAGGGCGTTTGGTGGGGATGATAATAAGCTGTTCAGCTCTGTGGAAGTCGCCGTCCTACCGCTTGTCTGTGTCTTATGACAATGAGATCGGAGGTAGAAAGAAAAATAACCCTCGTATAACCATAGCCACTTCCATCTTATTATTACCCTATCATTATAAACGTAGCTGTGATATAACACATCACATAGACTAATACAAAAATTAGGATTCACGAACAATGTGATACACATATTTGCATTGATGGAACTTTTATGTTAGAAAAACATCGGTCCCATAAACATAATTATTATTTGTGCTTGCGACAATGAATTATTTCTAAGCTTAACATGAGAATGAATTTCTAGCTTGAATTATTCGTTGCACAATACCTGCAACTTTTTGATAAAACTGGATCTTGAATACTGAAATAATTTTATTTATCCTGTGACTCGTCATTTATCAGAGCACTGAATAAAATCAATTTATTCCTGCTTGTTAGAAAATCATTCTTGGAAATAAGCAAGCATGATATGATACTCTCATTTGTATTTTTTATAAATTATATAAGGTAGGCTCTATGCGATATTTGACAGGAAATGAAATTTATAGTTTCTCTCAAACTTCTCGGACAGAAAACATATTCCAGTAAACGATACTTTTGATAAACGTATGCATCAAGATAAGACTATACTCTGAACTCTCTTCAGACTTTCAAAATAAAGAGCTGTCATTCACGGAGCATATAAAATTATCAAATAGCTCGCCAGATATTATCAAATAAATCAACGGCTAGCTAGCATGAATGAGCACATTCTTTCTAAATCAGGATTTCCAGAAGAAACAAATCAGAATATCCAGAAAAAATTGGTATCATTCAACCTTCAACATTTTCGATTGTTCAACAAGCATTTCCGCCTGTTTACACTGAAACAACAGGATCAAACCAGAACTGTTCCTCCATTACCTTTGAATAACATATCTGATCCCTCTCTCGGATTTAAATGAATCAGAAAAACAAAATAAGGGTGGATTAAAATCATAGTACTTAATCCACGAATTGGGAAAATCATTATGATTGTCCTATGACATCAGACTAGAGGAAGGAACAATAATGTTGTGACGATTCAGATAAAGGAAAGGTTGTACAAAACAAAGATAGAAAAAAGTTGGTGAAGGAGGCTCAAGCTTCCAGAAGATGAGAAGATGATAATTGGAGGGAAATTTTAGAAGAAGAAATTGGATGAGGTAGAAGGCGGAGGAATTAGAAGGGAGAAAAAGATTAAGAAATGGTGAATGAGGAAGGAGAAGAAGAGTGGGAGGAAGAGAAAAAGATGGGATTAATTTGATGAGTACTGACAAGTGTGTAACCCAGTTGGCTGAGCGTAATCTGTCAAAAGCAAGCGGGGAGAAAGCAAGTCCATTTCATTTTCTTTGCCCCTTGCTCTCTACTCTGGCTCTGCCGTTTGACAAAGTGATTTGTCCGTCCACTACTGCCGTATTCTATTGGCTGTTGTTCTTTCATTTAAGTGCAAATCATCGCGGAAATGTCCCTCGCTTTTCTTGCTGTAACCTACCGTCTTGATTGGAGTTTTCATTGAGAAAAATCCGGAATTAAGAACAATGTCACCTACAGAAACTAATCCAGCTTAATCAATACTTCAACGGTATCCTTTACTCTATGCTTCTACGCTCACCCTCACACCCAATAGCAATCAACTTGAAGACAAGTTGATGTTCTTATCTCATCCTACCATCCTCGAGGAAATGAGAACTGATTGAGTTCTAAGACGAAGAACTAAATACGAGCCCAAAATGAGACCAATACTTGCGACCGGACTTTAAATATCGGATGCAGCACAGACAATAACGAAAAGACTCCGAACAAGAGATGAGATCCTATTGTGATAAAAGTCTGAGCTTCCAGTCACGACTTGAGAGGTCCGCGTTTCTCAGACTGGAAGCACCAATAGTGGGTTCTCACGATTGTCCCATTAACTATACACACACAAGATGCTCTTTGAATGTTTGCGAAAATATATGCTTCACATCGGAAATGACTCGCCAGATTTTTTAAGTCGGTCCTGATAGAGACAAACTCAGAATTGTAAAGCTGAAGGCTAGACCGAGTACCTATAATATTTGGTCTAATTTGCTATGTTTGAAGAGTCCCTACATATTGGACCGTAGCTAAAGGGCCTTCTATGAAAAATTATGTAAGTTGAACTGCAATATAATAGCGTTATTCTTCAACGATGTGACTTAGCATCGTGGAAAGAGATGAAATGGAATATAAAGGAAGGTTTTATTCTCAATTAAGGAATTCTTTCACATCAAATTTTGTTTAGGTAACGAATTAGTTTGAGTTCAATCAAACTGACAATGTACGTGTTTCAAAGGACACGTTATATCGAATTTCTTTTGAGAAAACCAACTCGTTACATCTAATGAATTCATCCTTTATAATCTATTATTTCTATCGAATGTATCAATCCTCTGATTCGAAGTGATCGCACCTATGTTTGTTGGAGTGTGGGAGGTTAAAGGTGGATATGAAAAACATTATTGTCAGTTTAAACGGTATTATTGAAAGATTTGTAGTTTTATTTTTCCCTATGATTTTTATTGATAGAGAGATCTTTTTATATTTTCTGCCTCTGCTGAAGACTGGTGATAATAATTAATTAAATTGAAATCGCTCGAAATAATGCCGCTTTTCAAACTGTGTTATAGCTCGAATTGATTAGCCGAATTTGGGAGAGTTTAATGGCAGATGAATTACCACTTGAAGAGACGTGATGATTAAAACGTGTTTCAATTTCTTCCCAAAAGACTCATGCAATGGTGGAATGAATCCAACATTATCAATTAATTCATTCAAATTATGCGCGAAGATTAAATATGAAATATTGTAGAATCAGTTATTTAGATAACAGTTAATTGAAAATTAAGATGAGTTGCACCATGATATTACAAGATATTAATTGGAGATCGATATTGAAAGGTATTTGGCAAGATCGGTATATTAAAAGGTTCGGCAAGTAACTAGCTTATTCAGCATAATAATAGTTGATTTGATCCTGGTTGGAGTAGCTCAACATTTTGACAGTCTCTCACTTCACAACCTCACAAGTAATTTAAGCTACTCATGCAGTTCTATAAATCTTCAACATAAGAACACCAGATGGCCTAATTCACCAGCTTTGGTGGAGATCTATACAAGAATCTGCTTTTATTTATTCATTTAAGGTACACTTTGAATTCAAATTTGGCTTGATTAGCACCTGTAGTAGTATTGTTAACTCACTCGTGTGACTTGCAGGTAATTTAAGCCACTCATCGTGTCTTAGTTCTCAATAAATAGAGATCAAGACCTAATTCAAAGATAGACTTCCAGCTATTTATTGAAGATAGACTCGAAGTTGAAACTTGGTATGATTAATCTATTGAAGCATTGCTGAGCTGTATTGATCACCTTTTGATAATCATAAATAGAGTGATATTATTCATAATATTATATACAGTGATGCAGTTGGTCCAAGTCTGCTTTCAATAGATGAATTCATCAATGGATTGATTGGAGAGATATTATTCCAAACTCTGATGAGCTTCTTGCATATAATCACATAAGTTATTCACCTCCATTTCAGAAATTGTTGACTTTGTCATTACGTAAATAGATAGATGTGGAAGTAGAAGTCCATATGGAAGAGCTGATCGATATTAAATTAAGAGAACTATACAAAATCATTCAAACATACTCAAAAAGGTTTGATCCCAAAAATTCCAATCACATCAACAAAATTGAATAAAGTATTCAAGCTATTCACCGATAATTTTCCCTTGTTATGAAGTTTTGATAGAGTTACAATAAGTTAGTATGCTCTTATTTGTTTGTTCATTGTTATGATTGGATGATGGTTTTACTAATCCAGCTTAGATGATGGATAATATTTGTTTTGGATTTGGATTGTCAGCCTATCAATAAAACTTCAATTTTACATCTTTAAATTCAATTCTAGAAGATAATCAAAATATTTTATAACTGGTAAAAAAGTAAAAAGTGAATGGCATTTGTTGGTGGGGAGTGCCTTGCGGAAAGTTCACACCTCGTCTGAATATATAATTTAAGCCATCAATGGTCCTTATGACTATCATAATTCAGCCGGGACCGACAAATTAACGTGCCTATCCGATAACACGGGAGTGATCTTATAACTGGTTGAGTTATATTGACGTGACTTGGTATATTAAATGTTTGACAGATAAACTAGCATCCATTTTGTTTTAGCAGGCACTTTTGATCATAAATCATGATGAACGAATCATGATGTATAAATCATAATTATTATAATGATATTGATGTCAAAAATGATGATCATATGAATGACAAAGAATGATAATTTATTGATGCATACTATTTTCTCCGCCTGCAGTTATCAAAGCTGCTTCACGGATATTAGGAGCGAAAATTAAGATTAACATGTCAACAGACAATGAAGACGATCTCCTTCAAAAGAGTACATTTCAAGCTCTATTGTATTACTTTATGAGCATGCTCACTTGAGTTTCATACACTCACGATTCACACAGCTACACAGCTTCACAGAGTCAAGGAGGTAAAAAAAATGACGCTGGTCTGTGAAATATCGATCATGTGTAAGGGAAAGAAAAATATTTTATTACATATGTATATAAGAAGATTCACAGATTATTCCAAACCCTACTTAGGACCGGTTTCCGAGCTCGGGATTTAGCTAAGTTGTAGACTTTAAACGACTGGAGTCAGAAAATTGGCTTTCCGAAACGGGGCGTAGTCACAGTTTTTATGATAATCTTTATTTTCTCTTTTATGTAATTGGAAACGTTTTTTCTTGACGGAATGAAACATTCCTAAATAAATTCGAAATATCTGAAACTTTATACTATTTTCTTTTTATTTTATTTTGTGTTCAATTTTCTAGTTTTTCGAAATTCAATTTAGTCTTGTACTGCGACTACGCCCCATTTCGGAAAGCCAATCTTCTGACTCCAGCTGTTCAAAGTCTCAAACTTAGCTAAAACCCGAGCTCGGAAACCGGCCCTTAAAGTGCATGCTAGGAGTGAATTGTACCCATGAGAGTAATTGAATATATTTATTTTCCTATTTCTTATATTCATATTCATATTTATAATCAGAAAATACAAGGTAACAAAAATGATAGATGAATAAAAATAAACAAAATATGATAGATCAATTAGAGAGCAGAGATTTCGTCGTCATAGCAACAGTCTGGACGTTGAATGGGAGAGAATATAAATAACCAATCACCAATCACAAAATATAGTAACCAATCCCCCAATGAGAGAGTAGCAATTACGCTGTTATGATTGGGCCAATGGGAATCAATTATGAGAAAATTCAACCAATCACAGAAGTCATCAATGAGAGAGAGTTGATTACGTTGTCATATTAAGACAATTGACAAGCGATTCGTGCTGAGTAACACATTATTCAATCATCACTTCATTCACTTTCTTATTGAGTTATCGATTGATAATTTAATATCTTGTGGGTCCGGACTCCCTAAAACTAAATAAGCACAAGCTAGCTAATAAGTGGGTATTTTTATAATCAATTATGTAAAGATTGTAAAGATCAATATGTATTATGTACTCATTGGAAGTACTTGCAAGGAATACCGGGCCTTGTACACCTAAATGTAATTGAGGATTTTTCGATTGTTCATATCTTTAAATACTCATAATAAATTATTCATAGTTGAGAAGATACGGAAAATTCATCATCCCATTCCGCCAAAAATGAATAATTCCTTAAATTTGATTCTTTGAGATATACTGTATTCACAGATGATAATAAATAAATAAATATAAATATAGATAAATAAATATAGTGATTGAAGATATCTTGAACTTGGTATATCTTTCTTCTCCTGTCCTATATTTACTGATTCAATATTGATAAAACTGATAATCAATCATAAAATTGCTGTAAAAGTTTAGTTGACTTCAAACGAGAATGAACGTTTCCAGTGAAGAGTGCAAGTTTGCTCTAGTCTACACTGGTGGAAAATTTCACGCCATAGTGAAAGCAATAATAACGTTCGGATCTGCACGCGCCTAACTTTATTCGATCATCGTTCATCGCGCTATTCGAGTTTCCTATGATTTCCTCGATTTTCCCGCCATATTTTCCGGATAACGTCCAGTTTTCCATCAGTTTTTCACGCCTTTTTATCGCCGTTCACCGACAAGACGATGAAAAAGTGCGCCAAAACTATCTTCTAAAGAGGCGGGAAATGGCGCAAACCAATCGCTGGATCTTGATGATAATTTGTCATAACTTCGGTTTCATCTTCACAGCCCTGTTCATTTGTTTCACTTTTGTTTGACATTTATCATTTGTACTCTCATTTGTCATATTTTTTGATCTCTCTACTAGAACTTCACCCAATTTCCACTATCACTTGATGACCTTCTCTGTGTGAGAATTTCAACAAACCGGCGTGTAGCCTTGTGGTCTAGAGTAGAGTATCACAGCTGAATCTGCTATCTTTGCACCGGTCATAGGTTCAATTCCCATCCCGTCTGGCATTAATTTGTATCATTCACCTTGCGGTTATATGGGCATCACAATGGGACGTGTCTCCTATACAGTTATAACTCATGGTTTATAGTTTAATCATTGCAATGGGTTGATAATTTTATGATTTACATAATCTAATCTATAGGAGCAATAATTCTACTAACTTGGAGCTGTCGAGATCGCTGATGCTAGCGAGTAATTCTTATCAAATCATCATAATTATTGTGACTGACAAATGGAACTGAAAATATGGGAAATACAGAATTGGGCAGTGAGGTATGGATGATTTGAAATAACAGTTACACACTCATTTATAAATGAAAATCGAAATTTTTTAGTGTATATCTTGGATGTTGCCATTATGAAAATTGAAAAGGTAAAAAATTATAACATTGATTATGTACGAAAATAACACCTGTTAAATGCTGTCCGTTTGTGACAATACACTCCTGTAGACATTGTGAAAAGTTGTCCATACTCCTCTGAAGCATTGCACGTGGTACCGCTCGAATTCATTGTGTTATTGTTCCACTCAGGGCTTCAAGGGTTCGTGGTTTGTTTATACACGTGCTTTTAGTTAGCCCCATTAAACTAATTATTGGCCCTTACTTTTTTTGAGAAAACGGTCGAATTGTCACTGTCAATACGGATCGTTACCTAACGATGCTGCGTGAATTATTTCTGTCACAATTGAGGAGACGACGTATCATCGTCAATACTGTATGGTTTCAACAAGATGAGGCGATATGCCATACATCGAGAGCAGCTATGGAATTTCCAAGGCAGACCTTCCCTGGACTCCTCATTTCGTTTCATGGAGATGTGGAGTGGCTTCTCGGTCACCGGACCTGTCACCTTGTGATGTGACTATTTTTCATGGGGCTACCTAAAAGCACTTGTATACATAAACAAACCACGAACCCTTGACGCCCTGAGTGGAACAATAACACAAGGAATTCGAGCGGTACCACGTGCAATGCTTTAGAGGAGTATGGACAACTTCTCATAACGTCTACAAGAGTGTATGGACAAAAACGGTTTTGACAGCATTCAACAGATGTTATTTTTCGTACATAATCAATGTTCTATTTTTTTCCTTTTCAATTTTCATGATGGCAACATCCATGGTACACACTGGAAAAATGATTTTGAGTTTCGTTTGAAAATGAGTGTGTAACTGTTATTTCAAATCATTCATACCTCCCTGCCCAACCCTGCAGCTTATAGTTGTAGTGGACTTTTTATTATATTTGTTATATCTGTGAATTCATACTACCGAGAGTGCCAATCAGTTCAGTTGAACTGAAATAATTCCAACTGATAATGGTTTCTACTACATCCATACAACTAACCAAACTCCTAATCTCATCTGAATCTCATTCATAAGCTTCTCCATGCAAAACTGTCCCAAGGCCATCTTCATTCATTTAGAGAAATAACTCCAAATCAATCAACGAAACAAAACTACAACTCATAATTAGTTCTCACAAAGAATGGAGCACCAAACCATGTCTGCTCTACTGTTTGTAAACAATAGAGTTATTATTTGGAAACACTCTTGACTAACTCAAGATCTAGTTCAACAATTAATGCATCTGTCTTAAAACACTAGAATGAAGAAGAGGATGAATACAATGAATATGCAAAAGTGGAAGGAGAATATTGAAAAATGGATCGAGGAATGGTAGGAGGAGGGTGAGAAGGAGGAGGAGGAGGAGGAGGAGGAGGAGGAGGACGAGGACGAG
Source organism: Nilaparvata lugens (assembly GCF_014356525.2). NCBI lineage: Eukaryota > Metazoa > Arthropoda > Insecta > Hemiptera > Delphacidae > Nilaparvata > Nilaparvata lugens. Next base: position 25,745,783 of record NC_052514.1, on the reverse strand, counting down.
GAGGAGGAGTAGGATGCGGTGGAGGAGTAGGAGGAGTAGGACTAGGAAGAGAAGGCAGTGGTGAAGGAGAGAAGTAATAATTACTGGCGCAAATAGGATGTTGTCGTATAGCGGCAATGTAATTACGGAAATGAATGCGAATGAAGCAACACTTTCGGCAGCAGATGACGAATGTAGGTTGTTCGAATTTTCGCTCGAATTAAAAGTCAAAGGTAAGGCCGACGACATTGACATTCATGTAGGTCGCATGTCGCATCTCACTTTTTCTTCAGTACTCTGAATTTATTGATTTCAGAATTATTATTAGATAAGATTAAGCTTGCTGATTAAGCTTGCTTATGGACTTGTATGATGAGGGATTCATTGTTCACTCTACAATATAATTTGCCAATTCGTTATTCCAATAAAATATCATATAATTTCAATATACAATGTAAAATATGAATTCATATGGCAGATTGGTCAAGGGTGAATTTCTTTGCTGGATGGTGCTCATACGCTCAACTTGGGCGTGGATAATGAGATGAGATGAGATGACATGAAAAAGCGGCCTAAGAGATTCGAACCCGCGACAGGTTCGGTAACAGTCAATCAAAGTTGATAGCACCTTATCCAATGTGCCATCGCAGTGTGCAATCCCCGCTAATTACTCACAAATGAACCGTGAGAGAACAATAAAAAATCATAAATCGAATCTAAAATCTCACTTAACCAGTAAAAGTTTGGACCAGAGTATAATAACTCAAGTCAGATAACTAGAATAGACAGTCCATCCTCTTTCTTGAATTCAGAATTCAGAGAGTAGCGTTAAATTCATTTATAAATTCGTACCAGTTTCTTTGAGAATAAGTTAAATTTTCCACTCAAAGTACTTGGATGAGTTTGATCAACCATGTTTCACATAATAAGTGTCCTAATGAGTTTGAACATGGTTGTGAGGTCGCAGAATGATGGAAATCATGAATGAGGATCGATATGATTTCATTTGAACTTATAAATGGAATGAATAGATTTTGAGGTGATTTATCAGATATATTGCACTATAGGCAATACCTACTATTACCTCATTACAACAGTAATACCTACTATTACTAGAAGTAATAGTAGGTATTGCTATAGGCCTTACGCATTATTTAAATTATTTTCTTTGAAATTCATTTTTCAAAAAGTCTGCTTTAAATCGGTATAGTCTTTCCATAGATCGAGGAATATCATCTTTAAGAATTAATTCAATTTGAATGGCAAGGCTCAAATTTCTCTCATTAATCAAAATTTAGAAATTAAACTCCATCAAAATATCCGCATAATATCAACAACTCGAATATCGAGTAACTCGCACTTTCTACGAATATTAATTAATTTTTCAAAATCCTTCTCTTTAAAAAGTCTCAGGATCTACACGATATGAGTGTTCGGGAAATATGGAGAAAGTGAAACTTATAAAAAGTAAATTTCATCACAGGTTATAAATTACCGGCTAGATTACTACAAGAGAGTGAGAGAGTGAGCTGATCTTCATTTTTTGTTTGATGAAAGAGGGTTTGGAACTGATTGAGCCATGCTAATCAATTTCCAGATTAAGTTGCAGCATGTTGACAATTTTTTACAACTTCCTGTATTAGAAGAGTGTAAAACTGGAGCTGTAATCTTCTTAGTTTTTTTTTAAGTTTATTCGATGGTCAATGTATGTGTTGGCAACCTATCAATTCAATTAAACCTGATGAGACACTGAGATATGAGAAAAAACACTCTCAATTTTAGCTACTACCACAAACAACCTCAATTATCTTTGTATATGTTGTATCATTGTATCGATTTTGATCTGTGCTACTATGTAGTTCAGTGAATGTGTTTTGTAGTTCATTGTCCACAGATTAAAAGTAGAATAGTAAAATAAAGTGTAGAATATTTGAATAGAATAAACAGTATACTATTAATAATCTGGCAATTACTAGGTTTTAGTAATTCTATTATCATAGTACTAACTACTGATGATAATAGTTAGTACAAGATGCACTAACTGCTTAGAATATAGAGATATAGTAGCTGTTCAGTTTAGACATTTTTTTATAGGCATCAGTTCAGATGGACAAGTAGTATGAAAGGGAAGCGTGAATATAAATCTACGTTGAAAATAGTTCTATAATAATAAATTGTTGAACTGGAAATGTAATTTATTAGGCTAAGACAGTAGTATATTTTCAACTAATGATATCCAAATAAAATTGACTTAAGTGTAACGCAGATAAAATGTTTTATTGATTTTTCTTATTATTTATGTTGATTGTCATTAAAACCAGTCTCATAGACTAACTATCAATATTTTCATTTCACTATGAAACTATAAAACCTTAGCTCATTTATTGATGATTCAAGTAGGTAGTTCTGAGATTATCAGAACAGTAAAAATTATATAGTCTGCATACACTATCACAAATTGATTTTAAACTAGTTCTAAAGGCTTCCTTCCTCTCAGCCTCCTAGTTAGATCTTCATTCTGTGGTGGTTGGCTTGCCTCAGGGTTCACATGATGATCAGAGTCTCCACTCATGCCGCATGGCAAATCGAATCTGCAAGTCATTGTTTCTGATGTACCAAGAAGCTTAATACTCCTTACATTCCTCAATACTCTATTTTGGAATCTCTCATCTATTTGATGTTCCTTTTACACGCAAACCCCAGAGTTGGAACACGTACACCCAATTTGGTTTCAACATTTCTGGTTGTACAGTGTGAGAGAATTATGTAGGATTATAGTAATCGTAAAAATCATAAGTTATCCTCTTTTAACATCACCTCTTATCATTTATCATCAATTTTGATTCTTAACATCGATCAAAAATAATGAAGAATCAACGAAGAGAATATTCCGGAATTATTATTACTTGCTTTCTAGTGCTATCATAAAACGCTGTATAGAATAAGGATGAATGGATTTTTATCGCTCCAAACAATAATTGATCGACGAGATAAAATGATGATAGTTAGTCTATACACTAAAAAATTTTTAAAGGACTTCAAGAATTACAATAAAGATTATCACCTCATAATCCAGGAAAAATGAAACTTTCTATTCGATCAATTCAGGTGCTAGGGTAGGATTCGCAATTATCAAGCGATTCTGCAAACACAAGATGACCATGACCAGTATTTCGGTGAACCAAGAGATCATTCTCAAATTCTACAACCCACTTCCTCAGCCTGGGAATATAATAATCTCAAATTCTCCAACACTATAGACACTATAGAGAAAGCAATCATCAGATAATGCAGGAAAATGAAATTTGGAAACCACGATAATCAATATAGCTCGTTATAAATTCTGCTGATCATTTCCCAGACATGAGAGCTGTATAAAAATGGAATTCGAAAATCATGATGTTCATGATTATTACAGCCTGTACGGGATGGTACTGATCATATCCTAGACATGAAAACTCTATGAGAATCTCCAATTCAACACCAGTAATGGAGATGGCGTGTCCGCGTTGTAGGCTTTGTCAAACAACAGGGAATTAGTGCTTTACTTTGGAGATCTGAGAGGATTCGGAGGCTGCAATAATAGTACGCCCTCTTTCGCACTCATCTTGAACTTCTTGTCTCACAAACCGTAAAATTATCTTCCGAGACAAACATACCAAATAAGAAAGAGAGAGACAGAGAGCAATTCATGATAGAAGACTGAGAAGGATGGGCTATATAGCAGGAGACAGAGAAAGGGAAATGATAAATCATAACCCACACTGTGGAACACGTTACCAAGAGAAAGGAAATGCAAGAAAGTCTCATCCCAATCCTAGCAGAAATAACACTGAAAGTGAAACAAAAATGTTAAGAAAGCAAAAGATGAGATGAAAATAGCAACAGCTATAATGCGTAGAAATGAGATCGGCTATTTGCTAAGCAAATGTTTTTTCTCCAGCTTAATCTCAGTTGCCTTGTCTGAAGGATTATCTTGTGGATTTTTGAGGTTAATGTATGAGTTTATTGAGACTTTGTGTCGATGATGGACAGGTTTTATGTTTTTAGCGAATTTTATGAGTCAGTTATTTGTGAACAAGGATTTCATGAGCAATAAATAATCTTCAATGGTTCAAGTGATGACAGTAGAAGAAATTATTTTGCATTAAAAATTTAACAAGTATTTTGAGTTGATATATTATTGTGATTGCTGCAGCTTGGAGAGCTCATAATCTTCAGTAATAAAAATATTTATTTATTTATTTATTTATGGAGACAACAGGTCACCCCTAATGTGTCTCCTTCACAAATACAACAATACAAGATACAATACGTGAAATACAACAATACAATGAAAAAAAAAATGAACAAAGTAACTTTCAATTGCAATATTGTTTAAAGAGAAAAAAAAACTATAGAAATACAAGAGAAGGAAAGAAAAATAGATGTATACAATAAAATAATTATAAAACGGAATATAGAAATGAAAGGTTCTAAAATTAAAATAAAAATGTTACAAAGAATGGATAAAACTAACAAATGAATGTCAGAGGACTGGTACCTGCCAATGAAGCAACAGAATGAGTAATGTACGAGAACATAGTGCAATAGATACACACCATATACAGCAACAAATAATCGACAACACGACTGAGCAAGGATATCTCACAATAGACTGTTTAATATTCTATAAAATTTTTCACGAGAGAACCAGAAGATGTCCAGTTGCCCAGAGAAACAGTTGAAAAGTCTTTGAATTCTGTTGACTGGAGAATTATAGTGACTCACAGTTCTGGACCGGGGCACAAAAAAAGAGAAAGTGGAGCGACGTGATATGGTAGATATATAAATATTTACATATGAAAGCAAATATGGGGAATCTATTTTATTATTTAATAAGCTATGAAGAAAAATTAAAGACTTAACATCTCGTCTTGTTTTTAATGATTTCAATTGAAACATATTTCTCAGAGTGTCAGAGGGAAAGTCAAACGGACAATTGAAATTGAATTTTCTGAAGTGAATGTACCTTAAAAATTTATTTTGTAAACGCTCCAAAAGTAGCACTTGATCATTACAATAAGGGTTCCAAATTTCAGACGCATACTCAAGAATACTTCGGACAAGAGATTTATACAGAAATATTATGGGTGAGACATCATTGAAAGGTGAACATGTTCTCAGGATAAACCCCATCTGCTGATTGGCCCTACTACACAAAAGGTCTATATGTTTATTGAATGTAAAATCAGAGCTGTAAATCACACCCAGGTCCTTAAAAGACTCTACCTCCTCCAACGGTATACCATCAATACTATAGATGCATCTGTGTGAAGCTACCTGCCGGGAAAATGATAGAGTTTTGCATTTAGCTATATTTATTCTAAGGCCATTATTCATACTCCATACACTTAGTTTATCAACATCCATTTGAAGGCTAAGGCAGTCATCAGGGCTCAAAATCGCTTTGTACAGCTTCACATCATCTGCATACATCAGACAGGATGAACCATCAAAGACAGCAGGGAGATCGTTAATGAATAGAAGGAAGAGAAGTGGTCCAAGGTTAGAACCCTGAGGCACCCCAGATGTACAGTTGAAAGTTCTAGACTTGAAATTATGTACTCTAACATACTGCACTCTTGAATTCAAATAGCTCTCAACAAGATTTGCCAGGCTTGTACAGAAACCAATCGACTTTAGTTTTTTAACTATATTCTGTGATTGATTGAATCGAATGCCTTTGAGAGATCAGTATAAACAACATCAACCCGCCCTCCACCGTCAAGAACTCTGGATACCTCATTGCTGAACTCCATTAGATTAGTCACCGTAGAACGGCCTGACAGAAATCCATGTTGCTCGTCCGCAATTACTCCCTTCACCTGCCTGTATATAACTGCATGCAAAATTCTTTCAAAAACTTTGGAAAAGCAATTTAAAATTGATATGGGCCTATAATTACTTATATCAGTTCTCTTACCTGACTTGAAGATAGGAGTGATTCTAGCGACCTTCCATTTAGAAGGGAATTGGCCAGTCCTAATCGATAAATTGAAAATGAATTGCAATGGACTAAGGAGTACCTCTGCACAACCCTTCACAATAAAAGTAGGTATCAAGTCAGGGCCCTCGGAACAGCTAGATCTAAGGCTGCTAATAGCGGACAGGATCTCGTCAGAGGAGACAGAATCAATACCAACACCTAATCTCAAGCTCCCAGACATCTCCAGCTCATTCTCATGCATATCAGGGGCGGCGTGTGTATCAACCTCATACACTGACTCAAAATATTTCGCGAACCCATCCACAACCGCAGAACCGCAGTAGGACTCCCCATTCAGCGACATCGTCGACTCCACAAACGACGTTTTTCTTTTGGAATTTACATAATTCCAAAAGTTTTTCATACTTCCATCTAAGCCTGACTGAATCGATGTCAAATAGTTTTCATGAGACTTAGATATTCTAGCCTTCAAGGATGTTCGTAAACTTTTGAAAAGGTTATCATGATAAGGGGACACTCTTCTTTTTCGTGCACATCTATTCTTAATCCTCAAATCAGAAATTATATCAGGAGTAAACCAAGGAGGATATTTATTATTTTTTTTCTTCAATACGATCCTTGGAAATAAAGTCCGGTAAGTAAACTTTTCTTCTGTAATAAAGATGTTAGATATGGGAACAATACTTTACACCGTAACATCATAACCATTGAAGAGTAGAAGCACAACATTCCTAGAAGACATATCACATAATAAATAGTAGACTTTTATTTTCTTGCCTGAAGGGCGATGTAAGTGTACAGCATCTCTCTCTTTCACAGACACCTACAAGAATTTTCCTAATGCTGCATTGTGCAGTTTCTATTTTATCAAAAATGTTTCATATTCAGTAATTATATTTTGTGTATGTTTCAGGTAGCTCCGACATTTTTTTGGAATGAATAGGCTACATATTATGTTTCTAGATATCAGTAGGCCACATATTTGTTTACTTTGATATTTTAGCAGAATATATCTTTTATATTAGTATTTCGAACGATTTACCCTGATTGTCAAACGATAAGTGGTATTTCAACAATTTGATTCCGCCTGATATTTCAACCGGAATTTCATATCATATCCATATCCCCTATTTTTTTACTTATATTTCAATCACAACTTCAGCCAATCAAGTGCTTAGAACTAGGATTTCGATCAATTATGGAATGGTATTTTCTACTGGACGTATCCATAGTTTTTGAACCAATCACGGGTTATGAATCAGTTAATTCTCTTAATGTAATAATGTACTACAGAACTTCAAAGAACAACGTCAATGACGCCAAACAATTCATTTTTTAACCCCTTCTATGAATTGATTATTCCTTATAGAATTTCATTTCAAATTCAATTCATGATCATATTATAATGTAAATTGTTTGCAAAGATGTTGCACATAATGTTTTTCTATAAAGGATGGCAGAATGCATCTAAAAACAGATTCATGAGCTTAGCAATATTAGTCACTGTCTATTCAATTCGAGCATTCGAATTATCATTATAAACATTGTTAACGGTCTTTCCAGAGTCAATATTCATACTATCCCAATGAAATTACATCCAATTGTAAATCCAACCAAATCTCGTATCTTAGTACTCAATAAAACATTCTGTTCAATTATTTCTCTATCTATGTTGTTAATTTTTGACCAATCGCTGTATAATGCAAATAACTTGACGATTGCGAGACATCCTGGATTTTTTCTTATCAGACCAACACAAACTTTCAAGCACAAAACTCTTTCCAATCGACAAAATGTTGGACAAATCTTTAACTGGAATGAATATTAGAAATTTCTCTCTTATCAAAAAAACTGATTAAATTATTCCAAGTGCCTTAAACATCAAACTCTACTTTCCAGATAGACACATTGAAAATTCTGTTCAAGTTGAAAATATTATTCAGTCCAAATAGAATAATTACTTCATAACCAAGAAAAATTTCCTCTAATCAAAGAAAAAACCAAGGCAGCCATGTCAAGTTCACGGCGAACAATGGAGGCTGATGACCAATACCAAGGGCAGTAGGCAGCCAGGAAAATGGAGTCGAAATTAGCATAAGTTAGCCGACCTTATCACAGAAGAGACCGGAAGATTAGGCCTAATCTAGCCCCGTTCATTGTTCTAGCTTGGCAGCCATGGGAGAAGGTGTTGCACACATAGAAAGCAGCAAGGAAATGGAAGATAAATCCTGGACGAGTAGGAAAAGCTGCAAGGGAAATAAATGATGACAAAGAGTGGAGAAGATAATCTGAAAAAGAGTGAGGAAGTGGAGAGAGGTGATTGTTTGCCAACACATACTGTAATGAAAACAGTATCAGAGAGGAGAGATAAAAACAGCAAGGGAAAGAAACAGAGATAAAAAAGAGAAGAGAAAATGGGGAAGAGGATGTGGAGAGAGGCGATTGTTCACCAAGAAATAATGTAATGAAAATAGTTGCTAAGTGAGATTCACTGCAGACTATCAACATTGCTTGAATGGGGTGCCTTAATGTTATTCATGAGGAATACTGACAGTTTCAGGTGAGACCCATGTTAAGAGGTTCGTTCACTCTGGTCTGAGAGATTGGACAGCAACAGAACAATAATAATTAAACATGAGGCCCGATTCTAGAAGAGGAGTGTGGGAATTTATTGAGAACAGAACAGTTTTCGCGAATTGTTGCTACATACAAGCCAAGCCTTGACCGATTTCCCGCGCCAAATTGCAATCAACTAGGCGCGATTTAGAAGGCAGTGGTGTATTGTGTAGAATGAGTCCCGGAACGTAGAAGATCAAGAAATAAATATTGTGAGTGTTCTCTTTGCAGGTGTTCAACAACAATTTTGCACTTACGTTGTCAGCTATTCTACATTTTTTCAGGAAGTAGTCTAGAATATTGTTGTAATACATTGCTTTGATCGGACAAAGGCAGAGAAGATACACTTGAAAAAGACTTGGCAAATGGAGAGCAACAAGAATAAATAATAAAGTGTGGAATGCAATAGACAGAAGTTAAAAATACCAGTAATTCAATAATTATACAACAATATTCATGAAACAAATTTGTTTCAAAAGCGACAAAAGTTTTTACCGGAAGCTACGAGTATGATAGCTCCTTGCTTTTTTAATAGATTTTTGTATGTGAACAAAGCTGAGTTTATTAGGCTCTTTTCACTGTAGAAGGTAACCTTTGAGCACAGAATTACTATTATAGAATTACTATTATAGAATTACTAATTACACAGAATTACTATTACTATTATTATAGGAGTTTTCTCTGCTTTGAGTTACAATATTTTTTATACCCTTCAGAGGAAAGGAAATATGAGTTGTGGGAATATATAAGTGATTAGTAAATTATCTTTGTGGGTGAATTATCTCTTGTTATTATGGATCAATATAATAATGTTCAATTGTGCAACAGCTATAATATACAACTGAGAATCAAGTGTTCTCGACATATATTATTATGTTAAAAGGCGTTTTCGAGAAAGGAAATTCCAAGGCAAACATTTTTATACATAGAATTCATTGAATAACGTAAATCTACAGAAATAGAGTTCCTATCACTATCACACAAAGAAGACTTGAAAACTCTATCTATAAAATCATCTCAACTCTTATTAGATTTTGTCTCCTATTGAGATTGAAACACCTACTTAGAGATACAAAAACAAACTTTTCAATTCTAACTGACCTAAAGGTGATTCGATTGATTCAGGGCTCTTGCTTTAATCATCTGCCTTCAGCTGAGTTTCGACGATTTACTTGGTCTCCAAAATACAAACAAGCCCTATCAATTATCGTGAATAACTACTGGCAGGGACAATGCTCATGAACCCATTCTTCAAAATCATCCACAATCATCGTCAATGGAACCCTTTCAATCCACAACAACAGCATCTTATGCTCCTCTATGAAGATCAATTCAGTTTGGTCATGGATAATCACTGTTCAATAGGTTTAAAAATGTTTGTTCAAGATAATAATGAGAGTATCTTCACAGATGTGACTTGTGAAAAAAGGAGAATTATCATTTTGGCCAGCGGTATATACAAGGCAATGTACAGTATTCGGGTTTTAGTGAGGCTTCCATAACAAAGACACTCATTTGGAATCAGTTCCTTAGGGAATCATTCGAACTTTCTAAGAGCGCTATAATTTCACGGATCTTATTAGAACATCAAACAGACCACTCTATTGAGCTTGATAAACAATAGAAAATCAAGAGTAAACCAATTACGTTTTGTTTGAAAATTTAATGATTAATTAATGAGAGGTGTAATAAGATATTAAGGAAGCTTTTGAATGCTTCCAATTCAATTACAAAAAATATTGTTTACTATACTAGAATAATATTGGTTTATGTTACCTGCATCATCGAAAATTACTCGCATATGTGGGAAACTTGTGTCAAAAATATGAAATTAAAAGTTTCTGTTTTGGCAAATAGAATTTATCAAGTAAGGGAATCAAACTCATCAGTCCATCAAGATATTATTGAATGAAACGTTTTCCACAGTGATGGATGATTTCGTGTTGTGAGGCATGATTCTTTACATTCGCATGTATTTCCAGCTTAGATGTGTGAATAAATAGATTAATTATATCATAGGTAATGAACTTCATTTAGCAAATCTAGAACATTTTGATCAAGTTTCTGAATATCAATTTTATATTATGTATTTTTTGGATCATAATGCTCCATATTCTCAGCAAATATTGTTAAATTCATTTCTCTGTATAAATTCAGGCAAAAGTGCCAATGAAAAATTGGAGTTGAGATTCACTGAAGCCTGCATATTCGAATTCAGATTCTTTGGCATTCTCTCAAAAAAAATCAAGGTTACGCAAAGAAACCGTTGAAGAACTATTATCAAGTTGGGCAATTCATTTGTTATTCCTCAATTAAGGCCATGTGAATTTCCTGGACAGTAGACGTAATTCCAATTAGTAGGATATAAATGTACAGAAAACCTAGCCACCTCTTTTGCTTGCATCTTGAAATGATTTTTTCGAAAAAGAAGATTTTTACATGCATTCCTTCTAGGCGTGAGGACAATCCCCCTCTAGGATAAAATAGACTGAAAAAAAAACAATTTATTGCTGGTCGTAACCTCAAGTTATGGTTCTCTTTTGCTTATCGAATCTTCGAGAAAGTGACGGATATGAACTACTTTGGATGAATATTTTTTGAATTTGAATCGCCAATTCAAATTAAGTAAACGCAAGTAAATTTCAGTTTAAGATGTGGTAAGACACCTCAACTTTCTGAGTAGGCCATCACTTATCTAATAATGTCTTCAACTTTCTCAATATTATATTAAATTTATTGTTTTCCAGAATTGAAATTTCAGGTAATGTACGCTACATACTCTCTCCAATAAAGAATTGGAGTCTAGACAATAGCTATATCAAGCAGAAGGCATTGTTGGTTACAGATAATTATTACCATTTCTTTGATCATTATTTCAGATTATGAGGTCTCTATAGAGAGTGATATGAACTTCAAACAATAGGCTATTTGAGAAGAGCAATCAGATGTGCTAGGAAATAGTACTTTTACATCAAACATCGAGAACTTCATACATTGAATTGCAGTACCGGTAATCATTACTATTGTATGGATAAGAACAATATTAGAAATCATATTATTGTTATAAGAACAGAAAATTGCATCATATTATTGTGCAGTGGATTGCCAACTGCATTGGATGCTTCAACTGAATCATTGTCTGATATTCGACCAGTTTAAAAAAGTATGGTACTTTCATGGGGAAAACTTTCGATAGTGGGCTTAGAGATTCTATAAACTTATCAACGTTATAACATTTTTTCGAGACTAGATTTCTCCATTTTTGAGAAACGGCCCGCAGTAATGCAAAAAATATTGACCATGAAAATAGAAACAATTTAGCAATAGGAAAATACATTTCCACTGAATAATCCAATAAATACTAACCAATTTTTATTGATTAAATCATTGAGATCGTCTTTCAGAGGAAAATAAGATGTTGATGTTGATAGATTACATAGTTCTCTAACAGAATATCATATTATCACAAGCACAATCCATAAGCTTCATACTGAAGAATGACGAACATTTGGAAACTATTTGAGAACCCCAATTGTTCAAGTCAAAATTGTATACGAAAAATGAGAAAGAGCACTATCCAAAAAGAATCCCTAGAACGCAAGAGCATTCATACCACTGAATTTCTTTCTAGCATCATAGAGTAAAGATACAGTTCAAGTAGTGATCATTATTATTTGTCTCTGCTGGCATGGAGTGACGATAGATTGGTTATTCTATGAAACTGGGTAGTAGCAGATACAAATTATTATCACTACAAGTAATTAAACGGTATCTTTACTGTATGATAGGGTTCATTGATATTGCATATCTCCTTGGTGAGTTTCAATCGAGCTACATTGGACTTCAACGTTTCCCAACAACTGAAAATCAATTCCGTATTGAATAGTTCATATCTACCCTATTAGGGCACTACCTCCATAAACAAAGCCGTAGTGCATTTGTGTGACGTCAGCACAGGTAGGGCTCCTACACCAATCAAAACACTAGCTGATATAGATCAGCTGAAATCAACGAAGCAGGATCTCTGCACGAAAATATGCAAACGTGCCAAGTAATGGTGAACGACCGGCGATAAAAAAGTAGTTGCCACTCTATAGATGGCAATCGAATCCATTGCTGTACTTTCGGAGAGGTTCCACTTTATGGATAAATTACTTTTCACTTGCCATTGTCTAGCAGTCGGCTCCTGAATGTGTGTAACTTATACGCTTCGGTTGATGTGTTTTTCCTTTCTCATGTTCTGCATAAACTGCTGGTATGTGTGTGTGTGTGTGTGTATGTGTGTGTGTGTGTGAGTGTAGTTGCAGATGTGAATGGACCAATCGAGCGTGAAGGAGAATGGACAGCATCAATTTCTCCTCGATTGCATATTTCGTATCAACGACTGATATATGATATCACGTTGATTGTACTTTCCATCATGTTATTGCATTTACTGGCTATGAAGATAGACAGTGGAAGACTGGAGCCTACCACACACATTCACTCATGTGCGTCTATTAGCAAGAGCATTTCCCTTTCAAGTGGAAGGGAGGAGTAACAAACAGTTAGGAGCAGTAAACACTCAGAAGCTATATTAGGAGAAAATATCAGAAAAATCCAAAAAATGGTAGAAGTAAGTGGAGAATGAAAAAAAACATGACGAGTAGTGAGTAACAAGTCATGATTCCACGGGGAAGCATGAGCTAGTCGCCTTCTTGGAAATAACTTTCAACAGATAAATATATCGCCGTGAAGAATACCATAGATAAGATCCTTGAGAAATATAATAATTGTGGATTGCAACAATAATGAAGAACTTTCTTAAAGCTTATAATAGCGTATATTATACGTTCAATATTGCATACAAGCAATCTTATATTTTTGCGCAGGATGATACTCTCATGAATCTAAGATGATTGGAGAGATACTAATTATGTGAGATCCTGATGATGTGAACTCCGAAATACCAGAAAGGGATTAGAGCTTCCAGTTGTGGAAGAAACTGTATCCATCGTCACAAGCTCTAGGATCATTACAATATTTTTTAATAGATATCAATCACAGTCAATTTTAGTGGGGAGTGTTATCAGATGGATTAGATGCTGGCTTCATAATTCAAAGGCCCTAGTTCAAATCCCGGGCCGGCAGGATATTTTTCTGGGGCTACTTCTGGGGCCACTCCCGTGTTTCGGATAAACACGGCTGCCTCAAAAACATTTGTGAGATAATGTCAGAGGCCCTGAAAATGACCAGGTGCGACCTGAAAACTCTGAAACCTTACCTGAGCCAGTCAGGTCACTCGATATTACTATTATTAGTGAAGGACACATTTTCAGCATAAAAGTTTGATAAAACAACACAAAGAATAATAAATACTATGAATCCAGATACTACCACCACCAATTATCTGAAAACATGTTTTTCACTCACCAATTTTCCGCTCTCGGCTTGGAGAAAACTCGACTCGCATCCAATGTCATCAAACAAATTTCGTAGTTTTCAGATGTCATCAATAATTCTTGTAATAATCACTTCGAGTATAGTAACGTCACATAGATCCTTAGTACACTTTTGTATGTATTTCAAGGTCAGTTTCACTTCTTTCGTTGACACAATACTCGTATTTTACGGAAGTTTTTTTCAATACTGCGAAACGGTAAAATTTGAAACCGTTTTAGTCAGTTTGTTAATACTGTAACACTTTGTTACCAGTAACAAAGCATACATGAACAAATAACAATATTTGAAGATAATCTTATAAAATTCTAGTGACCTAATTAATATTTATACAATCATTGAGATTAAGTTGTTCATCCTGAGCTGCCGAAAGACTTCAATAAAGAATAATGACTTTGCTTCTAGTTTTTAATATTGGGAGAATCAATTGAAGTACGTTGAAGTAGAAGGATTTTTGCATGACCAATAATCTTCCACTACTGTTATTTTAATATTCATCACAATGTGGATTGTTTTTAATCTAGAATTTTATTAAGTTGATTTGCATCTCGCATGAATAGATAGATTGTCAGGAGTTTAGATTCTGATTAACGTATTAATTGATTAATTAAGTTTTATAATTATAAATTGTTATTTCTATTGATTGAATGTAGTTTATTTTTGAACTATTTTTTTCATTTGATTGTGATTGCGACACTCTTCTTAATATTATTACTCAGACAATCAATTCTAATTCAAGGATCACTACCACACGCTACAATTTTAACAGAAGAAAATCTATTCAAGATTGAAAAATCCTCAAGGTAGCCTATAAAATGTTGATTTTACAAACAACTTTGCTACTCTCAGACTCTGTTTATTACCTATTCGTGAAATAGCCTATAAAAGAGAAGTAAAGCAACGATCTATTCATTTCTTTATGCCAGGCTCTGAATTTAAGTGGCACAAAGCCGTTTTCAGGGTGACTGAAAAACAATTGTTGGTTATAAAAATCGAAAACCCATTACTTTCCCTGACTTGCTCAAAGACGGTCATACGGTAAAAGTGAATTCAAACTCAGACTTGCGATCGTTTCGTGTACAATAAGTTATTTGAGTTCGAATGAAGTTATTTTTCAATTCAGGAATAATGACTGAATCCGGGAGAACGTATTTTATGATGGCATAGGATCTTGCACAACCACTTTTGAGTGGACAATCTTTATGACTACTTCAACAAACTTACTTCCAATTCGATTGGGAAGCAAGGATTGTCTTGAAATCACCTCTATAGAGATATCAATGTTAGCTATGTTTAAATTGAATTTTCTTGCTATTCTACAGATCTAAACTGATAATTTATTATTTTAATATCCCTGATTTATATTAGATAAGATTGAAGATCCAATATTTTAGTAATTGAAATAAAATCAATAACTTGTCAATCTAAGTCACAAACTTCTATTGCTCTGCTATAATGTCAAAGGATGCTGATTCTCTATTTTGTTGATGATCATGTATTTTATCCCCTTTAGAAGAATGTATTTCCCAATTACAGGAATATACGTATCCAAACTCCTGATTTAGAGTCCTTGGATCAACTTTTTAAAAACCTCAAAAAGCCTCTTTTCATCGAAGGCTATTAATATCCTCTTCCTCAAACTATAAACAATTCTGATATTTTCGAATCGCAGAAGTAGATCTCTTCTCTGATATCGATAATATCTTCTTTCTTTAATGTTGATCCAGATTTTTATTGAATTGTTTTCGCTCCCAAATTCTTCCTATTCTCAATATAACTTCTCTCCACTCAGTTGATTATTTCTATATTGAGTTATTCATTATTGGTTACTCTTACATTATTAATAACTTCTTCACTTTCAGTACCTTCTCTACTTATATTATTCAATTCCATTCAATTCTTGTCAGTTTAGGAAACTACCTAACTATTTTCGACCATCCAATACTAAGATTATTTGGCTTCAACTGAACTTACATAAGATACTAGATGCTAAATCTTTCAATCAAGTTCCCAGTCCATTCAATTCTAACCACTTAACGAAACCACTCAACAATTTTCTACCAGTTCAATAGAACTCTTACACAAAACACGAACAATGTTTTCGTCGTACTGCGCTCACCGTATTGTCGAAAACTGTCAAGATGACCAATAAAACATGGAATCGCATGGAACATATAGTTGGTCGCTCGCTTTCTTGCACAATGGAACGGCACGTATTGCAGGATTTGGTCCAAATTCAGCAGATAGATCGACCGCTGGGATCGAATTAGCCGAAGACGCAGGAGGAGGAGAAGAGACGGAATTGAAGACGAAACTGGCGGAATAAAAGAAAGACGGTGTTGGCACGCTTGAATGACGAGTGGTCCAGGTCCAGGATTCTGGGAGCTCAGAGCACGTGTCAACGGATCTTCCTCAGTTTCCTTTCACCTACAACAACAGAAAAAGCGACAAAATTTAATTCAATAACACTTTCGATTCGGCAGATTGCTTTGGCTTTTTGGCGGCGAGTCGCTTCTTCTTTTGACAGCACCCACCCGGCTACGATAATATAACTAGCAAATAACATTCACTTTCAATTTATTAGCGAAGATGTGATGCTACAACTGAATTTCTCGGACTGTTGTTTTCGGTATTTTCAGTAATTTTACTTTCTCAATATGATGTGATTAAGGGGAAATTGTATGTCATAATTGGAATAATGATTGAAAAATTGTTGGAAACAATACTGAGGTTAGAGTAAGATAATGATTGTGCAGATAAACGTATTTTGTCACTATTGGGATAGTGATTGATAAATTATTGTAAACAACGTTCATCTGTCATCTAATTCAGAATAATGGTGCAATTTATTGTGAAAGGAAATATATTTTGTGTCACAAGAATTGGATTGTTTGATGAGCGGTGTTTTCGTTTTTATTAAACCCGTATTTCAACAGACAAGGCTATGAAAATTGGAGACATTATCACAAAATGCGTGGGATAAGAGTTATGCCTACTACATCGTTATTAGGAAATGAACATGAAAATAAATTGGATGAATAAATTCTTGTTAAACAAGAAAATTTCTCTCCTAATACTCTCTAAAACATACACGTATCAGAGGTTTCAACTACATTTTATAATTTTCATTGTATCATTTCTAATTCACTCAAAATAATCAAGAGTGCGATCCAATTCTAAAATAAACTCAATAAGACACTTCCTATTGTATGAAGAATGAGTACTGACTGTATGTATGAGGTATAGGCTACATTTGTTGAACTGAATACTAAATTCATTGAACTGTTTCATTCTAGGCGTTTCTATTAAATAAACATAAATTAGTAAGAATCACCTTATCCAAGATTAATGAATCAGAAATATCTCTAAAATATTTCAGGTAACCAGGAATTTTCTATTTTGGAAGGAACTTATTATTCGAATTCCTTCACCTTTAAATTCGAAGATGAGTCTGAAAGACCCTGAAAACAGGAGAGCTTTGTTCAAGTAGGCTAAATAGCAGAGTATTTGGATTCAAAATTGATTAAACATAGTTGCAAAAGGTATTTAATGAGCTCACCAAAAATTAAAAGTAAGTATGCATTTTATGGAAAGCTATATGGTATTTTCAATTAAAGTAGGGAATGTTCAACAAGAATTCCAGATAAAAAACATTCATTGCTTCTACTTGGAAATAAATGTTTTGAGATTGATCAATCTATCAATAATTTGACTGAAGCTTACCTCAGTTTCTATTGTCAACTTTCAATTTTGTCCAAAAATCACTTATCACACGTTGTTTCAAGTCCAACAACACTCTTAATTTCAAGTCCCGAAAGTTCACCACTGTAAAAGTCGTTTAGTATTACCTAGTACATAACTGAGAAATTTGCACAGTTTAAATATAATTTCTTCTGTTCTAGCCACTTCAATACGAATGTCAACACAAAGTCTCCAACACCCAGACAATAATTTTGTTTTTAGAGTTTTAGATAGTTTTAGAACCGTAGGAGAATGTCTCTATTTTATTGAGAAGAACACTCTCCAGAGAGCATCAGAACTATGTCAGTGACAAATAACTTTCTTGATGCTTATTTTGTGACGTTAGGTATTACAAAATAAATTTTGGACAATGATTTAACAATGACCAAGGTGTTCAAACGTGCAAAGTACAGCACAAATTGGATGCTTACTCTCAAAAAATTATTTAATTCCAATGTGTTCTCAAATTTTATAATTTACATCTGTTCACCAATGCTTCAATTTCAAAATTTGCACAAATACTACAATATTCAAATCATCCACAAGTCCCTAAATTTATTCAACTGAAACCCTCCAAGAAGCAAAATTTCATAGCGTTTATGAGTCTACAATAGATAAGAGGAGTATTCTATTATATTTATATCTCTCTTGCACTACACTTGAGGACAAGTGTGGTTACTCTGACATCCGATGATGATAAAAAGGTTGGCTACCGCCAGAGCAAATCCTGACCCCCACCAGATATTCGGCCGGCGCGGGGATTCGAACCAAGGATCCTCGGCCAGACCTAGACCTAGTGCGACACTACAACTGGAGCGGGGGAGTAGACCTTGACAGAGAAAGAGAAACCTCGAGGAGAAAGAGACCTTGCAACAAGGACAGTGTACAATGTGTGAGCGGAAACCTCGGGAAGGAGAGAGAGCGAATTTGCAAGAAGGACAGTGTAATAGAGGAACCTCAGGAAGGAGAGATACTTTAGCAAGAAGAGAGGAGGGAGAATGTGTGAGAGAGAACAGAGTATACGATGCCAAAGAAAGTATTCAAACACCCATTTCTCTCAGTACTCAATATTTGCAACACTTTCATGAGGACATTGGACGAATTCTAATCAAATCTTTGAGGTAACTTGCATCTCATTATAACTGCTTTTCTAGCAGTTTTCTCTATCGTGAGAATTTTTGTCCTGATGATCTTATTTTTTGCTACAATTTAAATGCTCCTAGTTATAAACTCCTGTTACGAACTCAAAATAATTATAATTCCGGTACTTTATATTTATTTCGAATCAATAAATGGATTAAAATTTATTTATTCTTTATTGCTGTCTTACATTCATTTATGAGTTGAAAATGAACATTAACCAATACAAAAACAAGATTAAAATAGATAAGACAATTTCAATAGCACTAATGACAATATACTCACAACTACATAGCTATAATACATATTATCTACTCATATCAACATTTAATACATCAAAGTTTTTGATATATTTTAATTATTCAACATTGTCCTCTTCAAGGTCACATTATTAATAATAATATAAGGCATACCTTTGCTTTTTGTGTCGACTATTATCTGAAAACTCTCAGTAAACCTATTAAAATGGGATTTTAAAGGTATAAGAGGAGATATGCCTATACACAGTATTCAACATTTTTAATCAATGTGAACTCAATAAGAAGAAGTTCAACTAGATTCGAAATTCGACCAGTAGCCTACTATATAATTATAGTGAGATTTCTCAGATTGTCAGCATTTGTTGAAAGGAATAGGAAGCATTGATTCATGCTCATTAGTTATGAGAATTATTGATGCTATTCATAAGGAATGTTGATTTGAAGCGAATCTCACTGTAGATCAGTATTGAAAATGATCCATAGAATCTGATAAATCTGTGAAGAAAAACCAATTCCATATAATAAAAAATTATGAATCACTACAGAATTAAGTTGAATAAAACTACTCGAATATATTGTTAGAGAATTAAATTATAAATTAGTCCATTATGCAAAATAACTTGATAAATAGGTACTCTTAGATGAAAAACAACATTGACTCCAACTCTACTGCCAACATGAATGAGGGAACATTTATGATTAATTCATTATCATAGTTTATCAGTAGATCTTTTCAACTTATTTTCCAGCTCTTCGCACTGGTTGAAGTCTAATCACTCTTCTTCCAGTCTACCCTCATTCCTTCTCCCTTTATTGTACCCTTTCATCTTCTCTCCTCTTTTTGGACTTAATTAAACAATCACAACTGGCATGAGCCAACGATAAGATCATAAATGACAGAATTCTGCACATCTAGGGTACCGCACTGGAAACTAGCCACACTACCTTATTTAGCATAGAATTAAGGTCGGATTATTTCAAGCACATATACGCAAAGTCACAAACTGCATAATCTATGGAACACTTCTAGCAAATTATGTAGTTTAATCCTGATCTGATTTCGGATTGGTTACACACAGGATGAATCATCTTCAAGCTTAGTTTTCGAGGTAGATTCCATAGATTTCTCTTTCAATTCAGCTCAAGTTTAATCTGATTTTTGCCTAATTGGAACGGAATTTCGGTAGACGCGGTACGTATGGGATTTATTTCCTGCAACTGGCATTAGTCTGAAATCATTCATAGATACCATATCATCAAAAGCATTCCACACCAGAATTACTGTTTTTTTTTTTTATTAAAGCGATAAGCTACCGTAATTATTTTAGGATTTTCTGAAAATTTCGTGACAGAAGAAACGTTTTACTCAAAACTTGATCCAATCTCCATGGAATGGGTGGATGATGCAGAATTACAGTTTATTCGCTTACAAAACAACAAATTATAGAATAAACCCGTACTTATTGTATATCATGCAAAAGCTAAAAACTTATGTAACTATAAGTTATCAGGAGGCATCATCAAAGAGGAAAAATAACTCACAGAGCAATTCATTACAATAACGCACTCAATACCTCATCTATCACACAATACACAGTAAAACTGTAAATTTAGCCCAAATCTATTCAATATGACCAATGTTATTATTATGACAACAAATTATAACACATCAAAAAGACTCTGAACTCTGAACGCAATCATGCAATCAACAAAATTGGACTACTGTACAGTATTTCTAGTGACTCCCCTGGGTTGGAGAACTCGCCCAATCGCCCAAGAACTGTTGTTTTTAATCTTTGAAACCCGCAACTTTAATTATACATAGTTGATGGAAATCATGTAAACAGCTGAATATTCATTTAACAAGAATAATATTTGACTGTAGTCTTCATTGGGGATCCTATGAGCCTAAATGAAAAATTACACTGTCGCTTCAACATATTTTCCCCTTATAAGTTAGTATTCAAAGTCATTGTCTGAAATAAGAATGTACTCATGTAATACATGATTTCGATACAGAGTTCCAAGAGAAAATAAATGGCTAAACCCGCACATTGATATCTCAACCGTACCAGTTTTAGTCCAGGCAATGAATGCTAAAAAGAGGGGACAGAGGAAAAAGTTTTGAAGACAATTTTTGACTCCGCAGTTCTGTTTAGGGTAGTAAGGAGGTAAACATATCAAAAGTCCCCACCCCTTGTGCTAGGGGATAGGAGTGGTTCAAAGGGACCATTTTTTGGTTTCTCGTATATAACTCGAAAACTATGTATATTACGGACATAACTGTTATATACAAAATTGAAGCTTACGTACATAATTTCCTACAATATTCATTCATTCATCTCACAACTTTTATACAAAATTGAAGCTTACGTACATAATTTCCTACAATATTCATTCATCTCACAACTTTTTCTATATATATTTTTTATATATATTTTTCTATATTTTTTAAATATATTTTCTAGTTTTCGAGATATCCGCTCTTGAAGGTGTTACATTTTTGAAAAAACACGTTTTGCCTCCAATTTTTTTCTATTTTTGCTCTTATAACTTTTTAAAAATCGATGGGAAAAATCCATGCTGATCATGAGCTTATAGAGCATTAAATTCTCTCCAATGTGATGTATAATTTCACACTTTTACGCATTTCCCTACCTACAACTATTTTGCAGCAGCTTTAGTGTTGAGTGTGAAATCTCCAGTTTTTCAACAATAGACCAATTGACAAAGGAATTTGGAGGGAAATTTTGTACACAATTTTTGACTTTGCTGCTTTGTCGAGCGAAGATCTTACTAGTTGGGAGGAGAACATATCAAAAGTCCCCATTCCTAACTCATGTGCTAAGGGGATGAGGGCGGTTTAAATGTTGCATTTTTCAGCTTTTTGCTTCCATGCTCATATCTTGAGAACAATGCGTTTTCAGCTTTGTTAAGAATAGTAAGGAGGAGAACATATCAAAAGTCCCCATTCCTAACCCATGTGCTAAGATGATGAGGGTGGTTTAAAAGTTGCATTTTCCAGCGTTTTGCTTCCACGCTCATATCTTGAGAACAATGCGTTCAACCTATATAACTAACTATTCAAAAATGAAGCTTGATAAATTCTTGAGATATTCCCAACAGTTCACGAGATACTCGCTCTTAAAGGTGTGAATTTGTTAAAATAACAGGTTTTTATGCATTTTTTTGCTCTTTCAGGGCTTATAACTCTCCAACAATGCATCGTAAAAATAATGCTTACTGTATCGTAGGTTTGTAGAGCATAAAATTCTCTTCAAAATGATGTATTTTTTTCTAATAATCATTACATTACATCAATGTTTTTACTACTCCAAGTTTTCGTTTCATTATTATAGCAACACTTTAATGTAGGGGATGAAATTGTCAATATTGCAACAAGTGTCAACTCCGCGATTCCACACCTTCAACAGGGGGGGATAAAGATGCGCACTTCTTTACCAACTAACTAGTCAAAATTAAGCTGCAAAGTAAAACATATGTCACAGACACCCGCTTCAAATTTCATTGTCAAATGATCAATTGTTGCAGCATTAAAAATGTGTGAATGAATGAAAATGTGTTAAAATGAGTCAAGCTTCATTTTTGAATAGTTAGTTATATCGGTTGAACGCATTGTTCTCAAGATATGAGAGCGGAAGCAAAAAGCTGAAAAATGTAACTTTTCACACCACCCTTTTAGCACATGAGTTAGGAATGGGGACTTTTGATATGTTCTCCTCCTAACTAGTCTCAACAAAGCAGCAAAGTTAAAAATTGTGTACAAAAAATTCCCTCCAAATTCCTTTGTCAATTGGTCTATTGTTGAAAAACTGTAGATTTCATACTCAACACTAAATTTATTGATATGTTTACCTCCTTACTACCCTAAACAGAACTGCGGGGTCAAAAATTGTCTTCCGAACGTTTCCCTCTATAACCTTTCCTTGTCTGGACAATTTGTTGATGTGAAAGTTGAAAATTATTTTGTATATTAACCAGCTGAAATCATGTGTCAGCGCATGAAGGACCGTCTGGCCCGGATGCACAAGAGCCGGTTAAATTTTAATCGTGATTAATTTTACGAGACCAATTAAAGAAAGCTTTTTTGGAAAGAAAGCTTTCCCTGATTGGTTCTTGTGAAATTAATCACGATTAAAACTTAACCGGCTTTTGTGCAACCGAAATTCTGTGTGATAGCTCCCGAATATATAGCCTCAGCTGATGCTATGAATGAATGAATGGGAAAACTGTATAATTATTAATTCCATGCAATGAATTCTTCAGCTGACTTGGGCCGTTTGCACAGTCGAAGCTTAATCTGAATTAGGTTGATCAGCTGTTGGCTTAAACTCAAAATGAAACAGATTATAAAAATATACAAATTATAACGATACTTGATACGGATTTAATCCAGTTTAAAATGAAATTTAGTTTAAACTGTCACTGTGCGAACGGCCCTAAATCACACAATTTTTTTCCTATGCACTTTCAATGTTTTTTTTTATATCCTGGAAAAGGACGAAGGAGTAAGTCAATTTTGTTGTCCAACGAAACTGACCTGTAAAAAGGTACGAAGAATACTTGTTCGAAATTTGAAGCTGATTGTTCTACAGTTATTGAAGAACATACAAACAGACGGACAGCGACTTTGGCCTTCAGTTAGTCACTCGCTAACGCTCGTTCAATAAATCTACTCAAGAAGTTCAAGTAGCCTACTGATTCAAATTCTTTCTTCCATTAGGCCTACTAGGTATACTACACCTGTATTTTATACGGAAAAACTATTGTATAGATGTGACAATAATTATTAGCTGCAACATACCGCGTGCTATGATTTTCTTATAGTAGTTGATTAAATCAATTTGATTAGAGTGTTCTCACTTAAGGAGTCTTAGATTTTGGTAACAGCAATGCTGTAACTGTCATGGTTAAGTAAGCATAATTGAGCATGAAGTGTACTGAAGCATGAGTGAGCATCATCCTCCCTTTCAAAAACAAATGCAAGGGAACTTTAAAAATAAAATTTTCCTTCATATTATTCCAAAGCATGAATAATTTACAATACAACATTGCTCTTATATCTCCATCATTCACAACCCTGAAATACAATAAATACATTTTAAGAATTTTCAACTTCATAACACGGTGATTTAAAACTACGAAAGCAATACCGTATGCTAAGAATGGCAAGATAGTCAGAGTGCCCAACCCTGAAAGAACTGTACGGTACTTCAAAATTGGTCAAAGGATGATATTATCTGGGGCCACCTCATTTTTGAACTCATTAATATTTCTTCCATTTATCACCACCTAACAAATCGCTCTTGACAAGTGCAATTATTTCACAATACCATTCATCGGAGATGTTACATTATTCTGACGATTACACGGTATATCTATACAGAAAAACTATCTCGAATATATAACATAATTTCCTCCACTATTTTTATTCATCCTTGGTCAATATATTTTTTCCCATTATTATGAGCTTAGAAGGATTGAGAGTGAATTCAACTAGCCTCTACTTGTAGCAGCCATTAAGAATAAAGATCGACGATTTCTGGCGATGAGTTTTGTACATGGACATGACAAAAAGAACATGAATAAAAAGACTATTTATGCATATAGTCCCTGATATTACATCCTTATTATGAGATCATCTCTGTTGAAAACAATTTTTCAAAAGGCAATTTTTACAGACAGACACAGATTACAAAAATTGACAGCTAAGCCTGTTCTATCTTCCCAACCATCTTTAGAACAATAGAGTTCACGGACAAGGTGAGAGTAAGCGAGACACGGCTAGAAAGAGAAAATAGTAGAATATAGTAATCTAGAATGTATGATCGGTATTCACAAGTCGCTCGAACCCGATGAACTCAGAAAAATGACCTGGATAGTCGTGACTTGATGACATATCGGTTCCTGGGTTGGGCTGTATGAGACATGCTGAAGTGTATTACTTTTGCAAACTGGGGCTTCTATGATCGAATCTGACAGCTATGTGATGACACCTTGGAAAATAGGCAACAATATTTGCATACTCAATCAATGGATATAGATGAATGAAACGGATTGAGATGATTTCTAGTCGAGAGTAATTTCCAGGGAGTGTTTTAGTAAAAGTTCTCAAAATCTGGATCAACTTTTACTTAAGATGAAGTACCTACGTTTAATAAGATTACACATCCATATAGGCTACGTTTTATTATATTAACAGGAATAAATTGAATTATGTACTGGTTATGATCAGTTTTATTCGAATAACACTGCTAATGAATCCAATAGAAATATAGAATAGATGCAATAATAATATCGAGTGACCTGGCTGGCTCTTTTGTCAGAGATTTCAGGTCGCACTGGTCAATTTTAGGGCCTCTGACATGACCTAACAACTGATATTAGGCAGCCGGAACCGACGGCTTAGCGTGACCATCCGAAACAACAGAAGCAATGATGAAAATATAGTATAGAGAAAATCTTGGTAAAAAGTCTGGAAATTATAGTAGGCTAATAGTAAAATTATGAGTTTTTTCCATCTTAATAGGTGCAAATTTTCAAAATGTGTCAATCTGTACAGAAATAAGCAGCTCAAGTACTACCATCTACTTTTATTGCTTCTCTGCCATGTTTCATCCATTTTTCTTTGGAAATTTCCTTGAACGCAATAACAGTACCTGTTAATGAAAATAACTATTGGTACAAGAGAAAGTAATATTGGTTTAAGAAAAAGTATAAGTGTTGCTCTCAATGAAGTAGATCATTATAAAAAAAAATTAAGGAAACATAGTACTGGTTGCCACCGTTATTTTTCCACTTGGGTTAGCACTACAATATTTGAAGAGACTTCAGAAATCAGCATGTTTCAGTCTATGCAGTTGAAAACTCACAATTTATTTGTTATTTTTTAAAATCAATATTTCATTGTAATATTCTGAAAAAAGGAACAATCTATATCTACTAGCTGGTCTATTATAATTTTTACTTATTCTATTACTATGACGATTATATTATCTTTTTTTATCAAATAGTTGGAGACGTTAAAATCTCAATTTAGTCGCATTTTTAAATAATTTGTCAAATAAAAAATTTATCATTTATAATAACAGGTAATTTATTATTTGTCAATAATAAATTTTCCAATCTAGAGATAAGTTTTAGTAGTAGTTGATTACGATCATCTTTGTCATCAATTTGCGCCTTTTATTTCCTTCATTTTTGTATTTTAAGTTCCTTATCCAATACTTCTTCTAGAGTTGTGGCTACTTTGTTCTCAGTTGTGGGCTTTTCTCACAATTTGTAGCTTCTATCCTGGTATTTCCTTTACCCAACAAACTCATGCAATACACCTGAAAATAAAAAGCTTAGTCTCTCAAATTTTGAGGGGTGTAAATGTGCTATTATACACTAATTTTATCCTGAGAATGGGAGTGCGAGCAGAGCGTTTCCACTGGCTGAGTAAGTTGTGGGGGACTATGTCCAAGGATGGTATATAGCTATACACTATTACACTATACACTATACTTGGACGATGTCAGCCTGAAGCTACTAGTTATTCAAATGATATTTTAAAATAATCATGAATTATAATATTGAAAAATAACTCATCATTAATTTCAATTTTAAACTAGCAACCAAGAATTAAATTGGAATAAAGGTTGATTCCAGAACCACCAATCCAGAATTAACCTTTGCTACACATCTAATAGATAACAACCACACATACACAGACATCAACAGCAATTTAAAAATACTACACATAAAAACTAAAGGAGCTGAAATCAACACACTAGAACAATACGAAATCTACAAACATATAAAAACTGATTCACTAAACATCTTAAATGAACAACTGAGCTTCAAGTCCCATAAACTGTTCGATTCTATAATAAATTCAAATAAAACCGTCAACACCACCGACATCAACCGACCGCTTCCTACCTACCAATGACAACAAGATAAAGACAGGCAGTGTTGAAAATGGATTTGAAAAATCCGAAAGCGCTCCACATGTGAGTACTAGTTTTAATAACTAATCTTCAAAAATTAGACTGTAGTGTCGTTGAAAATAGTTGAAAACGAGAAATATAAGATTTGAATTTGAATGTTGATACTCTTATTTCTATATTCTAATGGCTTGAATACACTTTTTCATAATACTCCTGAGTCCTGATTTGAATTTAAACAGAATATATAGCTGATCCATCAGTAACAAAGCTTTAGGAACTAAGATTTTCCACTGATTCATTTGAAATGAAACAGTTCTGAAAAATATCAACTTATTAGTCCAAAAAATCTTTAGATAATTCTTTGAAACATCAGATTCAAATGTATTTTTCTTTCAAGACTCCAAGTACGCGTACCATACTGCATTTTCAAAAACCTTTTTCTCTATTGATTTTCTCTCCACTTGTTAGATTGCATTTTTGCAAAATCCATAATACAAATATATTTTATTTATCGCTTTACTGGACATTATTCTCCAGACTGTCCAATTTGAATTGGGGTTTAAAGCAGTTTTGGGCGAATGCCTGTTGTTTTCACCTGAATTTAATGTAGGCTACTGTATGAATAAATATATAAACTATGCCATTAAACTCTTGGAATTAATAGAATGACATGACGGATAAATAGAGCATGCCCTGTGTTTTAGGTACATTGGAAATTAATCACCTATTTTATACAATCACCACCTTATCTAATTGACCAAAAATTTACTATAAATTCAAAAACCAACTTAATGTTTATCCAAAATAACAACGACGAGCTAATTATAAAATTTTCCATGGAAATGCATAGATTTGGATGATTATAGTCTGCTATTGTATATATAAAATTCTTGATCATTGATCAGTAATTTTCATATTTATCCTTGGAGAGGATTCATTCTCTAGACCTCTACAGAAATCGATCTGAATCTGGTAGCCAACGTTGTTTGAGTATATATAGGAAGTCTATTGCCATTATTTGTAACAATCAGATTAGATAGAAATAATAGGTATTGTTGCATTGAGACTGTAATGTTGAATCATTGACATGCTATTAAGCCAGTTACACATACATAAATTTTTAGCCGTCCTAATAGATTCTACCAGATAAAACGGAACTTGACTAACATCATCTGTTTAATCTAATAGGATTTGTAAGGACCTCAAAAAATCGTACGTCCAAAAATTGATGTGTGTGTAACTGGCCTTACAGTACAAAACTTTCAGTCCAATTACAAGTTGGATATAAGCTTTGATTCAAGTTTGATCCTAGATTAGATTTTCAAAATAAATTCAACGATCATCAGATCAACTTGACCAACTTTCAAGCAAACAATCGCAGATGGTGATGATTATAGAGCTGATTTCATGAAATTTGAGAAACTTTGGACCAACATTATAGATATATTGTGCTGTCCTGAAAGTATGATTGTGCCGACTGGGGCCATAGAATATATTTTGGAATAGTGGAAGTTTCCGGTGTGCAATTCACGCTATAGTGAGCTACACTATAAACTGTCAGCATTCATTATAAATAAGAATAACGTATCCCATTCAACCAATGCTGACAGACTTCAACATTATAATGAATCATATATGATTTTATGGTAATAGTGAAAGATATCTATATCATAGCCTACTTTATTCTATGAATCTCACCACAGCATAAGAATATGCTCCTAGGACAACCCATGATACGGTTCCCATACAAATGAAGGAAGTACATTATTCAACTTCAACTAAAGATCCAATCTCTATTATCCCTCTAGATCCAATACTCGCCAATCTCTAAACTTCTCTACTTTTACCATTGATACAACTATTTGGATAAAAGGTTACATAAATAATACAAACCATCTAACAGCTACATACTTTATTCTTACTACGAATTTACATCACTTACCTCTGTTTATGTTCAATTCATTTCAACAATTCAATCACAAAAATTAACAAATTCTAATCAAAAATTTTCAAGAAAGGAATGTTGATACTTTTCAGTTAAGATTAAGATGTGCATCTCTTCTGTACACATGAACAGTAAGTGTATATATATTATAATAACACATATATACCTTTATATAAATATAATTTATAATAATTTTATGTATAGCTCATTATATATTACTTATTGTGAACCCAAAATAAATTTCTAAAATCTAGCAACAATTTATCTAACACTAAGAATTGTTAATATATTATTGAATTTACACAGTGAAAACACATATGACACCACAAATACTTAGCAAACTTTCCTCGAATTTTTAAAAATCACAACAGACCTTAATCTGAGTGTCTGAAGTTCTTATAATATATATATATATATATTATACTCCTGAACAATCCACCATAAAGAGTACTAAGCCAACATTTTAATGACACTGAGACAGATAAGCTATTAAGAAATACGCTGGACAGCAAGGCATTATAAAGTAGCTGCCTTCATCAATAAATTATTATTAAAACTTGAAAGCTTGGGAAGTTTAAAAAAATGCAGCTTCTATGATAAATAATATTAAAACCATTAGGAAATTGATTTTAAAATCCAAATAAATTAATAATATGGTTAAAATTCAACAAAATTGCACAGCAAACTGAAAAACTTTCATTAAATTGTTATGATAATGAAGCATAATATTCAATATTCATAGGAGTGATTGAAATATTGTTGATTGCAAAGTTAGAGATAATAATCTGATAAGCTGTAATGGAAAATTTCAATACAAGCCTCTACTTTGAGAACCATTCTCCTGAATATCTACTAACTTATGGTAACAATTATCATTAATTATTTATAATACACAAGTTTATTAAATTTTTGATATAAAATTTGAAGGAATATTGTCCTCAAACATAATTAAAATATTATTACAGAAAGACCCAATTCTTCCAAACCAAACTCGAATTGAGGCTTTCAGTCATAGAAAAGATATCTACAAGGAATGTCTGTAGGTGGTTCATTTATAATTATGTTAGTCTGTGATTATTGGAGAGAACAAATTATTAAAAATTATATAAAAATAAAACAACAAAAAAGAACTATAGTATTGGATTCGCTTCATATAAGTTAAGTTATAATTATTATCAATTTATCACAATAGCAACACCGAAAATGATTCTGTAGAAAATTTAAACTATACACCTAGAACACAATCATTTCGAATTCTTCCAACGAAAAAATTTATAGTACTTACGCCAGTAAGTATCTTCAAAATATGAGGAATAAATTATAATACTGGGTTGAAATAATCTCATCAGAATTCATAGTAAAACAGTATGCTAATATTATGTGATGTGATCATTGCAGCAATTTAAAAACAACTATATAAAGCTTGAGGGTTGAATGAAGTATTTGGGGTGAATTCTATTATACAATTTATGGGATAAGGGAAACACTGACTTAGCAACAGGGTCTCTAGATATATTTATGAGTATTACTAGATCAATTTCTCAATTCACACTAGAAGTATAATTATTATTGTGCTCACTTCATAACTTCCAAATAATTAAATAACTTACTACAAGTATTTTTCAAAATAGTAATAGTTTTCATTGTAATGACAACGAATTTTCAAAACTCCGATAGCAATATAATAGACTAACTAGAACCTAGATTATGTTCAACCATAACCGTTTTTCAGTTGGAATGGTAAAGATATAGAAGCCTGCTAGGCCGTTAAAACTTCCACTTGTCTTTGACAACAAATTATCAGTCTAAAATATTAATATTTCAATTTCAATATCTGTGATGTTGTGATTGAATAAAATATTGTGAATAAAATAGATTTTAAATTGTATTCGATACAATGAGTAACTAATAATTTTATTATTTGATCTGTGAATTGATATTGTTCTCCACATTAAACGAGTTTGGACTATTAAGTATTATATATAATATATTATATCTATCAAAGAATACTAGCTTCTTCACTAATATTTCTCCAGATAACTAATTATTCCCACCACCATGAAATACACTACCTGTTAACATACAAGGCATATGTGTGTAGTAGTAATTATGGTTTAATGATCGTAAAAATTTACCAATCAACAGGAATGACACAATTCATGTGCTCCTTACTTAGAAGAAGATTTAGACCTATAATCTTATAACAATGATAATGATTGCTACAACGAAATGAAATTAATGAAAATGTATGTATATCTCTCTACTATACAATGATGATAATAATGTGTGACATCGAATGAGTATGTATGAGTGTGGTTTGAAAGGAGGTGGGAGCAAATATTCAATACAATAATCATTATATGATAACAACCACTGATTAAAAAAATGATAAAAAATTTGAGAACTGTTCAAAGTATAGATTTGAAACGAAAAAGGTTGGGAAACCTTAATTCAAGGTTAAGATGGGGTTTAGTCCTCGAGGTTTCTGAATGCTTGCTGGATGTCTTCGTGGAGTTGTTCGAAGTCTGCCTTCAGCTTGGTTTCTCCCTCCTTCTGTGGGTCCTGTAAAACATTACAAACAAATTGTAGTTTTTTGAAAATACTAAAAAAGATCTCTATTATTCATACGTTATTATCGTTTTCAATAATGGCTTACAAGATAATCCATTACAATAGTCCATTACAAGATAATCGCAAATTAGATAAAAATGACAAGTATTCTCTTGTTCCAAAGTTAGTAGACAGAAGGTTGGTCACTCATCTACAGTATTCAAGTTGAAATGCAATTGGAGTGGGGGAACTGCAGCCGTGACGTAGGCTGTAGTACAGAGTAGGCAGAATATCGCATTCTTGAAAATCATACAATGACGTATAGTCAAATTATATAACACAAACATATTCTGACATGCAAGCTTTCTGTTTCTGCTTTATAATAATTATCAAAACATTTTAATAATACAAGCATTTTGCTATTTAAAAGCATAAACCCCACCTCCTAACTCACCCTTTCAAACCCTAACGGTTTCTCCATCTTCTAGATCGTGTTTATATTTTGTAGTTTGAGTATACATCAGCTTGTGAATTTCGGGGATGAGATATTTTGATTCTCGTAGAACATGACTGTGTGCTCGATACCAGCATGTGTTCAGCGCATATATATGAATGGACAAAGCATCGGATTTATTGGGATCGGTTTATCCGTTTATTGGTTTCTCAAGATTGTTTTATGGGTTAATCTGAAATTACAATAGTATAACATTGTCTACTAACGCTTTTCCAGCTTATTAACTTTTTCATGTCACGTTTTTAGATCCTTGTAAAACTTTCAACTTCATTTTATGCATACAAGTTGAATGAACTTAAAATATGTAACATTATCATTAGAATCGGTGATTCATTCGCTATAAGTACGGAGAATTTTAAAGTTCTAGGTCAATCTTGAGGGGATTAAACGTCGATGTATTTGAAGATGCAGTGGATAAACTGTATGCTCAGTGTGGTTACTCTATCACTTTTTTACTACACGTGACGTCAGGCTGGCGTCCCCCCCCCCACTTTGAATCGTACATCTGTGAGTGATCAACCTTCTGTCTACTAACGTTGGTCTTGTTCTACTATTAATTTTATTTACATGAGATAATGGTGATAAATTCCCTTATCCTAAGAATAAAAATAAGGATAACTGAGAACAGTTTTTTTTCTGTAAGCGATTGGCTCTGTGGTTGATCTGATAAGCTATCAGTAAGATGAATGCACCGACTACTCCCGTTGTAACGTTGGCCACTTAATAAGACTCCTCTGAATGCTATTTATGAATTTAAAGATCACTTCCCGGTGGTTCGGAACCCACCTACTTGAACTGAGCTCACTCTCTTATCATGAAAATTTTATTTTTAAAAGCCTAGTCTCACTTTTTTGTACTCTTACTTATGTATAATGAATCATTGTAATTATTTTGTAACAATTTTTGGGAGAAATCCTGTTTGCTTCCATGTTTTCATAAAAAATAAATCATCGTCCGTCTCATTTTCTACGCGTAAGCTTAGAGCTGATATTTTCTAAGGGTATCACCCTCAGAAAAAAAATTGCCATAATATTGGGTCAATTGTGTTATTCGCTTAAAAACAAATGTTAGAGAGACCCTAAATGTGAAGGTTTCATTGATATTTTGATTAAAAATTTCAAATTGGATCAAAAATGTGAAATACGTAAACATAAATGGTGGTGCTATTTCGCGGCTTTTGACAAAAATTGGACTTACTGCTTGAATTTGCAAGGTTTGATAGAGTAGTAAATAAGAAAAAGACACATTTGAGCGGCGCTTGGCGCTTGAGTTAATCCTGAAGAAAATTGGAGCTGATGTAGAACAAGACAACCTAATTTCCCCACAAAACAATGACTTATCGACAGCCAAGATCCAATTGGTACATTTCAAGAACTAAGATTGCTTTATAATTCTGCGGACTGTTGTAATCTGTTACTGAGGACTCAATGTGTAGCACTCAACTTACAAACCATAGTTCCATATTAGACTTTCATTAAGTTTAGCATTTTAAATGTATGGAAACTCACGTTTCATTTCGAAATTAAATACAGAAATAATGAAGAATCACGATTTTCTTCTTTTCTGGATATTTATTGAATTTGTTTGCTTCATTCAGAAAAAAGGTTGGTAAAGGGAAAACAGCAACCATCTGAAACTGTTCCTTGATTTCTATAGTAGATTGTTCCAAGAACTGTTATACTCTGTTATTTCATTCATAAGTTAATTGATAGATGATCAAGAAGCCATCGAAAATATTTTGAATGTTGTAATTACCTTGAATTTCATGGAGGAGAGCTGATAGAGGATGTTGCCCATGGAGTCCTTGATGACGCTCCACGTGATTTTGTTTTCGCTCTGCGCCGTCGACTCGACCGCGTGTCGGGCCATGTCGTAGAACGCAATCATGTTCTTCAGCATGCCCACTGTCTTGTAGAACGGACAGAATCTGTCGTAGGCCGAGTAGCTACACACAAAGCACGACGCAAACAATAGTGTTAAGATCAGCTTTGCAAAATGATACAAAGTAATGCCAATTCTTATGAAAACTAAACAAGTTATTATGGAGATCATAAAGTACACAAGTAGTTATCAAGTAGTACATTGTGATGTGGAGTATGTCAATTATAATTAAGATTATGTAAAAATAGTTATGGATGAGTATAAATAGCAAAAAACACGAGCTAAATGAAAAACACGAGTTTTTATCAGAAGTTGATTGATTTGAAAATACTTCACCCTGGAAGACTGTGAGAATAGTTTTGAATCTGTCTAAGTGTGAGTTGCTATACAATATAGATTAACTGGTTTGAAAATACAGTACTTTACCATGGGAGATGAAACAGATTATTATGAAGATAATAAAAGAGCTATTATGAGTTTTTGAATGCGTAGTGGGCTGATTATTGACTACATAAGAGAAAACCGGAATCAGGAAAACAGGTTCAAAATGTATTATGAATTGATGAGAAAATCATAATGTGAACTTGTATGTGAAATTATTATAAATGAATACTGTTAGATGGACAAAATGATTGGATCAAGTATAATGACAATAATTGATTTGTGAAAAAGTCTGAAAAATGTTATTTGGAAGTACCTTAGTTAAGTTCTACAGAATCAACAGAAGGATTCAATATATGTTCAGGATTTAGAGCTAATTTATAGCACTAAAAAATATCAAATTCAGACAAAATTATAAGAAAACTCATGATAATAATAATAATAATACGTATCAACAATTATTTATATCACATAAATATGTGAATAACTTTTCTCATTCACTTCTGCAATAGGCCACTGTATATTATTATGTGAATTGACATGTGTGTGAAAAAATATGTTTCTTTCAGCTATTGTATGCAACATGTATAAAGTTTTTCAATAAATTAGAAATATTTCTAGACAACATTCCAGTGTTTCATTAAGGATAAATATCAGTACATCTCACCAACAACAGTATCTGATGTTTCTTTTAATTTTTAATGAGAATAAAATTGTATTTGATTACAGCTAATATTCGCGTCTTACCTGTTCTGTTGTAGGAAGTCGTCCTTGAGCACCTTGGCCACCTCGAGGGTAATCTTGTCGGACTCGGCCAGCGACGCCTTGCCCACCAACTGCACGATCTCCGACAAGTCCTCCTCCTCCTGCAGGATCTCCTTCACCTTCGTCCTCAGCGGCACAAACTCGGCGTAGTTCTTGTCGTAGAAGTCATCCAGGGCTCGCATGTATTTACTGAAAATCAACAACAATCATATAAACATAAATTATTCGACAATAAACAACAATCCCAATTATTCGAATTGAAGAGTTTCACTAGCTCATTCAATGCTTATGACAGGTATTCAAAGTAATCAAGTCGTTTCACTAAACTAGGCCCGGGTTCTAGGACATATATTGAATACAATGTACAAATAAATCTATTATGTGATACAGCATTATTAGTGTAGATTTAATAAGTTTCCTGGAAACTGGACTTAACATTGATTCTATTCAATCATCTTTATTCATTTATCTTCAACACAAGACACAAACCAAATAATAAAAATACATGAATAGCATTTGTTATGGTTGTGCAACCATGAGGATTTTTTTTTGAATGAATGAATTTATTTGCCAAAAACAAAATACAAAAACTTCACAAAAGAACTACTGCACTTAACTAAAATACATACATAAAAATTAAGGAAATGTTAATTTATTCAATTAGAAATAATAACGAAATAAATTATATCAATTTATTTGAAAATAAAAGCCTATATTTACTCTGGAATTTCCATTGTTTAAGGTTTTAGAAAAATATCTAGTTAATCAAGCAAATTAATAGATCGATCTCCTTCTCACATTACTCATAGGGAAATGTAGATGACGATAGAAATAAAAAATTAATAATACTATTTCAACGACTTTCAGTTTTAATAAATTATTCAAAATTGACGAACCAAAGATGTATTAAAGAATTTACAGTTTGGCCGGGTGGCACAAAATCTTTGTGAACGGCCAGTACTACAGAGAGGTGCTCCGTCGACTAACCACCCGAGTTCATCAAGTCCGTCCGGGGATGGCCGATTCGTGGATCCTCCATCACGACAATGCTCCGTCGCACACCTGCCTGCTCGTCACCGAGCAGTTGGCCAAACAGTCGAGGGTAATGTTGCCACATCCTCCTTACAGCCCGGATATGGCACCAATGGACTTCTTTTTGTTCCCCAAGATCAACAGACAACTTAAGGGGACGCGGTTCGGGACTCTGAAAAACGTTCAACGTGCTACGACGAGGGCTCTAGACAGCATAGAGGTTGCCGACTTCCAGGGAGCGTTCAGGGATTGGAAAATCCGGTATCAGCGTGTTATCGACTCTAATGGGGACTACTTTGAAGATTCCTTAAGAAAAATTGTAAATATTTTGCAAATAAAAAATTTCCTGAGGTCAGTCCGGTTACTTATTATACAGACCCTGTATAAACATTTAAACATAAAGAGAAATGCAAAGCCGTCGACTTGAATCTTAGACCCCACTCCGCTCGGTCAACAATGAGGCCTACGATGTTGGGAACCAATAAATGCTTTATTTATTATTTTTACTATATAGAAAGGCTTGCAGACACTAACCTGTAAGAGATGAGCCAGTTGATACTGGGAAAGTGTTTGCGCTGGGCGAGCTTCTTGTCGAGACCCCAGAAGACCTGGACAATACCGAGGGTGGCGGATGTAACGGGGTCGGAGAAGTCACCACCAGGCGGCGACACAGCGCCCACGATGCTCACGGAGCCCTCTCTGTCCGGGTTGCCCAGGCACTTCACGCGGCCGGCACGCTCGTAGAACGACGCCAAACGGGCGCCCAGGTAGGCCGGGTAGCCACTGAAACCAGCAAAAAGTCACGTTTCATTCAGCATCATAGATTGAGTAATGCTTACACAGGTGCTTCACACTTTTTAACAGATTCAAGTGCAATAATCATTATTATATATTCTCTGTTTGTACCATACAAAAGAATAGAAGCAATGAAATTGATACATAGTAGACAGAATTCGATAAATGTGGAAGTATAGATTAGTGAATGTAACGTAAGCTTAATAAGAAATAATATTATATAAAGTGAAGTTAGAAAATGCAAAAAGTAAGATGTGAAATCGAAGTTCAATCATCCGAATAACCAAGTTATCTAAAACATGTCCAAGATAGAAAGAAGACAGAAGAAACGTTAGTAAAAAGATCGATAGTACGAAGAATCGTTAGTAAAAAGTCAGGTTTGTTTGAACATGATAAATTGTGTAATTGTTATAGATCGAGTGTAATAGATGTGAAGGTATAGATGAGTGAATGTACGGTAACGTAATAAGAAATAAAATATAAAGTGGAGTTGGAAAATGCAAAAAAATGAGATGAAAGTCTACAGTGGAACTCCAAATATCTGAATAGAAAAGTATACAGAGAAAGAAAACAGGAGAAACATTAGATGAACATCTAAGGTCTAAGATCTAGACTTTTTCTCTTCAAGGGGCAGGAAAAATCAAGTGCATTGCACTTTTTGACAAATTTGAGAAGGTACAGTAATTATTAGTCTAAGTTGTAGTTTCTGTTTGTATCATAAAAGAAAATAGAAATAATTTACTTGTTACATAAAGTGTTATTCACATAAAACTTTATTAACAAAAAAATAATAAGAAGTGTTGATAACTTCATAAGTGAGAGACATGTGCGCAGGTATGAGTGCAATATTACAGAGAAGTAAAGAGAAGTAAGATCGTCAATTGTGGATGAGGTAATAACGGAAAATACTAATTTTTATAACAATGTAATTTCATTACATCAGAGAAGCAGAATCGACAATTTGGAGATAGTTGGAATCCCGGAAACCACAGGAGAAAACCTCATAAACGTACTCGAACGCCTAAGTAAGCCTCTTAAACTAAATTTCAAAGAAGAGGATGTTTCGGTGGTGCATCGCGTTCCAACAAAAAAGGAGACACTTCAATTATTGTCAAATTCACATCACGAAGGAAAAAGGCTGCATGGCTCGCGGCGGCAAAACAGAAGAAGGGAATCAAGCTGAAGGAAATCTGAAATTCGCCGACCGACAATCAGGTTTATATCAACGAACATCTTTCACCATTCTTCAAGCGTTTGTTCGGGAAGGCCAAAAAATTGAGAGATAAAAAGAGACTCATGTTTGTCTGGATCAGAGACTGTAAAATATTTGTAAAAGAGAGCGAAAAGTCGCGAACAAAAAGAATTACTTGTGATGAAGACATATTCAATTTACTTATCTAGACATATTCAACGGTGATTGATATTTTCCGTAATGACAAAAAAGCACAGTGCATAGGTTCATTGTCATTTGTTTTTTGATCTTGTCTTTGTGATAATCAATACATTATTACACATTTTTTTATATATATTTTTTTATTTCGGATTAATAAGTCTATTTTTATTTATCCACCATTTTATTCACGTCTTTGTATAATACATCTTCTATATTATCTAATTTTTCTTCCATATAACTTTCTTTCTTTACTCCCCTCACTCTTCATTCTGCTTCATTTTTTTCTCTTATATACAAATTTATATTACGATATAATTAATTCGAGTTATATGACTAATAACAATAATTAAAGCTTCGATGATTTGATAGATCTGGGATGTTACAGTACATTTGAGAATGATGACATAGTTAAGTTTTACCCCGATCAGTTTGATGATGGTTCCAATGATTTTATTAATGTTATTCATATGAATATTCGAAGCATAGAAAAGAATTTTGATGAGTTTTGTTATACTTTACAAAATTGCAAACTAAATTTTGATATTATAGTTTTATCAGAAACATGGATAAATGAGAATAAGAGCTTCGATTATAGTTTAGATGGTTTCACTGCACTAAGTAAACCAGGTCATCTGAATAACTGTAATGGTATATGTGTTTTTATAAAAAAATGGTATATTATTCGATGAAATCACTCAAGTAGGGGAGCAGATACTCTTTCAATGAGATTACAAATGAATGGTTCAATTATAAATTTAATAGCAGTGTATAGATCTCCAGCCGCTGACATTGATGTTTTCTTACCTGATCTTGATACGCAACTGAGAGACATTGATAAGACACAATAAATTATTTTGCTGGGTGACTTGAATATTGATCTATTACAAAATAGTGAAACCTCAAATGAATATATCTGTTTATGTGAATATATCTGAATATATCTGAATATACTCAGTTTAATTCAAATAAACGGTCTCAAGTCGTTCATTAACAAGCCAACACGAGTAAATGATAATTCTGAAACCTGTATTGATCACATTTTTTACAGAGGTCCGAAAATTGGGGAAGAAAACATTCTAGGAATAATTCATAAAACTTCTATAACCGATCATTTTTGTATAACTCTACATATTAATATAAACAAACAGGAACCTAATAAACCAAACAACTTGAATCATTACAAGGAAAAAATAAATTATTTCAAACTCATTGATTTGTTGAAGGAGGTTGATGAACTTTCTAATCTGGACGCCTCTACATACTTGGATGATATAGTTAACCGATTCGTAGAAAAGTTATTATCTTATAATTATAGAACTATCAACTCATCAAATAGAGTTAAAAAGTAAATCTAGACCTCTAAAGGAATGGATAAGTTCAGGTTGGTGAATTCAATAAGAATAAGAGACAAAATGCATAATACTTTGAAAAAACAACCTTTTAATGTCACGTTGAGAGAAAATTATAGTCTATAGAAATTTACTAAAGAAGCTTATCAAATCAGCAAAAATCAACTTTTATAAGAACAAATTAAAATCATGTGAAGGGAAGTCTTCAAAGAAAATTAAAATCTTCCTTATCTGGAAACCACTGCTGTTTCTAATTTCCGCCTAGTGAATTCTTTTTTTATGCATCCTACAAGTTCACAAGAAGTTATAAAACAAATAAATAATTTAAAAAATGGTGCATTCTCTGGTTCTGATAATTTAAGTAGATTTTGTTTAAAAAGAATAGCAACTTTTATAGCTCAGCCCCTAACATTAATTTTTAATGGATGTATGGAAACTGGACATTTCCCAAGTCACTTTAAAATTGCAAACATAATCCCATTGCATAAATCTGGGGACAAAAAGAATCCAGGCAATTATCGTCCAATAAGTCTCATAAGTAATTCATCCAAAGTTTTTGAAAAAATAATAAAAGAACAGGTTGTCTCATATTTAAAAAAGTTCAATTTAATAAACCAGTATCAATATGCCTTCCAAGAAAATAAGAGTACTGAGGATGCCATGACTGAACTTGTAAAAGAAATAACATCTAATTTCAACACACATAAAAAATCTTTGGCTGTGTTTCTGGACTTAGCCAAAGCATTTGATACTGTCCCACACATCAACCTGCTTGAAAAACTTGAAAAATATGGATTTCGTGGTCCGGTCTTGAAGCTCTTTGCTGGTTATTTGGGGAACAGAATAC
The DNA here is from genome assembly GCF_014356525.2 of Nilaparvata lugens. Lineage (NCBI taxonomy): Eukaryota > Metazoa > Arthropoda > Insecta > Hemiptera > Delphacidae > Nilaparvata > Nilaparvata lugens. The sequence goes on along the minus strand of NC_052514.1, from coordinate 25,705,215 downwards.
AAATGATATCTCTGAATGGAAAAGAGAGCAAAGTAACTTTAACAGAATTCGGCTAACCCCAGGGTACAGTTATTTCTCCGATTTTATTTTTAGTTTATATAAATTATCTATTGAGTCTTCCTATCAAGGGATGTAGAGTTTTGTCGTATGCTGATGATACTGCATTGGTTTTTACGGGGACTTCATGGGACAACGTGATATCCTTAACCAACATCGGACTCTCTGGTGTGAGAGTGTGGCTTGTTAGAAATGCGTTGACACTGAATTACTCGAAGAGCGTTTATATGACTTTTTCACCAAGCTCAAGTACTCAACCCGATGATATCAGAATTCAATTAAATGCAGTAAGAGTACACAATGTAAATTGCTTGTATGGCATGAACGGTGGCAATCGTAATCAACCGGCTTGCTCCTGTCCCGTTTTAGAAAGCGTGACCAAAACAAAGTATTCCGGTGTTACTCTGGACCCTCATTTAAGATGGAATGAGCATATAAATAGTATGTATAGCAAAATGAAATTTACGATCCACAAATTTTATAATTTGAGCTTACTCAAAAACAAAGGTCCAAGTAAAATGGTATACCTAGCATATGCTCAGTCAGTCTTCCAGTATGAAATTAGGGTGTGGGGTGGCGCTTTCAATGCACATTTCAAAAAATTGAATGTTATTCAAAAGGATATTCTCAAGGCAGCCTTGGGAGTGCCCAGACGATACCCTAGTCACCAACTTTTTCTAGAATTTGGAGTTATGACAGTCAGACAGCTATATTAGAAATCTAATTAAATATATCAGCAATCATACAGATATCTTTACATTGCATCAAACTAATTATATTTTCAGATCTGCAAACAGATACATTGTTCCTCGAACTGACTTAACTATATGCAGAAGACAATTCAACTATATAGTAAATAAACTAATAAATATTATTCCAGAACATTTTATAAAAATAAACCCCTTCTAAAGCACTTAAAACAAAAATTGAGAACTGGATCAAGACCGAAAATGTTGTTATCAAAATATTTCAACTCTAGGCATTCATCATGTATTTATTATCATGTTTTATTCAAATTATTTCCCCCTTTACTATCTGAAAGTTGTCTATCAAACTAAATTCAATTGATATAATGTTATCCTGCTCTGATTCAAATTAATTATTTCCCCCTTTACTATTGAAAGTCGTCTCTCAAACTGAACCCAATTTATATAATGTTATCCTGCACTAATTACAAACTCTTGATAATTATATCAAAATGAATATTTGTTTAACGAATTAAATTTTGTTTACGTTTATGTTTATACTATGAACTACTCCACTATCATGTTTTTTCTTTTTTGGAAGTGTATGCTAATTTTTTGTTTGAAATGTTTGCTAAATTTTTTTGTTTCTACAGTTTCTTTTTTCTAGTTTTCTCAAATTGGAATGCTTACTGAATGCTCGTTGCTAGCGCACAAATTTGTTTTGCTTACAACGCCAATATTATAATTATATTTTATTATTATTTAGTTTCAATAAAAGCTTTTGTATTTTTGTTAGTAAATTTCTAATGTATGAAACTGAATTTTGTTTTCCATGTTTTGTGAATTATTTATATGAATTTGGCAATAAATTTGATTTGATTAGATTTGATAAAGTGAAGTTAGATAATGCAAAAAGTAAGATGTGAAGTGGAAGTTCAATCATCCGAATAACCAAGTTATCTAAAACATGTCCAAGATAGACAGAAGAAACATCGTTGGTAAAAAGTCAGGTTTGCTTTGAGCATGATAAATTGTGTAAATGTTATAGATCGAGTGTAATAGATGTGAACGAATAGATGAGTGAATGTACGGTAACGTAATAAGAAATAAAATATAAAGTGGAGTTGGAAAATGCAAAAAAAAAAATAGAAATGTCCACTACAGTGGAACTACAATTACCTGAATAGAAAATAATACAGAGAAAACAGGAGAAACATTAGATGAACATCTAAGGTCTAAGATCTAGATATGTGGGATTTTTCTCTTTAAGGGGCAGGAAAAATCAAGTGCATTGCATTTTTTGACAAATTTGAGTACCTAGGTACAGTAATTTTTAGTCTAAGTTGTAGTTTCTGTTTGTATCATGAAAGAAAATAGAAATAATTTACTTGTTACATAAAGTGTTATTCACATAAAACTTTATTAACAAAAAGATAATGAGAAGTGTTGATAACTTCATGAGTGAGAGACATTTGCGCAGGTATGATAGATAGATAGATAGATAGATATATTTCTCGATCCATGAAACATCTATAGATGCATGAGATCACGTCAAAATATTAGAACACATACATAATAGAGTACTAGTCAAATTAATATGCCTTTATGGTTTCAATGGTTTTTATAGCATTACAGGTCTAAGCTGGATTCAGGCAGCTCAAAAAAACTCGTCAACATGATAGAAGGGGTTAGCGCAGAGCCACGTATGTAGAGTTTTTTTGAACTCTATGGTTCTCATGTCTCTAAACTTGAGGGGTAATTTATTAAATAAACGTCTACCCATTATCAGATGGCTGGACCTTAGCCTTTCCAGACGGACAAAAGGAATGTTGATGTCATGACTATGTCGAGTATTAATCCCATGAACGTTCGATCTACATTGGAGCGTTTTTCTACACTTATGAGTGTGAACAAGGCTATTGAATATATACAGATTCACTACCGTAAGAATGCCAAGCTCAACAAAAAGTGGCTTACAGTGGGCTATTCTATCGGCTCTACTCATTATTCTGATAGCTCTCTTCTGCATTATTAATACCTCTCCAATCCTGGTAGCATTACCCCAGAACACCAGACCATACGACAGAACCGACTGGAACAGAGCAAAATATGAAGATTTTACATATTCAAAAGGCAAACATGACATCAAACGCAGTAAGAGGAAGTTCACTCGAGACAACCTATCTAAAACCGTATCAATATGAGGAGCCCAAGACAGATCGTTATCCACCGTCAGTCCAAGAAATCTGGCCTTATTAGAAATCGAGGGGTCGCTCACATATGGTCTTAAACTGAAGACAACTGTCTGTGTCTTGGCTTGGTTCAATAGAAAACCATTAGCTGCAAACCAATCAGAAACCTGTGTCATTGCATTAGTAGCCCCTTCACCAACTGTCAGAATATCACGACCAGTATTTAACAGAGTAGTGTCGTCTGCATAGATATATGTATTGGCATCCACATTATAAGGTAAGTCATTCACAGCTATCAAAAAAAGCAGAGGCCCAAGAATGGAGCCCTGAGGAACTCCACATTCAACACTCACTGTAGGTGACCATTTTCCATGAATCTCAACCGTCTGTTTCCTGTTACAAAGGTAGGAGCAAATCAAATTAATGCTGTACCCTGGATGCCGAAGTAATTCAGTTTCTTAATCAGAATCTTGTGACTGACACAATCAAATGCCCGACTCAAGTCACAAAAGGTACCCCAGGCAAAACCCTTCTTCTCAAATTCATTGAGTATGTCCGTGACAAGAGCATCAATGGCATTGGTTGTTGATCTACCTCTACGAAAACCATATTGGGAGCCCGTGAAGATGCCCTTGTTCTCAAGAAAAAAACTCAGCTGCTCCGAAACAATACACTCAAAAACCATTCCTCAAGACAGGTATGAGCGATATTGGCCGGTAGTCTGCTGGATCCTCTCTGTTACCCTTCTTGAAAATCGGACACACTCGGGCAATCTTGAGGAAATCTGGAAACACTCCTTCTCTGAGGCAGGCATTAATGCACACTGACAACGGCTCAGCAACCCACTCACCAATTTCCTTCATAAGAGAGTTGGAGAAATCATAAAAGTCCCTGGATCTTGATGATTTCAGATTCCTTATTACTCTACTTACATCCTCAGGAGTGATGAGCTTCCAATTGAAGCTAGCAGTGGAGACAGGGCAACTACTTAAAAGCTCTCCAAAAGAGACATCAGTCTGCCTAATCCCTCTTCTTATTTCTCCCACACAATGTGCAAAAAACTGTGCAAAGGTATCTGGATGAATTGGAGCTATGTTCCTCCTACTTTTTCCAGGCCTCAGTTTGTTTATGATTGACCAGGCTGATCTGCATTTATTAGATGAGTTGTCTATCACTCTGCAGTTATAATTCCGCTTTGCCACTCTAATTGCCTCTCTGTACCTCCCCCTCATGACCCTATAATCGCAACCAGCCTGAAGCGTACCCAAGACCCTGAAAGAATCATAGGCTGACATTAAATTAAGACGCATTGACGCAAGCTCCATAGTGAACCATGAGTTCTTACTTTTCTTTGATCTTAGAGTGTTGGAATTTCGTCTTGTACTTGAATGCCTTTTAGGACATGTAATGTCAAAATGATACATCAAAGTACTGAAAAACTTATAAAAAACCGCAGAAGATGGTAAACTATGACTGGAGCTCATATAATCCTCATCCAGACCCAATTCCAAATTCCAATCAATCCTGGATATGCAGTACTTGAAATGTTCAACATTACCAGCCGAAATACACCTGAAAGTTTTGACTGAGGCATCCCCCTTTGCACCTGGTTCCGAGGTCTCCACCATGTCACGCAGTTCAAATTTGACAGCATCATGATCTGAGTAGAGAAAAGGGAGTATGTCAGATCTAACATCACCCAAACCAGCGTTGGAGAAAACATTGTCCAGGCATGCCAGATTACGAGTGGGTTTTGAATTACAACAATAGAAATCAAACTGGCGAAGCAAATTGATGAAATCCCTAGAAGTCTTTTGATTTCTCAAAATGTCAAAATGAGCATTCAAGTCACCTCCAAGAACAATCCTGTACTTACACCACCCAGAGAGAAAAAATCGTAGTATCTCTTCCAGCTTTTCCAAAAACAGGCCAGGATCACTGTCAGGAGTGCGGTACAAAGAGACCACTATCAACTTATGTGACTGAACACGCACTGCACATGCCTCTATGTGCCTTTCAATACAGAATTGAGACACCTCTATTTGCTGACAAGATATGTGATCAGCACAGAAGATCAGTGTACCTCCGTGTGATCTTTCCTCTCTAGCATAAAAGGATGCCAACTTATAACCGGGGATGACACACTGCTCTCTGCCCGAATCGCTAAGCCAATGCTCTGACACACAGACAAAATCAAATCCATTATGTCCTGAACAAAAATCCTCCAACAAATCAAATTTTCCTGCAATTCCCTGGATATTTAGGAACAATAACCCCAACCACAACTCCCCCAAACCCGAAACTGACCCATCCAGCAGCCCAATGTCACTCAGGTTATCACTGGGCATGAGCACCGACTCCCAAAAAATCACCCGCATCAACATTGGAAAATCCTTCATGATTCAGCGAATTAGACAAAAGAACATGGTCCACATTACCCTGTCCGGAGGAACAGATTGAGGCTTTGATTGATCCATGTCAGCACTGCTGATGACTGCAAACATTTCTTCAACCAATTTCAATTTCCCTTTTTTGTTAAGATGCAGACCATGTGCAGTGTGCAGAGATCTATGGTATGTCCACAAATTCAGGATGCTGATTGAATAATCAGGGTAAAAAGCAGGAATATTACGGATGATTCTGTTCACTCTTTTGATTGCAACATTAGTCAGTGAGCCTTCATCCAAGTCATACCTATAAGGTACAGTTGTGAGAATGATATTTGCATGTCGAAAACTATTAACAACTCGCATCAGCCTCTCAATGAATCTATCAGCACAATCCTGCGATAAAATATTGAAATCAAAGCTATTTGACCCCCCACCAATATAACAAAGTCACCAGGTTCTGTGCCCCTAATCTCCTTTTCTGATAGCATTTCATCCATCACCACCTCCAGAGGAGCACCAGGAGCAACGTGGGAAAATATCTCATAATACGATCTGGTACCCCTGGACAATTTCTCTCTTAGAATCTTATTCAGGCCTCTCCCATGACTATCCGACCATATTCGAATACCAGGATCCCTTTTAGGTAAACCAGCACAAGTCCCTCCAGCAGTCACCGATCCAAGTCCCCTTCTTCAAACTTTCCAGCCGCACAAGAACTCCCCTGATGTGCGGTGCAATGAGTGCAATATTCAAGTAAAGAGAAGTAAGATCGTCAATTGTGGATAAGATAATAACGGAAAATACTATTTTTTTTAACAGATAGTTAATGTTCCTTACTGTAATGACAAATTATATATACCAGATAACCAGACTGCACCAGACTGTACACCGACCCGAGTAAGACACCAACCCAGCCGCCAGAATATGTTGTCTCGCCTGGCGACCCTAATGTAATGAGCGCATCAAGGACTAATGTATCGGACACTTGGCGTGACAATTGGATACAATCGTTGAAACAGCAGAAAGTGAAAAATTGTTTCAGGGATATTTTAGTTTGAAGATCTACCTGTCGACTGAATTGCTTCAGGGAAAATTTAGTTTGAAGATTTACCTGTCGGCAGGCATCTCAGCCAAACGACCGGAGATTTCTCGAAGAGCTTCGGCCCAACGAGAAGTCGAGTCAGCCATCATCGATACGTTGTAACCCATGTCACGGAAATATTCAGACAGCGTAATACCTGCAAGCAAAATACAAACGTAGTCATTCAGTCATAGGCAGTGTCACTAATAAATTGAAGCGTAGATTGTTCATTGATAGGTTAGAGGGAATATAACAAGAGGAGTGTTTTTAGTATTTACAATTGCGGCAACTTACTGAAACTATGCGTTGACTACAAAACCATGATGAGTTGAAAGAAATCAAATCAAGAAGATATTGAAGTCAAGAAAATACAACATTTATTTCAATGATACTTATTGAAGTACAAGATTGATATCCTACGATTTCTCCCTCAACACATGATAGATAAAACAATAATTATTGTGGAGATACATTACACATACATTAGGTTGGTAGGCCCAAGCAAAAGGAAACAGAAACCAATAGAAAATGAATCAATACAATTTCAGATACTCAAAGAATAGTATGCCTACACTTGACGTGCCTTCTAATCTCTCAGATTAGACAATAAAAACTTATGCTTTTTGACAAGCTCAAGCTGCTTAAAGAAAGGGATCATGGATACGGAAAATTAGTGGAAGATAGATAGTGCTTGTCATTACGTCACTTTCCATTTACCAATTATATGTCTAAATTGAATGAAAGGGACCTGATATCAGTGGATATTTACCATATCATCGCCACAACATCACAGGTAGATATGTCTAAATGGAACGTGACGTAATGAAAACAATGGCAGTAACTTTCCATCAATTTTCAATGAGGCTTGTCTTGGCATAAAGCTGTAAGCTTCTATATGTCGTAGTTTTTCTATCGATGAAAATAAATAAATTTTCATTGCCGCTTAAAGGCTATTTCACACCGCTGTAGCGTAGCTTGAAATATGTATTTTGAAAGACATAGCCGACATATCTCCTAATGTTAATCAATCTGTCCATTTCAAACCGGCTTAGCGTACATTAGCATTTTGAGATACGGCGGCTATATCCTTCAGGAGACGTATATCAAGCTATGTTACGGCCGTGTGAACTAGCCTTAAGATTCAATAGGGGTGAAGAAGTTAGGAAACTTAGCTGGGAATAACTGTTATTATTCAAATATCAATAATATTCTAGTTGGGAAATTTTAAAATCAAGTATGAGTTTACCAGTGTAGATGGATGCCTCACGAGGGGTGAAGGAGTGTGAAAACTCAGGTGTGAATAATTGATATTACAGTATTATCAAAATCGATAATATTCTAGTTGGAAAATTTAAAAACGAAGTATGTGTTTACCAGTGTAGATGGAAGCCTCACGAGCGGCGACAGGCATGTTAGATGTGTTGGCGACCAATGCTGTACGCTTCATGATCGATTCTGTCACGCCGTCGATTTCAACGGTCAGCTCGGGGAAATCTCGCAGTACCTACAAAATTAAACACAGAATAAGAATAGTTATGCTGCGTCTATGAAATAAAATAAAAATATCCTTTATTAGGCGTAGTAAGGATTATCACCTAGTTGAGACTACTAGGTCACCGTGGAATATATATATAAGTTGAAAATGAGTCCTGAAGTTTCACGTTTAAAGTTTCAATAACTCCATTACACAATATTTAAATGCATAAAAATTGATTGGTCTTCAAAGTTCATTATTACTTTCCTTGCCCTATTACCATAGGTAAGGAAAGTATTGCTTTCCGAAAAAAATTAAGGTACCCCAACTTCTAAATTTCTATACGTTTCAAGGTCCCTGAGTCCAAAAAAGTAGTTTTGGGTATTGGTCTGTATGTGTGTGTGTGTGTGTGTGTGTGTGTGTGTGTGTGTGTGTGTGTTGTGTGTGTGTGTTGTGTGTGTGTTGGTGTGTGTGTGTGTGTGTGTGTGTGTGGTGTGTGGTGGTGTGTGTGTGTGTGTGTGTGTGTGTGTGTGTGTGTGTGTGTGGTGTGTGTGTGTGTGTGTGTGTGTGTGTGTGTGTGGTGTGTTGTGTGTGTGTGTGTGTGTGTGGTGTGTGAAGACACCAACCAGCCGCCAGAATATGTTGTCTCGCCTGGCGACCCTAATGTAATGAGCGTCACGTCACGTCACTTTAATGTCACATCAGACACTTGACGTGACAATTAAATAATTAAACAGTAGAAAGTGAGGAATTGTTTCAGGGATATTTTAGTTTGAAGATTTACCTGTCGGCAGGCATCTCAGCCAAACGACCGGAGATTTCTCGAAGAGCTTCAGCCCAACGAGATGTCGAGTCAGCCATCATCGATACGTTGTAACCCATGTCACGGAAATATTCAGACAGTGTAATACCTGCAAGTCAAAATACAAGCGTGAATTAGCTTAATTCACGTTTATTCAGACATCGGCAGTGTCACTATCAACGAAGATTGTTCGTTGATAGGTTATACTCCGTACAAAATTACATCTGACTTGGAGGAATATGCGGCGCAGAGAAATGGAGGGAGATCGGCCAATTACAGTGATTAATAGAGTCATAGGTAGAAGTGCAGTTCTCAATTTGTCGATTAGTCAGTCGACTGAATGCTTCCAGAGAGATAACTCCGTGAGTTTAACATGAGCGCTAGAATACTCACGAGAAATTAGAGAATGCTGGCCGGCTTATGACGGTAACTTTTCCGCCGTTGTATCCCTACCTCTGTATGCCTTTTCTGCTGCGCATGTCCCTCTCAAGTCCAAAGTTATTTTGTACGAAGTATAGAATGAATATAACAAGATGAGTGCTTTTAGTATTTACAATTGCGGCAACTTACTGAAACTATGCGTTGACTACATAACCATGATGAGTTGAATGAAATCAAATCAAGAAGATATTGAAGTCAAGAAAATACAAAATTTATTTCAATGATACTACAAGAATGATATCCTACGATTTCTCCCTCAACACTGATAGATTAAACAATAAGTATTATTGTGGAGATATATTACACATACATTAGGTGTGTAGACCTAAGCAAAGGGAAACAGAAACCATAAGAAAATGAATGAATATAAATTCAAATACTCAAAGAATAGTATGCCTGCACTTGAAGTGCCTTCTAATCTCTCAGATTAGACAAGAAAAATGTACAAAAAAAATTGACAAGCTCAAGCTGCTTAAAGAAAAGGATCATGGATGCGGAAAATTAGTGGAAGATAGTGCTTGTCATTACGTCACTTTCCATTTACCAATCATATGTCTAAATTGAATGAAAGGGACCTGATATCAGTGGATATTTACCATATCATCGCCACAACATCACAGGTAGATATGTCTAAATGGAACGAGACGTAATGAAATCACTGGCACTAACTTTCCATGAATTTGCATTGCCGCTTAAAGGCTATTTCACACCGCCGTAGCGTAGATTAACATTAGGAGATACGACGGCTATGTCTTTCAGAAAATGTATTTTAAGCTACGCTACGGCGGTGTGAAATAGCTTTAAGATGAGCAATTTAAGAGGAGTGGAGAAGTGTGAAAACTTAGGTAGGAATAACTGTTATTATTATTCAATATCGATAATATTAAAGTTGGGCAATTTTGAAATCAAGTATGAGTTTACCAGTGTAGATGGAAGCCTCACGAGCGGCGACAGGCATGTTAGATGTGTTTGCGACCAGAGCTGTACGCTTCATGATAGATTCTGTCACGCCGTCGATTTCAACGGTCAGCTCCGGGAAATCTCGCAATACCTAAAAAATGATACACATAATAAGTTTTCTTATTCTGCGTCAATCGCTGTGGAATATATGAAAATTGAAACATGAAAGTCTTGAAGCTTCAAGCAGACAAAATTTATGCATGAGATTGTTTATTTCAAACGGAATAAAATTGTTCTATTCTATGTTTCAAGTTTCAAAAACTCCAACATACAATTTAATAACATTGAAATCAATTGGTATTCAAAGTTCATTATTTGAAAACAGGCTGAAGATATGTAGTTTGCAGCTTGAAATAGAGAAACATACATGAAAGATTCAAGAAAACATATTTTTCAAATTCTAACACATGAACTCGCACTCAGAGTTATAAGTAACAGAGTATAATACAATATTCATGTCAGGTTTCATCAAGCTCGGTTAAGAAATTTGAACATATACATATCAGGAAAGCTTTGCTTGTACACTGTAACATATTGTGATTCTTTGGCAATAGTTACTTTCGATAATACCCGTGCACACTTGTAAATTGAACACAGCTTGACCATGTTCAACCAAGCTTGATGAAACCAGGCATTAGAAATAGATATTTTAGAATTTCACAATTAATGCTAGGTTGATTGTTCAGGATTCAAATAGAGCAATAACTTTTCAACATATTAGCTTATCTGGAGTCCATGCAAACTTCCTCTGCTTTGTTATTTGTTGATTTATATATTGGTAGGGATAAACAAATACGATATTCAGAAAATAATCAATTAAAACGTCTTCTATCTCTGAATTTTGTTATACGGTGAACAAAAATAGTAATATTTTTGTAATATTAAGATAGTAATCATTTATAATGGATTATACTATTTGGAGATGATAGATACTGTAATTTGATGTTGAATTACCTCAGACATTTCGTTTCCTCTCTCTCCGCAACCGACGTAGACAATGACATCAGAGTTGGAGTACTTGGACAGAGCTTGTGAGATGACAGTTTTGCCGCAACCGAAAGCACCAGGGATGGCGGTCGTACCTCCCTGCACACAACTGAAAATTCAACAAAAATCATTAGCTACGGTAAAATATAAAAAACAGCAATGGAAACAGATTTTCAATGGAATCGAATGACAAAATTGAAACAGATTGTATCCATCATACTTGGATTATTGTATAATATTCTGAATCTATCTTAGCATTCATACTACAGTATTCATTGATAAAAACAATATGAAAAATTGTAGTACCCTTTATTATTAAAAACTTAATATTTTAACAACGACTAGTTTCGACCATAGATCATTTTCAAACTAGTCGTTAAAATATTTTAAAGTTTTTAATAATAAAGGGTAGTACAAGTTTTTATATTTTTTTTTATTAATTTGTACAGAGGTAGCCCATATAAGTGGAGTGTTTTTACAGTATTCATGTATTAGATGGTTTCTCAGTGACCACGAATCTTGAAGTTATCATTGGCCATCATAAACAACTCAAAATGTTACACAAATATATCAATTTTTATGTTGTTTTTCATGATGAAAAATGTAATAATAACTCTGTTAAAAATTCTTTCACAATTTTCTTCTTCAACCTAAACGAGCAGGTGTAACAGTGTTCCGCAATGGGTAAAAATCATCTTCAATGAAGTTGAAAATTTGTAACAAAAATATATTGACTCCGGCTGGAAACAAACCGGAGATTTTTCCAGTTCCAAATTCAAGCACGTTGGCACTGCGCTGTGGGTAAATTGATTGACTTTTCATAGGACTTTAATATTTTTTGTTGAGGATGATGCACACATGAGTTCTAGGCTAGTGCTTGGGTAATGAGTCGGATGATGAAATGTGTGGGTTCCTACAGCTCAAGGTGAGCTCCGAAACACCGGGAAGCGAACATACAACTAGCAAATTGGAGAAAAATTCGTTTTTATCATTAAAATTAGAATGAATAGATTAATAGGAATAACCATCCGGCAAATTCACAATCTTTGTTCAAAATTTCAAGTTCGACAGTTCAGATATGATGGTGCGTCACACAACATATCCCTATCTTTCCTGTACTAAATTTTAAGTCATTTTTATGTACGGTATACTAGGAATAACAAATCAATAGTATCAATTCTACTATAAATGATAAAAATTGTCAATTTTCTATAGGGATTTGAGTTATTGGTTGTACCAACACTATGAACCCAATTGTATCCTATAAAAATTAAGAATAGAAGTTTGAAAATGAAGTTAATTAGGGAACAATAATTGAATAGTTTACTAATTAAGTTGATTAGGTAGCATACTCACGGGAACAATGAATCGAGCACACGCTGTCCTGTCAAGAGCGGATAGTTGGCTGGCAGCTTCTCAGTGACAGGTCTCGGCTGACGCACGGGCCACACTTGCAACATCGTGAACTTTGATCTCTCGCCATCGAATTCAGTTTCCAACACAATGTCCTAATTAAAAGTAAAAATTATATCAGTCATCAGGTTATTTGATTGATACGCTTATTGGAGAATACTGTTGTACTTGACAGTTAAAGTTGTAAGGGATAAAAAAGACGTTATATTCAATAAAAGCAAAGTTATCAAAAGCAATAGCAGTAAAGTTAATGACAGCAATAACAACAAGTTATTATAAGAATTAAAAAATAATTAATATTCAATAACATCAAAAACGACAGTACATCTATCAAGAGTTTTCCTAGTTGAAGCATATAAATACAATCTCCAGATGAATAGGAAGTTTAAAACTCTTTTCTAGCGATATTATTACTGTAGTTGCAGTAAGCCAGTAAGCCAACTTCAGGGTCACATTTATAGAAGTTTAGAAGACTGTCTTGTAAACCGAAACAGCTATCAGAATTATATGCAAACACTAGATAAGCATAAATTCATAAAATCACTAGTAAACTTATTTATTTCCTCTGAGACAGAGCAGTTTCAGATATTTATTCCATTACGAAGCTTCCCAAAATTTGAAAAATTAACTAGAAAAGCAATATTATTTTTTGTTCACATAAATCATTGGGGTTTGCCTAGTATGTGTACATTTTAGTAATTTTTCAGTTTTACGAGACACACTATATTTTGGAAGAAGCATTCGATTCATGTCAACGTCAACCAATGCAAACCGAGCTGTAGTTGAAGTAGTAAGAATGAGTTGTATGCTGTCGAATTTAAGATTGAGTGATTTTCAAGCGATGTGTAATAATTGCTGTAGGTACACAACAATATCATAATTGTTTTTATCCAATAATACTGTGTGGATCACATGGCTCCATTCAACATACAAATTTTACTACTTGAAGCTCAAGTTTCAAGTTCGCTTAAGATTAATAATGCTGTGAAAATCGAGAAAGGCACCTTTTTATAGAAATGTACTTGTGCCAACTACAATATTGAATATCAATTTCGAAATAACTTTTTTCAATTTCAATAAGTTATGGAATCGAAAGAATAAGACGTTTTGATTTGTCAATACCCCTATATTTTACTTATTCTTTCAATTATGGAGAAATACCACACCATCTCCACCCATACAATCAAATATTTATGTAATCAATGAATAAGTTTGAGTTTGATAAACTGAATCGAAATAGTTTAGTTATTTCACTTACATCAACAGTGTAGTTGCCAGGAGGGGCAAGATATTTGACGGTTCCCTTGGATCGTGGTGGCAGAATGAGTTTGTGTTTGACAAGGGTGTTCTCGTGTACAATGGCATATTCGTCTCCTCCGGTAATATGGCTGCCGACCTGCAAAATTACAATATTTATTATTAGAAGATAACAAAGTTCAACGAAAAATGATACCGATTTGAACGTTCAGAGTACGACGGTAATTTGAACGAAACAATTCAAATTTATTTGAAAATTCTTGAACATGAATAAGTTACTATTTTAAAATAAAATCATACCAATTTTTAATAAGTGTAATTCAAATCTAAATAGTTCATCATAAATAGTTGCACATATGCTTCGAATGTTCAGTACAGCTTATTTACAAGAATGCAAATCTAAACTATTGAACAATATTTGGAAATTGAAACTACAGTACTCTTTCGATGTCAGGTTGAAAGAGAACAAAACGTTATATTTTAGATTCTGAAAAAATTATCAAGAGAAATCATAATAATTCCAAATGTTTTTCTTTGCTGAACAAATACAAATATTGTGCTTACTTTGATGTTCAATGGATGGAATTCCCAGGCAGTGGTTCTGCTTAGAGCAGGCACGTTGACTCCCTTGGGGATGTAGATGCTGTTTGACAGCTCATTGATGTCCTTCAGAGGTCTCTGGATACCTGTACACAATTATTAGCAACCCACATCTCAAAAATAACTTCATAAAACTACAAATATATTCTATGAAGATGAGCATCATTAATGAATACTTCTCTACTACGATCAGTTCAGGGAGAACATAACAATGAAACAAGGAAGTAATAATCGTTTTTTTATTAGAATAGATCTAACACTAGTGGTGAATATACGAGTAAATTCAAGACAGAATTCTAAACATTACTGGAATCATTGTTAAAAATACCCCAGGAATCTTGAGACAGTCATATACAATGAGGAGAGACTCCAATGAACCAGAATTCGTCATTATAGAAATTGAATATCATGATAAGCAAGCTAAGAATGAACATATTCAACAGCTTTCTTTCCAACAAACGTTTACATCGGTCGTTTTACACATTCAACTTTACTTGAATCAATAATGATTTTTTAAATGCAATATCACCTTTTCAGAAAATATCAAATGATTTGTATTTTGCAACATTAGAATGTTATGTTCAAAATCATTTAACAGCACTACACATCATTAGTTACAGATGTGGAACATTCAATCAAAGCAATCCAATATTATGAATATCCATCTATTAGACTAAACTTAGATTTACTGACCGTCAAAAATGCTGCCCATGATACCAGGTCCAAGTTCCACGGACAACGGCTTGCCAGTTCTCAGCACTGGATCACCCACTGTCACACCTGATGTTTCTTCGTATACCTTCAAGGCAAAAATACACCCGATGAATAGAAAATACCAAGAATGCGATAATTGAATGAATATCGAGTGACCTGACTGGCTCAGGACTGTTGTCTTTGAGAATCAGAGTGAGTTTTCAGGTCGCAACTGATAAATTTCAGGGCTTCTGGAATGACAAAACGTTTTTTTTTTAATGGACCTGAAAACATGTCTATCCGAGTATGCGATAATCATGCCAAAAAACATGGATGAGGTTGATAAGTGCCGCTGCGTTTGGTACAGCTAAGCTTCATACAGATTTTGAAAATATTATTTAGAAAATCAATATTCTCATCCAATTATGAATTGTTTAGTCACGACAATAGTGTTCAAATTGCAGCGATGTGAGGGGGTGATAGAGTAATGCTCATGCGTTCTATTTCAACGCAATCTATTTTGAAGTAACTGACAGGGCAGCCAACCGTATGTTCTATTCACTAACCAAACCGATTCTTGTGATTGAACCATGTATAGCTTGATAATACAAGGGTCGATCAATCAGGTTGAAATTGAGTTCATCGTAGGTACGAAATATTGTTGATTGGATTGAAATGAGAATTATATGAATGCGAACTCAAAGGTTTCGAAAACAATGATGTTGAAAAATCGACATGTTCAATTATTATCGATGGTTTTTTATTTATATTCAAATATAAATTTTATTAAAAATTGTTTACAATAAAAATCCAAAATACAAAACAATAAAACCAAGATACAAGTATCATAGACAAATACAAAAATGACAGGCTTCATAGTGGGGTTGCTGAATAGTATGAGAGGAAGAGAATTACCTAGCCAACTATGGTTTCTCATTTAATAGGCGAATGAAGGGTTACTAAAAGGCAATTAGAGGTGAGGAATGAAGGGTGAAGATGAGAGAAGAAGGGAAGATTGAGGAAGGAAGAGAAGAAAAGATAGGCAAACAACAAATTGTAAGCTGATCAACATGAAATAAGTTGATTGAAAGTTCTAAGACTGTCTCTGAATAAATAAAAATATATGTTTTACATGGATAAGTATGAATGAAAGACAAACCTGGATGGTAGCCATGTCGCCTTCAAGACGAATGATTTCTCCGACCAGTTCATAATGGCCGACTCTCACCAGCTCGTACATAGCCGATCCTGACATCTTTTCTGCCGTAACCACTGAAATTAGGAAAATAAACAATTGATGGTGAATAAAAAATGGGTAATTGAAAAATACAATAATATCGGGGGATTCTAGTTCAAGTAAACCAGAAAATTGGAAATAATTGAGATACAATTGAGAAAATGAACTGGTATTATTGTTGGAAGAGTCTGGATGGAGTGCATGAGCAATGAGAGATAATGAAGGTTTAAAATGTAGTTAGACAATTATTTGTGTAATTCTAATTCTTAAACTATAAAGGTTAATGTGTGTAAATGAGCTGGAATTATTTTGGAGGATTCCTAATTATATAATCTAGTGAGTTTGGACTTCCAAAAGTTGATGTTCTTTCTATTGAAAGAAATAAGAATTATTGAAGAAATAAACCATTTTTTATGAGTTTGAGTTTATTGTTTGTCTTCCAACATTAGTGTGCTAAAACTTGAAGGAATATTTGTTATCAAATAAAAAATTAGCTGTCAAATTTCTGTTAACTAACTTCGTTGAGTTTATAAAATGAAAAATCAAGTCGGCCTGTGCTGAGTACGGAAAAATGTATCAGTAACGGAAAAAAAGCAAACACTAAACCAATCTCTATAGTGAAAAGTAGCGATTTAGCAAACTTTAAAGCAATTTTTCAATTGGCAAGAAAGTTTTGCTGATTCTGCTATCAGAATATTAATTAAAAACTCTGAATCAGAATTTGAGCTGATAAATTCAGTTCATTTATATTTTCAAAATTGTGCTAGAGAAGGTATAAGATTTCTTCCTACTGTAGATTATAAATTTTTCTGAAGTGAGTGACTAAACTTTCAATAATTTTCATTTTCATTTCAAAATTTTCACTCTCAATTTTCTCTTTTTATAGGTATTGAATAGAATTCCATCAACAATTGAGATTTGACTCTTTTTTCCTGTAAAACAACAATAATGAGCACACAAAAACAGGAGCTGATATTTGAAAGGCTAGCCGCATTTTGAGACGCGAAGACACGTGACACGAGTCTACCAGGTAAGTTAATATCATATATTATGATATTATGATGCTCACATGAAGACAAGGCTGGCACCTATGAATATTATTATAATGATAATATGATATTAATTTGTCTAGCAGACTCGCGTCATGTCCTGTCATGTCACTTATCATGCGACAAGCCTGAATAACAGAAGCAACTTCAATAGACTTGAAGTCAAGTGCGTCGCTAGAAAATTGAATCATCAAATTAAGAAAAACGTTTCAATTCAAACGAAAATCTATCATTTAAAAAACTTACCAGGACCGGATACAGCGAATACGTATCCATACTGTCCCTCCTTCTCAACATCTTTTACTTTTGGCAATGTCATCTTATCCTATTGTTTTTGTCTGCTTCAACAACCTGTAAAAACAAGTCAAAAGGATAACTTAACTTAAAATTCATTAATTATGAAATTGATTAATGAAGAAAATTGAGAATGAGATTTAATAGTGCAGTATCCTAGTGTAGAATCAAAGGTGAATAGGAATCAACATTATCCTTTCTCAATCATATAATAAAAATAAAAAACTATTATTCATTTTCAACTGAACCACAATACAATAGGAATATCGAATAATGGGATTTGAAGTGGATAATTGTTCAATTCAACTTGATAATATCACGGAAAAATCAAAGTATTAAAAATAAAATACCCAACAGCCAATATTTTATATGAGTACAATACAATTACACATCCGGATTCGGAATATGATATCTAAACGAACAAATAAAAATAAAGACGTAAGTTTATTTCAAAAATCTGAATGAGCAACTATAAACGCTTTGTAATGAATCAGTAATTCACTGTCAAGTCAAGATAAGGATTTACGATGCTCTAAAAAAAGTGAATTTTGCAAACGTTCAAACAAGAAGATAATTTTTATGCAGCATTCATGAATTATGGAGGAGTCAAGTATCACATAATTCAACAATTTCGGCAAGCCATCTTTATGCACTTCAAAATGTCAATTTAATTCTCCTAATCGATGAATCTAACCCTCCAATTCTATGATAATATTTATCTTTATGATTTACTCAGAGTTGCAGGCTACTCACTTGGTGATTAATTTTACAAATCAGAATTCAATTTGCGGAGGCCGAATTTAAAAATAAATCTGGATTAGCTTAGAAATGGTTCTGTAACTATTTAACCCTACCTATAATTAAAATCGGTTAACGACTCTTAGTCTACTATTACTGACAATTAATACATTTTTAAAGACATTTACATAATATATACTTATTTACTTCAAATATTTGAAACTGTATTTATATGGTGAGGTATTGTAGCAGAATAGCATAGCGTATTTTATGGAAAGGAATGTATTTATTCCCATGAATAACCAATATCTGAAAAAGGTATTAACAACAAATATTAAATTTTAAAAGTCGAACATGAAGATTAATGATTCAAACCTTTTATCCGTTATTTAAATATTTAATAAAAAGCTGAGCTGTAATTATAACACCAAATCTATCAATAAAACTAATATTATAATATTTTATCATCATATTTTATTCCGCTGTTGTTAATACCAATAAGACCTGCCATGAATTTATCCAACGATCATACATACTGTTGCACATTGAAAACAAATGTAATAATGAAGATTAGCGTGGTATGACACAAGCTAAAACGAAAAGCCACACTAGACAAATTACTTTATTTGAAAGCAAAAGGCTATTAAGTTAATTCATAACACGACAAGATTTCAAACAAGCCAACGGTGACGAACGATAGTTATGTGGGAGCAGCTTAAAAGTTTGAAAAATGAAAAAGACAAAACAGTAGTAAGAGCAGAGGCCCGGCCGGCCAGTGGGCCAGACAATACATTATGTTTTGGGCAGCTTCCAGAACAGAACAAAGCGACGAGCACCATAATAAAGCAGTGTTTGTAGTCCAAATTAGAAATCGCCGCCAACAAGTGGCTCCTAGCTTATTCTTTCGGTCGAGAGTGGTCACTCAGAATAGATTAAGCCAGCTGTCACATATGAAACTTCACATAATGCATTGAAATCTAATATTGTTTCAAGAACAATTATTGTGTTTGAATGATAATTGAGTAACAATTCTCCAGTTTAGGCCACCATCACGAACTGCGATTATTAATTCACTTATAAAATGGTAATAGTGTGTTCATAATTGAGTAGAAATAATAAATTATTATACTAGAACCAACATTTACAACTGATTCAAGAGTCATGAACAGTAACTTATACTGTAGTAGTTCTATATTTATTTATATCCACAGTATATACTTTGTAGTATTTTTTATGAATTGAATAGTACCCTTTTCACTATGAAGTATTTTTTCAATCTTGAGTAGCCCTACGTTACTTCTTGGTATCACAAAGTAAAAGGAATTCTTTCAATGTCGTAGTATCTACAATGATAAGCCGTCAAGTAAAGCTCCATTGTCCACGTGATACATTGGAATAGAATATTGATTCAAAAATAATTCTATTGCTCACTTAATAGCAATTGATTCATGATATAAGGATTAACATCGCATATATATGGATTAACATCGCAGTTAGTGATTAAATCCAAAGATTTAATTTGTTCCAATAAAATCCAAAGATTTATTTTGTTCCTTATCAAATGTCAAGCTATTTACTTCCCGATTCATTGTTGACTATACTACTGATAATGATCAATGAGATATTTCTAGCTGATGCCTTACGCCTTACACGATAGATTGAAATCGTAATGAACAATTGAATAAAATTCTATAATTATTCTATTATCATAGTGAGAATAGTTTTAAAAGAATATTTGTGCAAGATGGAATCGACCCAGCACCTTCAAATTTAAACTTCTCAATAGTGAAGGGCCTAACTTGGTTTTCTGTTGTTAATATTATTTTGAAATTGTAGAGTATGTGACGGGGTACTTTACAGCATATAAATAGGAATTAGTTTTGGGAATATAATAGGAATAGCATATAATAGGAATCGTTAGTTTTGTACAAAATACGAGTAATTGCAATCTACTCCCAGATCCATACGAACAGCAATTATGCTGAGATGAGAAATTTAATATTTAAGTTGAAAACAAGATTTAATATGGCAGGTGGAAATTTTACTGAGAGGTTTCAGTAAATTAAGTAGGTAAGTTTTGGGATATGTATTTATTTTCCTTACAACAGTATCTTATTATTTGTGCTTATTCCAATAAAAAAATGTGCTTACACGATTTTAAAAATATCATAAAAAAATGAGATAATACTTCATAATTAACATGACAGATGGTATTGAATATCTAAATGTAAGTAATTTGGACAAGTGAATATGTTTTTAAACCTGCTAATAGGGGCAATACTGTTATTTTTTCTAAAAATTTATTATTACAATATTATTGTAAAACTGGTTTTCAATCGGACCCTGTAAATGTGTACAGGTAAAAATGTAAAACTTCAATTAAATACAACAGCCGTCATATTTTATTTCAATAATAAATTATTATCGTCAAGCAAACAAAGAATCACCGACAGTGAATAATCACCAAAGGGCACACCTAGTAATCAGCTAGTTATTTACTATCTGCATTAATTCCTATAGAATCATATAAACTCTCAATTAGTATAAACCCTAAATTTACAGTTATAATATATGAATCACAACACCATCATCATAATATCATATGCCAAAGTCTATAGGCCTATGACTCACAACATAAATACATTAAACCAGATAACTAAATCCAAAGTAACGAGTCTCTCATAACACAATACCAAGATTCACAAACAAATGAGGCCATGATATTATTTGGAAAAATGATAAAACGACGTACTCATAGCGCATACCTGAAATTTACAGAAAAATACTACGGTTAACTGCCCTACTATCCCAATCACAGACTGAACATCTCTTCAGTTTCTTAACAATCAAATTAGACTATCGAATAGTGATGCATTGGGCCTTGATACAATATGAATCACAACAGCCAGTAAATAAAGAATGGTAGTCTTCCCTTTCAATTGGCCGTTTCTACAATGAATAGAAATCTAATGTGCTCACAATAATATTCTTCAAGTAACTACGCTCTTATCTCCCTCCACATTACAAACGTCTCTCGACTCCTCTTTCTAAAAATTTCCCTCTCTTTCAAACATTAATTTCTCTCTCTCTCACAAGCATGCGCGCAAACGCCGAAATTTAACTCTCCACTTTTGTCTGTCTTAAAATAATGCTATCAGTAATTAATAGCTGTCGTTATCAAATAACTAATACAAAGTTGTAGCTACAACACTACATGCAGATAAATGTTGGAAATCAATACTGAGACTGAATTATGTAAGATTGTAGGAGTAATCATTCTCAAATTATTTAGGAATTCTTAATATTGAAAATTGCAATATGAAGTATGGCTGTCATTGAGTTAATGTGAGAATGTAGTTTCTTCAACCGCGTTGTCATTTAATAGAATCTATTAATATTATGTCTATACAAATAGGTAAGTAGAGAAAAAAAATATTGTGGAATAGATTTGGCTGCAATTGTATGAGCACAAAAATTCAATCTAACTTACCACCGTAGAATGAGTCATCTAACGTAATCAGGAGTTTGCCGAAAATACGAAGGAACGTTATTCAACCATTAAACTGGTTGAATTCGATTGGATTTTTGTGCAACTGACCACTGGTGACGCTTTATAGCGAGCATATAGAATGTATGATTAGTGTAAACGAGAAAATATATAGTGTTAAAAATGAATACTGTAGATTCATTCATTATGGAAAAAGGGCGTAACAACAAGCTACCTATCAAATTACTAAATATTACTGTTTCATAACACAAATATTTAATGTGTCCAACATATTACTGAATTAGAAACTCAGTAATTCATTATAATCAACTATTTTAAATCGTGGAGTTTATTTTCACGCTGAATCAATCTACACTTTCAACTTATTATTATTATTATGATAATAATAATATTGGAGAATCAATAAGATAAGAACCCCGGTTCCAGAGTAGCATTGGCTCAGGACAGATGAAAAAGAGACTGATAAAAAAATAAAAAGAGACTATTCGGAAATTCTCTTTGAGTAGAGAACTGAAGTGACAAGACATTTTCATTCTTTATCAGATTCATAACTCCAAAAGACTTTATTGTGCATTGCAAGACAATTCAATCAATGACTTCAAGATGTATGTCCAAGACCTAGAGAATGACTTTTGAAAAGTTCCAAAAGCTTTCTCATGAGTGAATTAACTGATTAGGATTGGGATATATGCCACCATAAAGCTAAGCAATATAGCCTTTGAATCAGCAATGAAGCTAATTAAAATATACTAGCTAAGGTTTTGTTATGTTCAAGGGCCATATGCTCCATCTACATCATACGCTTATCTATGATTACATGTGGAAATGGTCACATTTTATGAAATTCCGGGTTTAAAACAACAGTTAGTGTTGGTTTAGACCTGTCACTGTTTAAACCGAGATTGTGCATATGGGCCTGAGATCATGAGCTTGGGTCTAAGATGGGCAATAGACACATTATTATTACATTATTTTTGCCTATATTGAATAATATCTTTTTACTGAAAACTGAATACAATGTGTTTTTACTGTATACTGAAAACATTTTCCCTATATTGAAATGTGTTTTCACTGAAAACTGAACACAATACAATGCCTGAATAAGTTTTAGAGTTTTAGCCTAAATTAAATATAGAGATAAATTCATATATGTAAAATTCTCCTGGATTCTGAACCACCGATTCTGTTAATACGTTTCAACGCAAATAAAGAGAAAAAGTTCGATAGGCAGTGTTGCTGACTAACGAGTAGACATCTAATTGCAAATTGAAGTGCCAGGACCAGGTTCAGGCGGATATCTTTCAAGTGCGCCTTTTTCCACAGCATAATGAGGTACGGCCTGATACTTTGTGGTCATGCAGCGGATGTTAGGGCAGAGCTCATCCTACAAAAATAGGTGCTGAGAGTAATGACGGGTAGTGGGACACGTGAACATTGCAAACTCATCTTTCGGAGGCTGGGGATCCTCACGGTGTACGAACAATACATTCTGCTGTGTATGTGAGGGAGGAGGGGAGCAGGTTGTCAACAAGAGTATCGATCTACAGACGGAGCTTGAGAGGAGGAAGCATGGTTTAGCTGCCCAGATACCAACTCACCATGACCATGGAGAGACATCCATACCTTTCAATCAAGATGTAAAACAGGTTGTCACAGAGAATCACGGATTTAGAAGCTGAAAAATTTGCAAGGACCATGATTCCTCATGACTAGAGGAGAATCATCTCTATTCCCTTGATGAGTTCCTGGGATGCTCATTTGAGGGATGGATATGACACTAACCAGATGTGACACTTCTAATCCAGAATCCTGGTCATAGGCAAAGCGAAAGGTAATCAATCTTTACTTCAAACATATTGTGTGACAATAATAATGTCATGATGTTAATGAAGAGAGAAGTTCATTTGTATATGAATAGTATCAACAATATAATCAACACCTAAAGGTTTTCATTGGTACATTATTTTTGCTCAATATTATATAAAAGAAATGGCACAATCAACTAAATCACAAGGTGTCTATTGCAATAATTATAAATGCAAAGGTCAATTTATTACCAAAATTTAATAAAAGTCACAGAAAATCATAGAATAATATTGAAAGGTTACGAAAAATTAGGGATGATTAGAAGAATCAATTATGAAAAGGAAAAAATACAAACGAGCTAATAAGAACGATTAAAGAAATGCCACGCCCAGAAAAAAGAATTATTTTTATAGAAATTATATAAGAGATTAGGTAAATATGATAAAAAATGTCTGAAAGGAAAGAATGCAGTCTACAATATTAGCATGTTTAAATTGAATTAATTAAACATGAGTACAGTATCAAACTCATCTGGGAATTTTACCATTCACTAATAATAATTGTTGAATCATGTGATGAGAATTAATCCATTTGAAAAAATATATATTATTGAAACATGAAGTTTGTCTTTTAATCACAATAGTAGAAGGGAAATATTATTGTTAGGCTATTTATTTGAATAGAACCCGAATGACCATAAAAGCTATAAAACACATGATTCAGGTTGCACATCAGTCATATTTTCTTTTAGACTACCAGAGAAGAGGAAACTGTAATTGGAATAGAAACTGGTAAGTACCTAACAGTCATTGAGCTAAATAAATTGTTCAATAAATAGAATAGTGTAAAGAGAAAGAAATGATAATTTACAAATACCTATACCTCTTAATGTTTTGCTAATAACTAAGAAATATTACAAAAAAATGATTAAAAATTGTTATATAACAATATTAAAAATAATGAAATCAGAAAGAAAAACAAAATGCAGTAAGATAAGTTAGGTGATTGCTTTGAATTTATAAGGTTATGGTAAGAAAGTAGGTAGGATCACAGCCCTATTCAGAAATGATTAGTGCATCAAATGTCTTAATCATAAATCATTAGTAATAATTGAGTATTTTAAAGTGATTTGACCATAATGTGAAAATAAATCAGGCATTCGCGGATAGAATAATATTTGAATTACAAATTATCTAAGTAAAAATTGGGCTTTCCAAGTAATAATTAGTAAAAACTTACATAGATGATAAATTCTAGTAATTGAGGATTAAAAAAAATTAAAATAAGCAAAGAAAACACTAAAACTGGCAGTTTATTTTAACAGGGGAGTAAAGTAGGAATGCACTCACATGACCAATAACCTTATTCTGTACAGCACTTTTATAGGATTCTTAGCAAACATCAAAGAAGTGAACAAGAAAACATGTTGACCAAATGTGTGTTACAAATAATCCAAAATAATATAATCAAATCAATGGTCACTTTAATCCGATTATTATAAGAGCCAACTATCAAAATTATACAAGTAGGCGGGTCTTTCAAGAATGAGGACAGCAACGCTTGATAAAAATCTAATCAATTTTAAGAATATTGTTCTTAAAAATCCGTGTTAAATGATTGGGTATAGCTTTATTACTATGTATTTAAAATAATATTAGCAAAATAATACCAAGTGTCAAGCTGAATACAACAAATCGTAACTATTTTGTCAAGCAGACTTCCCTAACACGAGTACAGGTAAGCTATCTGTAATGTCCATGGGATTAATGCAAAATTAGCAGAAAATCAAATGCAATATTGTCTTAACTAGTTGAAAATACCTTTTTGTAATAATAAATCGATGAAATGCAAGAGAAACAGCCAAATATACTAAAAAACTTGCAAATACTTACTGACTACAGAACAGCACCTCACCCTAATGTGCCAGCTGATATCACAAGACCTGTCAGCTGACACAGTCGACATGACTGCTTAAATCGGTCAAGTCTTTTTGTCACTGTAAAATCGATAAAAAACCATAGAAATGAACGTAAAAGTGGTAGAATAATTACAAATTAGACATTTTTGATTTTTTATAACAACATTAGTGAACAAAAATTCATAATTCTTATTTTCAAATCTCACAAAAAGTCTAGTCAAGTAAGACTTTAATGGTTTTACTGCGCATGTCGGGTAAGATTTTCGCCAATCACATTGGAGAATAGAATTGTTGGTATTCCATTATTTCCTACACTATGGTCAAAGTATATTATTTTGGCATGTGAACTTACTAATTTCCCTTGTATTTTATAATAATTTATTTAATTTAGATAGAAGAGCCGAAAAACTATCCTACCAATAGGTTATAAGCGATGACTAGGTAAGAATTACAAATTGTTTGTTAATTTACTTCACAAAATTGGTGACTATCAAAGGAAATTTGAGGTTATGTTGAAATGTTCGTCACCTCTGTGGTTTAAAATAATTATTTTAGTATTAATAATTGTAATATAGTTAAACATCCACTTTACTTGAATTTAACTAAATTGATAACAAGCTCTAAACTATGATTACATAATTATTGACTTTCCTAGTAACAAATTTGCCGCGGTTTCTAAAAGATTAGGTATTTCACCATGAGCTTGGCAAAATTTTCACGAATTTTCAAGAAAGCTATTTCCGTATAGTTTATGTAATTAAGTATATCTCTTATATGTTTATATTTTTAATTTCAGGGCTAAAATTGAATTGGGTGATGTCACACCACATAATATAAAACAACTAAAAAAGCTAAATACCGTCGTCTTTCCTGTTTCATACAATGAGAGGTTCTACAAAGATGTTTTAGAAGTCGGAGAATTAGCAAAACTAGGTAAGTTTTTACTCATTTTTTGCAAACTGATTTTATCTTGATACAAACGTGTTATTGTTGATAATGCATTAATATAATTTAATACCTACTTATTAACCTTCCGGTAGTCATACCCTACTCAATCACACGAGCAGCCGCGTGTTGCATTTTGTACAACATCCAATTTTCCAAATGTTCTGTAACTCACTCTGTTTACTATCAAAACATATTAATTAATTGTATAATTACTTTTTCCATCTTATTGGAATATTTTACGCCTATAGCCTACACATTTGGATGGTTTCCATTTCATAGCCCAATAAGGTACATCAAGCAAATCCATCAATTCTGTGTTATTGGTTCGTTATACAGTCCCCGTATTGAGTCTTTTGAGTCTTTCCCTATCTTATGCACTGTCGCGACTAAATGGCACCTAAAGACTGAACCATTGCTCGGTTGATACTGCAACTCAGTATGGGGTGAAAGTTTTGGAATGCATAGGTGACTCATTCACTGACACCACCCCATTCAATAGTTTTGTGCAGCAAAAAAATGATACTGTTGTACTTTATACAACAGCGCGACTGCCGGAAGGTTATTATTATAGTTGCCAAAGAACATCATATCTATAAGTTGAAAACGAGTAAAGGAATATTTCATCCATTCTTGTAGTAATCAATTCATCAATTAACTACTCACAGTCTGTGCATCACAATAATAAAACTCTCAGAAGAAAAAAGGGGATTCCTGAAGGAAAGCCCTTAGTTTCCTCTTCAAAAGTGAGTTTCCTGGCTGAAACTGACAGCGTGTCTACAATTCTGGCTGACTGGTAGATGAGGCTGCTCTGGGCCCTCCCAATCGGTAACATATCAGATCTAGCCTCAGCCTGTTTCTGATGCCATAGCCATGCACATCACCCCTGTTAGGCACAGCATGGACACTGTAGCAGGCATTTATAGCTGATCTGTAAATGAAAAGATTTAAAACAGTGAGAATCTTCTTACCCACACAAAGAGGCCGACAATGTGCCAAAAAGTCTGCCCCACAAAGAATAGGATTGACCATTTTCTGCACCAGTAGTATAGTTTTTACCTCAGAGGCATCACCCCACAAGGTGATACCACATGCCATCACACTTTGAAAGAAGGCAAAATACCCCAAGCGGAGATGGGCCTCCGGTATACATCTTCTCAGACTCTTGAGCAACAAGAGCACCCTGTTCAACGTGCAACAGGCTACCTGTATACCTGTGTCCGCCCCAGGAAAGCGTACAATCCAGAGTGAAGCCAAGGATCAACGATTTAGTATACAATTATATGAAATTTCTTAATCAAGGAACAGACCAGATAAATAGAAGATAGACATGGATAGATAGGATCATTAAAAGTATGATATTAAACATGGAGAAATAAGGGGACTAAAAATTAGCCGATCATAAACAGAGCACATGTCATTAGAGAACAATGATGGAATGATCTTAGGGCTTGATAAGAAGTCAACTCCAATCAGTCGGGAATCACAAGTATCTGGGTTCAAGCATAGAATAAACAGTATAGAAATTTTCACTATAGTGAGGTCCACGTTATAATGACAGTATTTGTTCAACTTTGGCTTTGCTATCCTTGTCTATCATTTGACAAAGCCGGTAGTGATATCCTTTTTCAGGTCCACAACGATGCCAATTATGTTTTTGACAGTGTAGAATTATAATTAATTAATGCAGAGAATCGGCATCGCTCTTCTTCTATCTTTATCCACTGCCATTATAACGTGGACCTCACTATAGCCTAGTTCAAGTGTTCAGAGAAATGAAGGGTTCCATGTAGAAATGCAGCATACAAAAAATTGGGGATGGATGAACTGATAAAGAATGAGTGGTGCTCTTTGTGATGGAAGAGTGAACTTTTGTAAAATGAAGGGGAATGTATATAACTTAAGTCAGTAGTGATGTGAAATTTCCGGGAATTTAAGGTCGAGGAAATTGGCTATTCCTTAATTTCATAAATTCCTAGGAATTTATTATTCTTGTGGAAATTTTCTAAAGAAATGTTATGTTTTTTTTTCTATTCAAAACAAGTGGCAACCTTAATTTATTCATAAACAGTTATAATTTGAGCTATATAAAAATATGAGAATAAGTAACTTTAGAACTGTAATAAGTTCAAAGAACTCATTATTCTAGATCATGGGATGAATATTTCATGATAGGTAAAAGGAGGTGATAGGTGATAGGAGAACTCTTATTTCCAATCATTCTATTGTATAGGTCTACCACTATTATCAAGCTACTTTTATTTATTGAAAGTTAATTCTGTTGTATATTAGATATCTGCCTGTCAGATAATCGAAGTCAACAAAATGTTGGGTGTACTTCGCCTTGTAATGAACAAGAAGTTTTTTGATAGTATAATACTAATAATGATAAATCATCTATTACTTGCAGAAAAAAAGTCTACAATAATTTAGGCTAAACAAAAATCCAAAATAAAGAGCAAAGTACAAGAGGACACATTACTTTGAGTGAACCAGTAAAATCAATAGTATCGATATAATACATAATAGTGTTATATATATAGATATATAATAGTGTTATCGTCCCGTGAAGGTCCCGTGTTATCGGATGGGCACGTTAAACTGTCGGTCCCGGCTGAAGTATGACAGTCGTAAGGCCCATTGACGGCTTAAATTATATATTCAGGCGGTGGGACCTTCCCGCAAGGGACTCCCCACCAACAAAAGCCATACGAATTTACTTTAATACAAGTGATCACTGATTTACTCAAAATAAGTGTAGCCAAATAAATAATCATATAGCCTAGTAGATGTATTGATTTGATGTGCGAGCTATTCATCCTGTTTCTATTAATGAATTGTTTTATTGATTATCATGTCAGATAAGACTAAATTTGAACTATTTTAAAAAAATTCATAGAATATAATAAAGTTTTAATGAAACCGCTTCTGAGGTCTTCAGAAGCATTACCTCCGTCACAATATACAGCAAATGTCACACATACAACATAATAATTGGAAAGATACTATTCTAAAAGAACTACAATATCATGATATATTAATATCATGTCCAAACAAAGAAAGAGATTTAAAAATATATATTCGAATATAAGATATTCTGGTCTTGAAATACAATGCAGTCACACAAATAAAAACAAACAAAAATGAAAAGTAGCAGTAGTTGATACAGTATGTACTCAATGTATGTACCTCAACATAATATTAATAATTTTACAAAGTCCTAGTCAGTTCATAGAACTCCTGGAAAGTGTAAATGGGGTTACTGATTAGGAATATTTTTAGCCTCCGCTTGAAAACTAGATTTTACAAACTTCTAAATTGTTCAGAGAGCGAATTAAAAAGCTTAACACCAATGAATAGAAATGTTTTTTGAGTGCTAACATACTCGTAGCGGTTGGTGATCAAGTTGTTCCTGCCTCTAGTTTGATATTCATGGGATATTCCCTGCTCAACAAAATTATTCAAGTTTTGCTTCACAAAGGTCATTGAAGAACAAAAATAGAGGGTAATGTCAGTATTTCTAATTCTTTGAAGCTCTCCTTACATTGAGTGCGTTTTGGCAGACCACAAATAAGCCTGATAAAACTCTCAATTATTCTTGGCCAGAAAAATATTCTCAAAAGATAAGTTCCTTTCCACTGGGAATATTCCCCACCCACATCACTGGCTGTGTGAATAATTTCAATAGCAATTTATAAAATATGGGAGCAACACATTACTGGCATACTTACAAACAGTGAAATATATAAACAATATGATACCAGGCTAAATACTCACTGGGTTCCAGGACACACTTTGGAATTGTAACTTGGATTAAAGGTCTTGAGAAAAATATTCTAGATTGGATTCCATTGTGAAAAGGTTTGATAGTGAGGTCAGCTTTGCTGTATGGAACGGAAGCATGGCCCATTCAAAGGGGGCAGGAAAGAAATATTGAAGTGACTAGGATAAGAATGGTGAGATGGATGTTTGCTTACTTACTTCTTACTTCCGATGTCTTCACCACGGTGAAATCTGTGGGATAACAAGAATAAGGAATGAGTTGTGTAAAGGCACAGTAAAGGTTGGTCCACGGGGTAAGAAGATGCAGTTGGCATGGATGAGGTGGTTTGGTCACTTACACGGAGAGAGCAGCATTTGCATCTGGATGGAGTGAGAGGACGTGGTAGAGCAAAAAAGAGATGGAAAGTCAGAAAAGCGGCTGACTTGCAGAACGGTTGGTGGAGAGAGGGAACATAGAGGGGGGGGCAGGGTGTTGTGGAGAAGTAGACTGCGATGATGGAATGAATGTCGACCCCATTCAAATGGGTTGAAGGCAAAGTCAAAGAATAAGAGGAAAATTGGCAAATAGACCATAAACTGTACTCAAATCACAATGATAGTGTCACAGATCATGTATATATCCACATTGAAAAGTCAGCCATCTCTTAATTACGAGTAATATCAGTCACCTAGACAAGCACCTGGAAGATTCAAAGATCTTGGCGATTCCTTACTGACACTCAGTAATAAAGTTTAGTTTAGTTTATAGACTACCTGCGTAACAACTTGTAATATAGAAAAGTTGAATATGCTTTATAAAGCACCTCCCCCCTTCCCAGCCACAGCCCCAACAATTGCCACCACTGGCCCACCCAACTGTTCAGGTCAAGCGCCGCCACTGGTGAATGGTTGAACATCCACACTTGATCAAAATTCAGTTGCACTCGCGTCAAGTTGAAAAACTTTGAATCACATCGTTTCACCAAAATATTTTTTTTCTCATTTGAAAGCATATTTACTTTGATTTAGAAATATAGTTATCAAATATTGAACCTTGAGGTTTATATCGTTTTGAGATTGAGTTATTGTACTCACAAAACTGTGTTAAAGCAGCCTCTCTTGATTTACTGTCATCTATGATAATCAAATGTATTAAGATGAGACTTCTTTGAAAGATCTTTCTCAATTTTTCTTGTCATTCCAAGCTAAAATTCATGGGAATATCAGCCTTGTTCTAATTGTGAATCACTGTTTCAATTTCAGCTTATTACAATGACATTGTAGTGGGAGCAGTCTGCTGTCGCATTGACAATGCGGAGAATGCGAGGCGGTTGTACATAATGACACTGGGATGCCTGTCGCCCTACAGAAGGCTCGGAATCGGTTCACTCATGGTACAGCATGTTCTCAGTTATGTAGAAAAGGATGGAAACTACGATAATATTTACTTGTGAGTATAACTGATGTTATTTATTTGTAAAATAATCAACAAAATCTCTAAAAGCTGAATTTATCTTGAAACTAAAACAAAGTTTTTCGACTAGTGAGAGCATTGTAAAGCCTAAGGTTGGCCACTAACGGTACGACATGATAAACATATATTTTAACCATACACACCTTTCATCATGCATTTTTTACTTTCCTTGCCCAGTTACCATAGGTAAGGAAAGTATTGCTTTCCGAAAAAAATTAAGGTACCCCAATTTCTAAATTTCTATACGTTTCAAGGTCCCCTGAGTCCAAAAAAGTGGTTTTTTGGTATTGGTCTGTGTGTGTGTGTGTATGAGTGTATGTGCGTCTGTGTACACGATATCTCATCTCCCAGTTGACGGAATGACTTGAAATTTGGAACGTAAGGTCCTTACAATATAAGGATCCGACAGGAACAATTTCGATCAAATGCGATTCAAGATGGCGGCTAAAATGGCGAAAATGTTGTCAAAAACAGGGTTTTTCGCGATTTTTTCGAAAACGGCTCCAACGATTTTGATTAAAGTTATACCTGAAATAGTCATCGATAAGCTCTATCAACTTCCACAAGTCCCATATCTGTAAAAATTTCAGGAGCTCCGCCCCATCTATGCAAAGTTTGATTTTAGATTCTCAATTATCAGGCTTCAGATACAATTTAAACAAAAAAATTCGAGTGGAATAGATTGAGCATGAGAATCTCTACAATTAATGTTCAGTAACATTTTCACCTAAAATTAAAAATAAGCTCGAAATTCGAGAAAATGTGATTATCCGATTGCAAACTGTTGGCAACTGTTGATTCTTTTGAATGATTCACTATGAAGAGATAGGAGACCTCGTGTGTCTCCAGCGTTATTGCCCTGTCACCAGCTGGCTCAAATCTTTGAATAGTAGACTTGAGATGCGCGGGAACACTAGCGTCAGGTGATCAATTTTCATAACGGCAAGGAAAGTTGTGTGAGTGCGCCACACCAGATTTTTGTCATCAGCGAGAGGCTTCTAACATGAAATGAACAACCAATAACAATTAATAAACCACAGGAAATTACAAATTATAATGATAGAAAAATAATTTAACTTCGAATAGAGCAGCGAATTAAAAACAAACAACAAAAAATCGGAAAATAAAAACCTAACCTCAAAAAATTTGGCTCGAAGCCTTTCGTTGTGATGACACAACAATGTATTAATGACGACATACGTTCATGTATTTCATATCTTAGTGGCCAGTCTTATGCACAGGACTGTGAATCGCATGATCGCAACGACTCTCAGCTGTCTTTGAATTTTTGAAGTAGTCGTGTGCGCAAGGGTCAAAAAGTAAACACTTTTTAGTAAGTAAATCAATCAATCAAATTAAAATAAGGCAAAAAGCAATAGGACTGATTCCATGAATTGTGCAAAGTGCATTCATGTTCAAGTTTGGCATTCAATCGGGTATTTATCAGAAGGCAATGAAATACGTGTGTATAGAAATCGGATACTTGTAGGCAGACACCGAGGGTAAATGATATGTTGTGATACTCTGCTATGGATAATGGCCGGGACATACATAACCGCACCGAGCCCGCGCCGCGGTACGGCCGAGTGTTGGACGTACTACGGTGAGCGAGAGAAAACAAATGCTTTCAAACGTGTAAGGACACATACTACCGCACCGCGTCAGCACCGTCACGGTGTTTGTTGCCCGAGCCGTGCCCGCGCCGTCACCGACTAGTTCAGTTTACTTTTTGACGGTGACGGTGCGGGCTCGTTTAACATAGAGAGTGAAAAACGTATTGAAGAGATACGGAATTTTACAATTTGTACGATCAAGTGATGAGAAATATGGTGAACGGAAAAATAAACCAAAAGTAAAAGTAGAACCAAATAAGTTAAGCAAAAGGTATAATAGACATAATAATAAATGATAAAATAAACAACTAAAAGTATAAAATAAGGAGCCCGTGACTGTCTTAAATTTTGAATTTAAAACCAATTACGTTTAGATACACAAGGCAGAAGATAACAATTTTTTGTTTCATAGAGACATTGATAATTGAAAATCAATCTTTAAAAGAGGAAAATGTTCGTCTGAGAGAGCAGTGGAATGCAGCTATTGACCGTTCAATTATGAATGATAAACTGATTATGGAGATGAAGGAGAAAAATTCATTTGAGATTGGAACACAAACAGAACATTTGCAGAGTTTTCATTCACTTACTACTACTAAAGATGCATTGGATAAGGAAATTGCAAGTCTAGAGACTGATATCGCTAAGAGTAGAATCTTGATTAGTTCATTAGAGATGGAACGAAAAAATCTTGCCGAATATTTATCTAAAGTAAGCAAAAATATCGAGATTACTGAAGAATTAGTTCTAGGGGATGGCAATAGGGAGATACTTGGTTCAATACCTAAAATCACTTGTACAAAAAAGGTAGAGAGAAAAATAATGATCTTCTCCGATAGTCAAGGACGTGAGCTGGCTAACTTATTGCAAGATATAATTTCACATCCTTATAAAGTCTCAAGTTTTGTGTATCCTGGTGCTGGTTTGTGCCAAATCTTGAATTCAGTACATAATTGTAGTGAGGTGATGCAGTTGAATAAGGACGACTTCTTAATTATAATGGGGGGAACAAATGACTTTGATTCTTCAGCAAACGAAAAAGATATTGTAATTCTCAGACTTGCAGTTGAGAATTTTCTGTTTCAAATAAGACATACTAATTTAATCATGGGGACTGTACCGTACAGATACGACATGCCGCCCACCTCATCTGTGAATATCTTGATAGAATCACTCAATAACCATCTGAGGGAAACTATCTCTAAGAATGCTATGTTGCTAGAGACATGGGATCTTTCTGCTGTTGAACATACTAGGCACGGTCTTCACACTAATAAAAGAGGGAAAATGAGAATTGTCAAAAGGATCTGTACCATAATTGGTGACTCTCTCAATGGGAAACAAACTTGTTTCTCTCCCCCCACTTTGAATAGGAGATCATCAATTAATGATTTGCATAGAGTTGAAATAATAAACATTGCAGGCTCTGAGGATACTATAGGTGTGGTTCCTACCTGTCTGGACGCTTTGTCTTCCGGACATTCAAATGAAGAATTGAATTTAAACTTTTAGCTCATGACAATGAGGTTGATTATGGTCATAGTATGGTCAACAACTTCAGCCTGGATGCACAACAAATTGGCCTACCAATACCTGTAATTCTTAGTCAAACTAGAAAACCAAAACCTCAAACAGATATATTTCTGTTCTGGAATTTACAGGGCCTGACAAACAAGATTGATGATCTTGCTCTTTTAACGACTCAATATAGTGTGAAAATTATTGCAGTAGCTGAGCATTGGCTCAGAGATACTGAGATGAATTGTATATCAATTCCGGGATTTAGTCTTGTATCTTATTTTTGTCGATCTGATAAGAGCAGGGGAGGAGCTGCTTTATTTGTAAAAGAAAATATTGTCATCAACGATCTTACAGATGTAAACAAATTATCCACTGAAATGGTATGTGAAGCTTGTGCCATTGAGATCCCAGAAAAAAGTAATAGCTGTTTCAATTTACCGGCCTTATAACAATGATTATGCTGTTTTCACTGCCTTCCTAAATTGTTTGTATGAGATTCTTTTGTTGATTTTTAAACGAGGTTTTTCGATAATTATTGGTGGTGATTTTAATGTAAATTTTGATCGTGAGTATAAAGAAAAAACACAACTATGCAGTATGCTCGATAGTTTTGGTTTAAGTCCTACCATAAATAGTATCACAAGACCAGGGATAGTAAATCCAGGATCTTGTATAGATAATGTATTAACAAATATACACGGTAGTAGATACAATGTAGATGTCATTCATACAGCTCTTTCAGACCATAATGCTTTACTTTTTGAAGCTGACATAACAGTTAAGCCTGCTCCTCTTTCTATGGATCACAGATTTGATAAAATTAGGCTAATAAATTATTGTAATATATCTCATTTCTTGGAGCTTATTGGATCTGTTGTGTGGTTTGATGTTTATAAATCAGATAGGGATAAAAAATTCAAAAATTTTCTGGACACATACTTAAAAGCTGTTAACACTGCTTTTCCTTTAATTTTTCCCAAGAGAAGAAATGCAAGACCTGACACTAAATGGTACACAGGTGAACTAAAAACTCTTAAAGATGAATGTGATGAGTTGTATTATCTCTATCAAGTTTACAGATCTCAACATTTAAAAAATCTGTACAACTCCTCTAAAAATAAATATAAGAAGTCAGTTAGGGATGCAAGAAAAAAGTACTTCAGTCACATGATTCTCAGTTCTCAGAATGTGAGTAAAACTACTTGGAACATAGTTAGATCACTGTCTAATGTTAACACAAAATCTACCAATGTAGGGTGCTCAATAACTGCAGAAAAGTTCAATAATTTTTTCACAGGACACATAGCAAACCTTAGCAGTAGGATTCCAAAGAGCAACCTGCTCTCTTCTGATTATTTGGAGAGGGTTGAGAAGCCAAATAGTAATTTTTCTTTTAAGTCTGTCACTGTGGAGAAGGTCTATGCAATGATTCATAATCTAAGTAATAGTAAATGTCTAGATATTTATGGCTTAAATTCTCTTTCATTGAAAGTCTCTGCGAAGTATATATGCGAAGTATTAGCCTACCTATTCAATCAATATGTTGTTAACTGTTCTGATTTTCCTCCTGAGTTGAAGAAAATAAAAGTAATACCTATTCATAAAAGAGGCTCCAAAGATGATCCATCAAACTTTAGACCAATATCAATAGTGCCTATATTTTCTAAATTATTTGAGATGATAATGCAGGAGCAACTCTCTGAGTATTTCGAAAAAAATAAATTATTGTCAGATAAGCAATTTGGCTTCAGAAAACAGTGTAGCACAAGTAAGGCTGTGCAGAAATTAACAAATCAAGTTGTAATGGATCTTGAGAGTAGGTTTCTTGTTACTTTCAGATCATTTGATATGAGTCGTGCGTTCGATACAGTCCACCATGATCTGTTATTAAGAAAATTGGAATATTATGGTTTGGAAATTCAGTCTGTTAGAGTGATTAAATCTTACTTAGAGGGGAGGAGTCAGTTTGTGTTTCAATCTGGATTTCTGTCCAGTGGCAATGATGTACTGTATGGTGTTCCTCAGGGATCCATACTAGGACCACTATTATTCATAGTTTATATAAATGACTTACCTTCAAATGTTGATTGTGCTACCAGAGAGGGTTTCTTGTTTGCAGATGACCTGGGTTTAAAAATAAAAGCTAATACCACATTAGAGTTAGATCACCTACTTGTGAATAGTACAAATATTGTGACTGATTGGTGCTCAGCAAATCATCTTACACTCAATATAGATAAAACCTGTGATATTAGTTTTAGTTATAATAATAGGTTACCAAGCAGTATTGAATCACTAAAGTTCCTAGGTATATATATTGATAACAGACTGAATTGGTTCTCGCACGTGGAGTCCCTAAGTAAGAAATTATCTAAAGGCCTTTATATGTTAAGAAGATTGCGTGGAGTTGTTGATGTTGACGTTTTGTTAAATGTTTATTATGCTCAGATATTCTCATTGTTGTCTTATGGAATCATTGTATGGGGAAATTGCAGTAGGTCCATTGAGATTTTTAGGCTTCAGAAAAGGGCAGTAAGAATAATAATGAATGAAAACCAAAGATCTCATTGTAGGCCTCTTTTCAAAAAACTTAATAGAACTTCTAACCTAAACTTCCCAAGTCGATGACAACAAGCATTGTTGACGTTGACATTCAGATTGGCCAAATTTCAAGTGTGCTAAAACAGCTGATCAAAAAACTTTTCATTATTTATGTTTATTATTCAATAATTGAAACATTTATAATAATATCATCTTATTGCCATATGAAAGAATAAAAAAGTATAAACTCAACCTCCCACATAATTGAACATAATCTTTTAGGTTATTTAGACAAATCAGAATAAAAAATGAAAATACTTGGACAATTTCCTGATATTCAGATTACCTCAGATTTGCTAGAGCGATGACCTTCCACTTTTGCTTTCAGAAGTGCTTAATGAACAATTATTCTCATATATATATTGTATATTTTTCTGTGTGGCGAAAAATAGCGTTCGCACCACGGGCAAAAATGTTTTTCCGGCTCTCAATCTTTTCTAGTCCTCGGACTTGAAAGCCGATTTCGAGCCGGAAAAGTCTCATTTTCGGCCCTAGGTGCGAAATATACTATTCCGGCTCTCAATCTTCTCTAGTCCTCGGCCTACGGCCTCGAACTTGAAAATCGATTTCGAGCCGGAAAAGTCTCATTTTCGGCCCTAGGTGCGAAATATACTATTACACACTCCAATAGGAGAACATTTAAATATGAAACGTATTTATTGACTGTAGTCAATATTTGTAGCTTCCCCTACAAATGTTCAAAAAATATTAAATTTTGTTTAGTTTTTGAAAATGTTTTTGTTGATAATCTCATTTTTGTTTGCAGACACGTCCAAGTAAACAACATCGGCGCAATAGAATTCTACAAAAAGTTTGGTTTTGAAATCCACGAAACGAGGAAGCACTACTACAAACGTATCGAACCAGCGGATGCCTACGTCCTACAAAAAACAATACGTCCTACCGCCGCCCCAACCATAACCCCATTAACAAACGGAATCGGCAATCATCATAGTGAAAAATGAACACTAAACCATTCAAAAACTGTTCTCCGGTCATTTAAAGACATTTCTTTCAAATCCTAGCTGAATGTGAAGCCTGTATTGTAATGTATCAAACTCTACCTATGTTCCTTACATTGTGAAAACGTTTTTAAAACATTCATTTACAAGTGTAGAAACCTTGCCAAACTTCTCATTACTCTCAAATTCTCAATAAAATAAGTGTTGTCTGAATTTTCAGAAACTAATTTTAAATTTATTGTTGAAATCTGTCCTAAATAGGAATCTCAACCTCTTCAGCTTTGCTAATATTTTCACATCATCTATACACATTAAAACTTTTTTCTATAAAATTAAGCTTTTCTTGAATTAATTCTCGGAGAAACTTCATATAAATCGTGGAAAATCGTAATTTTTCTTACTATAGTTGAAATTTGATAGATTTCGCTCATTTTTGTTACTTCCTTGAGCAAAATAAATTTTATGAAGTTAGTAGTCTTCACATTATTATTGATAAATTACAGTCTTCTATATTATTTTATTAAAGTTTTTCAATTACAGTTTAATAGATTTTTATTCACGTCATCCCTAGTATTTTATTGCAGAAAATATTGTTGTTCTACATGTATATGTCCAAAACTTTACTTCATTGATAGTTCTGGTTGAATATATTCTAAGGTTCAGGTGAATTACAAGTTCCTATATGAATATTTTTAATTAAAAAGATTCAAAGTATTTGAAAACTCAACTATTTATAGACGATTTTCTTTATACTCTGAGTTGTTGAACTGAATTATTGATTTTCATCTGAAACTGGCCTAATAGTATAATATTTTGAAAATTATGTTACCTCATTTAGAATACCACCCGAGTTAATGGAAATTTATTTTCCAATAGTTGAGAAAGTATGAAAGCTTTAGATTTTTCAACTTCTTTTACTAGAATTTCAACTCTAATAATTAGATTTACATTAAAATTAAACTGTTAATAAATGAATTCTTAACCGTTGAAAAGAAATAAAAATCGTCAAGTACTCTATTAATACATTCTAATGATATGCACAATATCTTCCAACAAACTATATCCATTTTCCAGTTTGAAACATGTTGTACTTAAGATCATGAAAATGTATTAATTTGTTACTTGACGATTTTCATTTCATTTCGATTATTGTAGTAGACCTTTATAGTAAAATTTAAATTTAACTGTGTATTGTCTCATTGGCACTATTATTTGAATAGACTTAGAACGTTGTCAAAAATCTTCTTTAATTAAATAAAAATTAATATTTTACAGAAGCATGCTTTCGTGTGTGCTCACACATCATCAGCTGTAAGCTACAGTAAAGTTACAGGAAGTAGAAAGATTCCAACTTAACAAAAACAAAAGCAAGAGCTACTTGCTTTTGTTAAGTTGGAATCTTTCTACTTCCTGTAACTTTACTGTAACTCTTGCAGTAAAAGTAGCTCTTGCTTTTGTTTTTGTTCAGTTGGAATCTTTCTACTTCCTGTAACTTTACTGTAACTTACAGCTGATGATGTGTGAGCACACACGAAAGCATGCTCCTGTAAAATATTAATTTTTATTTAATTAAAGTGGATTTTTGACAACGTTCTAAGTCTATTCAATTATGGAAAAGTTCCACAAAATCAACATTGACACTATTATTAATAATTGATGTCATCTTTAGAATGGCCATAGTCAATTTAATAACGCCTTTCAACTATATACTGTCAAATTATCTTAGTAAAATAAATATTAAGCTGTTTCCATAATTTTCACGAACCCTGTTTATCAAGTCTTATTTTTAAATTGAATTAATTTCACAATAAAAGTTTCTTGTATCGCTATATTTCTAAACAATTGTGCAGCCATCAATGTAATGCTCACTGATTCATTTCTGCGTTGTTATTTGTTGAGATTACCGTATTTATTGAATAAAACTATGGGTTATTTCTATTAAAAGCTTAACATTGTAATAATATGTGTATTTTTCATAGAGCAACCTTCAAATTCGAGTTAGCAATATAAGTTGTACAAATCGGATTATTGTTACTGGGAGACTCAGTATTATTAGACCACCAAGACCATTAACTATTTCCAAATTCAATTTATTTACAGCCAACAATATAAAAAATTGTAAACAAGGCTAATACTTTCCTTACCTATGGTAATAGGGCAATCACTAGCTACAGGTCTGGAAACGGTTTTATTCAATTTTCAGGTAATTTTATATAAAGTACGCTAAATTGTACATCTTAATTAACAGCAAACCAATACCCGTAGGGCTTCGTTTCGGCAGGGGAACTGAAATTCCGACGAAATCTTTCAACTAATCTTTCCTGTATAACTTGGTAACAAAGCATTTTCGGACCTATGTTAATTGTTACTTTTTTTCTTCTTTTGATGAAAGGAATCACGCCCAGACTTATGGGCACATTTTTCAGAACATTCTGTATAAGTTTGGCTAAAAATCAATTACAAACTTCAACATCATAGGCTCAGTTTTATTTTTTTCTAGTTTTCGTTATTTTTACTTAAATTTTACTCGGACTTTAATTTTTTTAGTAGGGGGAAAAATCATTTTCTCAAATATTGGGGCGATGTGTGTGTCCACTGTCCACGGTGTAAACTATGACCGTTCATCATAACTGGGAAATTTTGGGGGTACTCTCTAGAATCTAGAAGAAGCTGCTTGTGCATTTTTCAAGGATATGAACTGGGTACTATGGGCAGTTACACTACACTTAATAAACTATGATATGTAAAAATAAAAGCTACATTGAATTTATTTCTCATAATAGATGGTGAAAAGTATCAAAACTGACTCACTTTTCATAGTGTTATCTGTAGTTTTGTGCTATCTTAATCCCTCCCAAGTTCATTATTATTATTATTACTCTAATTTTTACAAGAAAGCACTGAATGGGAGAGAAAAACTAAGGATACTCCTTGTACTATTTCTCTCCCCAATTTAGATAATATTATTTTGAAAGTCCGAAATGAGGTTATGATTCGACTTTTCTGAAATTTAGTCCTTTTTCACTAAAAAACAACAGAAACTTATTATAGTGCAATTCTTTCATCTTTTGTATATTTTTTCAACTTAAACAATATAAATAGAGAAAATATGACATTGAAAGTTAATTATGGGTTGATCCGGACACAAAAAAATTATGCCCCATATTCCATTTTTTGGTTAATCCTCCATATCGCCACTGGTAAGAACTCACCTCTATAACATTATTTGGATGGAGTTGAAAATAATTTACATTTCCTAATAAAAAAACTAATAATTTTTATTGATACTTAGTAAGTATAATAACAGCATCTTTGGAAAAACAGAATTGTTCTGGAAAGCTGGAATACAATAAATAGTATGAAGATTAATTTTGTTATATATTTTATTCGGAACTCATAGGATATCCGACAAAATATTCAACTTATAAATAGTAATCATCAAATACCTGGATTGATAACTGAAGTAAATTATCAAAACTAACTGGAATATCAGTACTTAAAAATGTCTCATCACAACATTTACAATTTGATTAATATAATATTATTTTGTACCTTATTTTATTTTCGAAGAAAACTGAAAATAATTAAGATAATTATTCAGAGATAAAAACTAAATAAAATGAAAATATTTTCTTATCCTCATCAGGATTTTTTTTAAAATTACATTTAATTTTTGCATATTATAATTTTTATTGTGTATTGAAATAATAATATTAGGCTTTCCTATATCAAGACTAATGAAATATTCATTTAAAAAAAGAAACTATTGTTAGTTTCAAACAATAAAAAACGTTCTTCCATTATCCGCCGTAGACTTGATAAAAGATCTTTAAAATGATATTCAACCAGAATAAAATACTTTGACAATATTAATAACAAATGAAATCTCAATGAGAATAACTAAATAATCTAAAATAAATTTTATGTAACAATATTATTCTGAAACAATATAATATATATAATTTGCATCAAAAATAGAACAATTATTTACACAAAACTAAAATTAATGATACAATTATCATACTAAATATTATTATTGATGAAAAATAAGCATAAATATTAAATGGTGATGCGTATATTGTGAGTTATAAAATAGACTAATAAACTTATATTAAAGCACTAAATTACTACGTTTACAATACGAAGTAAATTACTAGTAATTGGAATAAAACGACACAGCACCTTTCACAATAAAACCAGTCTGAAGTTAGACCTAGAGCGCTACCTATAGTACATCAATCCAGATGCAAGAGTCTAGAATGATACAGGAAGCCACTCTACTCTAAAAAGTTTCTCAATATTTCTAGACGACCCTCAACATTATCACTTGATGGTTAGTTATCTCTAGTTCAAACTATAATCAAATGTCATGGCCAATATATAGTATTATTTTTGAACTACTATACACCAAAATGCATTATATAAAATATATTATGTTACCTTTGATTAAGCTTATCGTGATAAAAGACGTCTCTAAGCGCTGCACTAAATCATGTTTCAGTTAAAAATAATTTGACTTAGATGGAAATGGTTTGATTATATATTACAAAAACAACATAAGTGATGTGAGATTCATGTGCTGGGACTCGGAGTCTCCTCGACGACATCGGTTGGCAAGTTGAGCAGACTCTTTATGCGCTCAATGCACAGCTTCGATCCCTCGTACGCTTCTTTGCTCAACTGTAATTCAGTAAAAACAATTATTAGAGCTTATCTCTTGTCATAAATAAATTTCAATTCAATGTTTCATCAATTTTCTTCACATGAATTCTACAGAGTAAAATTGGTTAAATGGGTAGCGATGATGATATAATATATAAGGAATGCTGACAATTTAAAGTGAATCTCATTATACACCGATAATATATACAGGGTGTTTCAGAAGTAGTGTCGAGAATTTTAGGGTATTGTACCTGGATGCTAGGAGACTACAAATGTCATATTTGAAGTGTCCAAAACTCAGCGGTTATCCTTATAGCTGCCATTTTGTTTTTTTCACTTAAAGATTTTTATCCCAAGAACGAAATGTTGTATTGATCTGAAATTTGGCATGAATATTTATGCTATAAAGACTCAACTATAAAAAATAAAAAAAAATTTTCGTTGAAATTTTTCAAAATGGCGGCCATTTTAAATTTTTGATGGCGAATATCTCGAAAACCGTCCATTTTACAGAAAATTTACAAGAGACAAAAAAGTTAGCAAATTTTTTCACGATTCCAATGATACCTAATTTATTAATATTGGTCGAAAAATAACAGAGAAATTAATTTTTTTCGTACTGCATGCATGACCACTTTTCACCATTTAAAGATCAATATTAATTTTTTTAATAATTTCATGAAAACCGTTCTTATTACAGAAATATACAAGAATAACTTTCCTCCAAATTTTATTTTACATTGAAAAATATTAATTTCACTCAAATCGGTTCACTGATACTAATGCAGCAATTGCTCAAAATGCCGTCCTTCAACTTGATTACACAGTCTGCACCTTTCAATCATGGACCGTCGAACTGCTATAAAAGCATTTTCATCATCTTGAATGGCACCTGCTGCAGCAACCACTCTTGCCACAAGGTC
Source organism: Nilaparvata lugens (assembly GCF_014356525.2). Classification (NCBI taxonomy): domain Eukaryota; kingdom Metazoa; phylum Arthropoda; class Insecta; order Hemiptera; family Delphacidae; genus Nilaparvata; species Nilaparvata lugens. Next base: position 25,661,169 of record NC_052514.1, on the reverse strand, counting down.
TTCTTCGTTTTCTACTGGCGTGCTGTAAACAAGGTCTTTCATATGGCCCCAGAAAAAAAAATCTAAAGGGTTGAGGTCAGGTGAACGTGCGGGCCACGGTACTGGTCCACCCCGCCCAATCCACCGCTGACGATAGGTCATGTTCAGAAAGTCCGTAACAACATTTCCGAAATGAGCAGGGGCACCATCATGTTGAAACCAAATATTATATCTGTTTGCAAGAGGCACATCTTCCAAAAGTTCTGGTAGTATGTCTCTTAAAAAAGTAATGTACGTGGGAGAATTCAGACGATTAGGAAGAATGTATGGTCCGATCACGCGATTACCTAAGATACCCGCCCAAACATTCAGCGAAAATCTATGCTGATAACCACGCACTTTGACCTCATGAGGATTGTCTAAGGCCCAGACGTGACTGTTGCGAGAGTTGAAGATTCCTTCTCTTGTAAAGCTGGACTCATCGGTAAATAACACATTTTCTAGAAAATTTGGTTGGATAATGTCTTGCTGAAGAAACCAACGGGCACAGTTTACTCTTGGCTCATAGTCGCGTTCAACCAATGAGTGAACTTTTTGAAAGCGGAAGGGGTGAAGTCTTTCCTTGTTTAGTACACGCCACACAGAAGAAGCACTTGAATTGATTTGCTTTGCAACTGCTCTGTACTGCATGCAGTACGAAAAAAATTAATTTCTCTGTTATTCTTCGACCAATCTTAATAAATTAGGTATCATTGGAATCGTGAAAAAATTTGCTAACTTTTTTGTCTCTTGTAAATTTTCTGTAAAATGGACGGTTTTCGAGATATTCGCCATCAAAAATTTAAAATGGCCGCCATTTTGAAAAATTTCAACGAAAAATTTTTTTTTTATTTTTTATAGTTGAGTCTTTATAGCATAAATATTCATGCCAAATTTCAGATCAATACAACATTTCGTTCTTGAGATAAAAATTTTTAAGTGAAAAAAACAAAATGGCAGCTATAAGGATAACCGCTGAGTTTTGGACACTTCAAATATGACATTTGTAGTCTCCTAGCATCCAGGTACAATACCCTAAAATTCTCGACACTACTTCTGAAACACCCTGTATATATAAGGTGATTCATAATTATGGTAAAATATTTTAATACGTGATAGTAGAGGTAAAAATAAGAAAAAAAGTTCATATAAACATATATCCATAAACGCTTCATTAGCGAGCTATACAGGGTGAAAGATTTCGCCCGGAATTCAGTTCCTCTGGTGAAATACACCGATGCTGAATTGTTTGGGGACTAGTTTTTGAAAAACTTATGCTGGATTCATATGAAAAAATATCTGAAAAATTGAATAAAACTAGTCTGGAAGCTGTAGTGTGAGTAGTTTTTGAGAAAAAAGTTGAAATATGCAAAAAATTTAAGTAGAAAAACACAGACTTCTACGTTTGATGCCCAATAACATTCTTTAATGACCAGTAAACAAATATTTTTTCGCAGTAAAAATTGTAGAGAATTTAATTCTGAAAAGAATCATGTAAGCTGTGTAAACTAAATTCAAATAAAAGTTGAATAAAATGTATTCTTATGTAGTACATTACACCATAAAAATTTGCTGTTTTATGAGGAGAGAACTTATAACTCATATGTTGTAGCTGATTGCAAATAAAACATGGATTTTAATAACAGCTGTTTTAAAACAGCTGATTTATTATGTTTTAAATAAGAAAATATTCAAATGAAATTATCAGCTGAAAATTATTTTCAGAAATACTTTAGCTCACTGTTGAACAAAAAAAAAACAAAAACAAACTGTAAGTTAGGCCTACTGTAACCGCGCTGTGTTTTTGTTTAATCTATTAACCAGTTATTTGTAACCATTCCACTTTGCTTTCGTGTTGAGTGTTAACTTTTTAAAAATGGCAGGTAATCTTAGACATTATTCATACTCCGAATTAGCTGACATGCATTTAATGTATGGAGTGGGACACTACTGTAATAGTACTGAAGCAAGACGTTTGTATCAAGAGAACTTTCCTAACCGAATATGTCCAAGTTCAAGGTTTTTTGCCACTATTCATCAACGTCTGTCTGAAACAGATTCTTTGATATCCAAAGAGCACATTCATGCAGGCAGACCCCAATCTACTATGACTGTTGAGTTAGAAGAACAAGTTCTTAATGAAATTTATGAACATCCAGAGAAGAGCACAAGAGAATTGTCAGTGCAGTTTAATGTCAATCAATCTATTATTTGGGGGATACTAAAATAGCAGAAATTACATCCATACCACCTCCAGAAAGTTCATACTCTATTGCCACGAGACTGTATTCCCCGTGCTAGTATTTGCCAATGGTTTTTAGTGAAAATTGTTTACCCAAACTTTTTAACAACCGTTTTATTTACCGACGAGGCACACTTTACAAGAACTTTTCATAAAAAACCGAATATTTTATTTGCAATCAGCTACAACCTATGAGTTATTAGTTCTCTCCTCATAAAACAGCAAATTTTTATGGTGTAATGTACTACATAAGAATACATTTTATTCAACTTTTATTTGAATTTAGTTTACACAGCTTACATAATTCTTTTCAGAATTAAATTCTCTACAATTTTTACTGCGAAAAAATATTTGTTTACTGGTCATTAAAGAAAGTTATTGGGCATCAAACGTAGAAGTCTGAGTTTTTCTACTTAAATTTTTTGCATATTTCAACTTTTTTCTCAAAAACTACTCACACTACAGCTTCCAGACTAGTTTTATTCAATTTTTCAGATATTTTTCCATATGAATCCAGCATAAGTTTTTCAAAAACTAGTCCCCAAACAATTCAGCATCGGTGTATTTCACCAGAGGAACTGAATTCCGGGCGAAATCGTTCACTCTGTAAAGCTCGCTAATGAAGCGTTTATGGATATATGTTTATATGAACTTTTTTTCTTATTTTTATCTCTACTATCACGTATTAAAATATTTTACCATAATTATAATGCCATGTATAATGCCATTGATAAAAATGAAAGTAATAAAAATTCAAGTCACAATACGACTATATTTGAACAGTTTATGACCTAACTATGAAGATGACAACTTTTGTGTAAAAGATCTGGTATATATCTTTATTCGTATTTTAATTAGCTACTCACTGGAATTTAAGCCATTTTAGGTTATTGGTATTCATATTAGTCGTCGAGCCAAAGTTAATAGACCATAATTGTATGAATTTACTTGTTTGAGTACGATAGTCTCAGACATCTTTTCAATTTTTATCGATTTTTTTAGAATATATCCAGAGATTTTCTTAACATCTACGATCTTCACTACCACAGACAAACTAGAATATTCCATTTTTAATTATGATTTTGAAAATCTACAGTAGCGCTCAAATTATCCGAACTAATTGGGACGGGACCCAATTTGGTTAATCAAATATTCGGATGGATTTCTTAAAAAAAAACAACGGGAAATAAAAAAAACTCAATAAAATATAGGCTTATTAATAATAGTTAATTTTTTAATTAAATCCTTCCTTTCCTTTTTCCTTCGTCCTGGTACCACCAGAAGAAGGAGTTTATTATAGGAAATATAACAAACAAAAATGAAAAATACACATAAAAAGAAATCTTACAAACAAAACAAATGAAGAATAATAAAAAAAAGCAAGAATGACAAAATATAAGAAGGTTCCTTTACAGTGGAAAATTTCAAATATTATAAACCAGACGAAATATAAATTCTCCAAAACCTTCTAAAGAAGGTTTGACTGGAGGAGTCAAGTTTTACTCCTCAAAAAAAACCCATAAAAATAGTACATTGATATAATCAATCAGTGAATCCCAAAATAATAATAATCAATTACTTCAATAATAGGCTATTACTTCAATAATAACCACTTAAATACTTCTTTGCATGAATTATACTTTATTAAGAGGATTAATACTTTTTGCAAATATCGAGTATTCGTGGAAATTAACGGGAATTTCGCCTGATTTCTTCTGAAAGCGATACGGATAATAATTGAAGTTCTACTGTATTAAAAAAGCAAACATTGGGAAGTAGGCTACTAAAAATTATTAATGAATAGTTTTCAGATATTGAATGAATCCTAAAATATTTCACGTCTAATATTATTTTTCATTATTTGAATTATTGATAATATACAGAAAAAATGAAAGAGTAGTTACATACCAAAGAGAAATTGAGAAAGCCGTGTGGCAAGCCTTCAAGGACATCCAAATGCACGTCAGTGCCCAGTCTTTTCAATTTTTTCGCCATCTCCACACAATCGTCAAGGCACGGGTCCATGTGTAACGTCTGCAGAAAATAAGACAAAAAATTAGAACTCCATAAATCTGAAGAAATCTTAATGTTGCAAAATACTATAATGTTGCAGTCACAAAACTGTGTTTATTTTACAGTAATAATTAAATGACCTGCATAAATCTCAAGGAATTCTATTATTAAAATGTTGCATAGTCACAGAACTGTGTTTATTTTATTTTAACCTGTTTATTTGATGAATAATATTGTTTTCTGTGATGCGTTCAAAGATGAAAATTGAGTTTAAAATAATTGTATGAGGTGAAACATGATTATGAATTACATTGGAAAAATATGTAATCAATTCCAACTTAAGTCAATTCTTGCCTTTATCTGGAATTTTCCTTAATTCTAATTGAAATTTGGAGTTGAGAAAATATTTTTAACAGACGAAAGGTGAAGGAATTAAAATGACAAGATGATGAATTAAACTTGAAAAACTATAATTTCAATTAACTCTTGCATTATTCTTCTATTTTCCTCAAATTGAAATTTGGTGATGTCAAAAGATGTTTTTGTGGCAAAATGGTTTCATTAGTCATTGATAATATAACATAATCAAATTTTTAATCATTATCTTAGCTTGTTTACAAATATTAATAATAAATTATATTTTAAAGAAAATATTTGGATTCAATCACCATGAGTGAGTTGATTTAATCACCATATCTTTCACAATGTGTATGGGCACATTCATATAGGCATCACTACATAATAAAGAATAATTTTTAGAAGTGAAAAATCATATTGTGGCTTTGTAGAGCATGGCAATAGAACACAGCAGATTGAACATACTCTCGTATTACACGAAAAATATTACAAAACGGAATTATTAATTCCAAACACCATTTGTGAATAGGTGACACATTTAATACTCACAAGGAAACACGAAGGAGGGAATTTCTTGAGATCTTCATCAGAAGCTAGATATGGCGAGAGAAGAGGATCATTTGGTACTGCAAATTTCAACATTTCAACTGGAATAGGCAGTGTTACCTCTTCATCATCATCAACTGACGCGCTGAAAACGGAAGAAAAATTATTACTAAAAGATGAAGGTTTTCTGAAACGATGTGATTTGAGAACATGAAGTTTGCCGACGTTAGACGCATCATGCACAAAAATAGTTTTAGAAAATTTGCAATCCACACTTCAAAAACAAAGTTTTATAGATTTTCTAAGCACTAGATGACCAGAAGATAAAATCTATCTATACATTTGAATTATTATAAATAGTTCAAAGTTTATCATATATTATGTTAAAAAATATTAAGAAACTATTTTTCAAAAAATATCAACATGAGTGTAGTGATTTGATCACCATATTTTTTACAATGATTGTAGAAACATTCACACAGACATCACTACATAATAAATAATAATTTTGAGAAGAATTGTTGAGTAGTGAATTGATAACGCAATACATGAGGTAAGACTCAACATACAACTAACATAAAATTAATACTATTGTATTTTAATAAAACCTTAAAGTGAAAAAACACTCACATTCTTTGGTGTGGCGACGACCGTTTCGTGCTGGTATTGCACATTCTCAAGCCCGACAGAAACTAAAGTATTTAAGGTTATGAGGGTGAGTATTTGGTCAGAGTGGGGGTGGAGGGGAGTTTTGGCGGTTGATGGAGGTGGATTTAAATGAATTTGTCGAACAGGGTGTGGGAAGAAAATTTGATTTGATCATTGAGAATATTGTTTGGCTGTTGTTTGGTGTACTTGTATATTTCAAACTGTTCCAGTACATCTAATTTTCTGTTTTTGTGGGAATAGTGGAGTATTTCAAGGTTATTGTCTATGTCAGGGTGTGTGTGGTCAGTGGAGATAATGTGTTCTGCAAAGGTGGAATGGGATGAAGGGTGGGTAATGGCTCTTGTGTGCTCCTTGAATCTTTTGTTGAAATTTCTGGCTGTTTTTCCTTTGTAGAATTTACTGCAATCTGTACAATTTAGTTTATAAACTCCTGGTCTATTGTGTTGTTGCTGAGGGGTGTTGTGTGGGAACAAGAACTTCTTGAGTGAATTTGTGGTTCTGTATGCAATGTTGTATTTCATTTTCTTGAATGATGCTGCTATTTTGTAAGTTTTACTGTTGTGGTATGTGAGAGTGACGAATTCTGTGTGAGTGTCACTATTGTAGCTGTAAATGTTTAGCATATTGTTTTTGTTGTTTTTAATTTTATGTAATAGTTTATCAATCATTGAGGGTTTGTATCCCAATGACAACCACAGATTACAACACCGAACTGCGAGAAGAATGTACAGTACCAGCACGAAACGGTCGTCGCCACACCAAAGAATGTGAGTGTTTTTTCACTTTAAAGTTATATTAAAATACAATAGTAATAATAATAGTGAAAACGAGATGGATAACCAACAAGGGATAAAATTAATGATACAAAAATAACTTTGAAGTTTTAGATTCATATGTATGAAAAAAGTAAAAAATAATTGTTTTTTCCTTAGACATCAAATAAATGGCAAAAAATAAAAAGAGGCCAGTATAATCAAAAATGTTTTTATATTCTACGATTCAGATGTTCATCTGAAGAACTAAATATGAATAGAACCCTATTAATTGGGAAAACTCTCCCTGTTAAGCCAAAATTGACCGCTCGGAGAAGATTTTAGAATTTAGAAATGCACTTGGTAAATTGGGAAAAAGAGAAGCACTAATTAAAGTAAAAATACACACCTCAAATAAAATTTCTTAATTTACAAAAATATCTGATAAATAAGGAAAATTCTGATCGAAAGTCAAAACTCACCTCTCAGATAAAGTTTTTCCTTTGGCAGGAGACTTGACAGCAGATGCCTTATCATCAGGCAGCGATTTCCCATTAGCAATACCATTTCCATTAGCAATGCCATTTCCATTCATCGATCCATTCTCCACATTCTCCTTTTCCTCGCCATTCATGCCGTTCTCTTCGGGCACAATTCCGTTGGCCTCGTGTGCCACATATTTATCGAATATTTCGTCGACATTCTCTTCTTTGATCGTATTCACTTTGTTTGTCACATTCGTCGAGTGCTCGAGTCCGTTGTAATTCTCTGTAGAATCAAGAGGGAAAGAAACAAAAAATGATAATGATGAATATGAATAAATTACAAACTTATCTTTGAAATTCGAACAATATAATGTAATACGTATAAAAAAGGAAGCAAATTTAAATCAACTATTTCAAGCTATACAATATTTTTATACTTCCAGGACTATTGACAGAGTTCTGTTGAACATAATTCAACAAGATTCAGTGTTCAACAATAAATACAGTTCAATATTACAGTAATCCAACTATGGAACTTTTTATATACTTTCTGTAATTTTGAACTTTTTTATAGGGTGGATCAGGGAATTAATTGGATAGATCATACGGGATGTTTGATCAATAATTCAGTTGATCAATGGGCTAAATCATCGATTGATTCAATTGAAATTCAACTATATCGATTCACATTTGATGCTTAAATTGGAATTATCCCTATCACTATTTTATCAACTTCAATATTCTAAACACGTGAAAAGTACCGTACACCATACATAATAATACAAAACAATACAAAAACTCAAAACTTAAATATGATTTTGTTGGTTTTCTTTGTGTTGTGCTGAGTTAATTCTAGTTGAGTTCACATACAACACAGCAGACAACATGTTATAAGTAGTAGGACAACAATTCTGAGCACAACACAAGACTAATAAAAATTATCAAATTGTATTCTGTTGTGTACAGTAATGTAGTACTTGTAAGTATACAATGAAACACTACTTTACTTACATTACTTGCAACTACGTTCGATTATGGTTATATTTACGATTCAATCATTTTTATACATTTTTATTGAGTTGTGTTCAGTTAATATATTTCTAAAGGTGTTTTTGCGCTGTCCTGTGAGCGAGCAAAATACAAAAAACAACTTATTACTGAACTCCAAACATCTATAAACGATAGAAACGACACAACACAATTTTACTAATAACCATACAGTACTGGAGATATGTTTCGTAATGATCAGTTGTGTTGTTCTGAGTTTTGTGGTAACACAACACAAATTTTGAGTAATGTATGCTTTACTTGTGTTGTGCTGAGCTTAATTTAGTGTGAAAAATCTGGTCACAACACGAACTAACACAATGAGACAATACAAACACAATGTTTCCACTAAAAATTAACAGAAACAATACACCACAATTCTATGATAAAATAGCTGAAATTTGTCTCAGTTATGTTTTGACCATCCATCACCTCCCTCAACTCTATGACACAATAAGTTAATTGATAAAACGCTACTCCAACTTCATATCGTGCAATACAAATTCATATTTGAAGTAAGACCAACACCTATTATATAATTTTCACTTTACTATTAAACCTAATATTGAAAGATTGTTGGAATATAAAGATAGAGAAGAGACAAATAAAATAATATTGAATAAAACCGATTAATCATAATCCAATCAAACCCTAATTTTAATTTGTTTCATGGTTCGATTCCTGGCTGGATCTGTCATCACACATCACCATCCATGCACAAGGTATGCGCATTTTTAGGTATTGTTCGTAATAGTTGTCTTAAAGGCTTTTCAAGATATTATGAGGATAAGAACTGTGTTCGACATACTTTACTTGTTCCATATTGGAGGAATAATTTTCAGGGAAATGTATTGTAAAATGTACACTTTCTGGAAATAATATGAATTTGAATGTGGGCTTGTTCTAACTGGTTTCTTCTTATGAAACAAATGATATATTTTTTCGCGAGTTGTTCATTTTGTTAAGATTCATAAATTGTATTATTTTCCTAGAAGAAATTTATATTTTCAAACTAACAAGATAGTGGTGGATTGAAGGAGCGAGCATTCAAAACATATAATTAAAAAACCAGGTTCTATTTTGACAAAATTGTATGACTATTGGATGAATTGGAACATTCTTTTTTGGAATTAGAATAGAAAACAGCTTGATTCATCAGCAAGAAATATGAATTTGATGAAAATATATTTTTGTTAATTGAAGTTATAAGTACAATGAGAATTCTTTAATACATTGGAACCTTTGTTCTAAAATTATAGTAATAAGCTTGGTTCAGTCAGAAGAATTGTCATTGGATATATTCAATATTATTTTCCACAACCAAATTGAACTTTACTGTTATCATACAAACTACTATTGAACAGATTCATGGTGATGTCCGACAACCAGAATATATTTACAGAAAATATTGGATAAATTTAAGCAAGATTGAATACCACAACCAACACATTTCCTGGTTCGATTCATGAGTGTGAAGATGATAAATATAATATCATAGATAATACTTATTCCCTCCCGATCAGTGAACTTTTGTAAAAATAATAAATGAATAATAAGTTGGATAAGTTCGGATTGATAAAAAAATTGATAATTCCTAAAATAAGCGGAGCTGTACTATAAAAAAATTATCACCAAAAGATAATTGGATCCGATTAAACAGAATAATAAACCATAATCATGATAATGCGCTCGATAAAAAAGCTAAATCTGATCATGGATAGAATTATTATTGGGATAAAATTCGATAATGATCAAGATTAAGCTCAGGTTTCAAGATCGATAAATCTAATATTGAGCGGAATGGAGCTAAATAAAAAATATATAAATCCTATAATGAACAGGATTGTGCTGGATTTAAGAGATTAGACTTCTGATAAGCAACACGAATGTGCCTGATTTACAAGAAATATGATAATGAGCAAGATTTTGCTTGGTTCATAAGGTGAATGAACGTAATCATTATGCAAGAAATATTGTTCTGAAATAATGAGAATGATGAATATGAACAGTGCTGTGCTCGATTTTGAGGTTGCTAGCATGAATTGAAGCGAATTTCCCTCAGCCAAAAATTCTTTAAAAGCCGTTCAACCAGTGACCGTTGCAGCAAGCCTTGCAAACAAATATAACATAACACACCAATTTGTCTAGCATCATTTTCTTTCATTTCTTCGGCCGAGTAATCGATTTCGATTTCAACAGTGGTATCTACATATTTGACAGGGCTAAGTTTAGTAAGGTAGGATCGTTTGGACTCTTCCAGACCTGGGCGCACTGAGTAGGAGCGGCACAGTTTCTCTTCGAAGCCTTTCACCGCAGCTGCGTAAGCCTCAGGCGTACATGCGTAAGCTGAAACAGAAAAAAACATTTAAATGAAACTTGGAAAAAATTATTGATAAATAAATTGTAAATGAAGAAGAGTATCTTCAGTTTCTATCTTTAAGTTATCGTGCATGATGAGGGTACGTCTCTACCTTGAAAGTATTTAATGAAAGTCTTTTCAAGATAAAAATAATAACAAATAAATACAAAATAAGAACATTCTAAATTCTGAACAAAGTAAGTAAAATCTAAAAACATCACAGTTGAAATAAAATTGATGCTACATAAAAATATCAAAGTGGAACACAAATTCCGGGATATATTTTTACTATAATACAGGTATATGTGTTACTAGTTCTAGGTTCTAAAATCAATAGTCAAAATAAATTTCTGGTCCAACACAAATTTCATATACTGTAATTGATTTAAAAACTTGTTATGAAGTTCTTATCCTGTTTTAATATAAAAGTTATATTTTCCTGAATGTGACAATTTCACACTTCATATCATTCACGAAAATGTTTCACGGTTATATTAAAAAAAAATAATTTACCTCACGTGAAAGAGGAGATTCTGTTCTACAAATCAAAACCAAGTACCATTTTTTACCATTTCGGGTTACCGAGATACACAGTTTTCAATACAGAAATTATTAAATTATATATTCTGTATATTGAAATATGGGATGAGAAAATAAAGGAGGAATTTTCTATTTTTTGATCAAATTTCAGTTATGATACATGATTTTGAACCGCCTTGACGGGCTGAGAAGAATCAGCTGTAGTATGAGGAGATGTGATCATTCAGTCAAACGTTATAATTGTTTAAAGTTTTGATCCTTGACATATCCTTATGCATGCCCCCCACTAGGAAATACTGGAATTAAGTGTATCTAACGGGTGATTCTCATAGAACATAACCCTCGTAAGACGATTTCAGCCGAAATTTGTCTCTTTTTCGTTAGGAAGGCCTTGAAAATTTATTATAATGAGAATTTGTATTTTGGCTGTAGGACATGATTTTCTATTTTTGGGTGTATTCCCCCTCCCCCCTCTACTAAATCCGAAAATTCCTAAGGAATCCTGTTCAGAATTAATTTTTGTTTCACGAGATGTGTGGTTTTTTATCATTACTAGAAAAATATCAAAGTTGTATAGGGTAGAAGTGGTAGGTTTGCATAATTTTGAAAAAAAACCTTAAAAAATACCCCTTTTTTGAAAATTTGTAGCTCCGGAGCCAAAAATGGTAGAGTCCTGCGCGACCACTCAATTTATTGGAAATTTTATTATCTTCAATATTGTGGTGAATGCTTTTTCTCGAAAAACTCAAGGTTGTCGAGATTAAATGGAAATATTAAAAAAGTAGGAAATTTTGGGGGTTTTGGGGGTGAAGCCGCCCTCTGGCGTGTCAGAAAATTTCAGATTCGAATTCAGCGCCCCAAAATATATATAGAACCGTCGAGAAAAATTCTTACGGGACTGTTTCCTGAAAAAAGACCATTTGACTGGACTGCTAGTGTACATACAATATTACTTGATCGTCATTTCAAATTTATTCTGCAGCCTAACATTTACAGTATGACTCAACTTTCGGTATAATTTACTTTTTAGTAAGTTCGTTCAATTGATAATGAACTCAATCATTTTTGTTTAATTCAAATACGTTGACAAAATTCTAAACTGCAGCGCTGTATATCGTTATGAATATGTAAGCTTGAAACTTTACTCTCGGTCAGGGCCACCTTCTGGTGCGGCTACTGTATCAGATAAGTTGCTACTCTGATAATAATTGATCAATTGAGACTACCTTTAGGCTAAGTGAAAAAATTAAGTAGAGAAGGTGGATAACCTAGAGAAGGTATACGGTGTAAGGTGGTACAAGGTGTATACCTCTCAAGCATCCGGTGAGAAATCCGAGAGGCAGAAGAGGATCCATCAGACAGAGAAGACGCGCCGGAGAGGGCACAAAGCTGATGACGACCGGTGTGTAGGCGAGGAAGATGCCATCGGGAGGACGCACACCCATCTGGATGCATTTCAGTGTCAGGCACAGAGATAGGTTGCCACCCGCCGAATCACCTGTTCAATTCCAATAGAACACAAATAAATGAGACGGCATACAATGTAATGCAGAGTACATTCTTATTACTGGATCCCCATGTGAACAAATACTAGTCTCATGTCCGGTTTCATCAAGCTCAGTCAAAATATTTGAACTAGTAAAGCGTACCCGGCCTTACCATGTTCAGATGTCTTGACCGAGCTTCGTGAAACCGGGCATTAATAGTTTAATAATGCATCCATATTTATATTACAGGAAACAAGACGATCGATAAGGAAACGTAATTGCCATGTTTCAAACCTCTAATGTTGGATTGTAACAAGCGGAACCATACTTAATTCTGCTAGATACTTATTACTTAATACTTGATGTCTGATGATAAAACTGGAGTTCTGATGATAAAATCAAAACTCAAGACACGTTTTGACTACAAAAACTATCCAGGTAGAAAAATATAACATACAGTACTGTTATTTTACTATAGAATAATTGAATGAATGAGACAGATTCTTAGTATGGAAAAGCTCCACATCTCTTAATCAAGTGGTTATTACATATACAACAATTCTATACTATCTCAGTAACAGTTATGCTGAATTAATAAATAAAACTTGATTTCATTAATGAAATTCTATTCCTTTATGGTAATTAATTACTGAAAACTATAAAAATTCTACAAAAGTCATGTCCGTTTGGAAATATCAAGTTGTTATTACAACATTATAGTTAATCATTATAAATAATTAGTACGAAATATTTCTCTCATGAAATAGTACTAAAGGCTTCACAATGGGTAAAGAAATATTGTATAATTTTATTTTATAAATTTATTTATTACATTTTGTGCAGATGTACTTGTGTACCTGAGGAGAGGCACAACAGGGTCATGCCCAGGTACATGCTTTACCATTTCTAATTTATACTATACAGTCCAAATAAAAATGTAAGTTATGATACTTTCACTTTTCAAAAGAACTATTTACACTTCAAACTTCAGAAAACCAAGCAAATTTTAAATTAGATCGTTATAATAAATGTTTTCAATTAACAAACTACAAAACACTAATTATTCAATATATATTATAATATTACTTGCATTAAAAGTTCGAAACATGTTCTGTTGGAAAAATAAATGTTAAAAGGGTACTTTCATTTATTGTCTAAATTTAATATTTTCTAAATTTGGCTTAGTGGTTTTGTGTTTTGTTTCGGTTTTGTATATGTTTGGACTTTTTAACATCAAAATGAACTTTATTCCGAAGTGAAAAGTGTAAATTTTAAGTATTGTGCTCCCTATAACCTTAGTGTCCGGTTTCCCATTAGGGAACTTTGGACTATATACGGCGAGGTGGAACTACCCTTGGGTCTCCCCACCATTCAAAGCCATACGCTAATAATAATAATAATAAGATATTGTAGAAAAAGTATAATGCTATAATGCATCTACTGACCGCCAACGACAATGCGCTCAGCAGTGGTGCCCAGGAGAGCAGCGTTCTTGAGTGCCCAACAGTAGGCGTAGAAGATGTCCTCGAGCGCCCTGGGGAAGGGAGCCTCCGGCGCGAGGTTGTAGTCGATGGAGAGGATGGGCACTCCGATGCACTTGGCCCACTGGCACAGGTAGGTCTCGTGCGACCGTGAGCTCTGTGCCACGAAGCCGCCGCCGTGACTGTGGAACAACAGGCCCCGTGATGGCGGCTTCAAGCCTTTGCTGTTCGCTTCACCCATCTCAAAACAATAAACCAGTAATCTATCTAAATTCTGAAACTATTATCAGTGATATTACATTGAAATACAATAATAAAGTTTATCATTGTCTCTTTTCTGTTTAGGGCTACTTGAAATATACCTAAATAGAAATAAAAATCTCAGTACCCTTTTTTGAATTATTTTATCACAACATGTTTCAACATTCATACTAATTATACTAATCTAAACAATACTAAGATAAAATAATTCAAAAAAGGGTACTGAGATTTTTATTTCTATTCAAGTTTATCATGTTTGTTACAACATTTTACACAATGATTGAAACTCTGCCAACTGTACACCATCAACAAACTATTAATGATTGAGTTCATAATAGATTATTAACAGCTCCTATTGAGAAAACGATGTGTTGAAAATATACATTTGTTGCTTTATTTCTATTAATTTAATTTTATTGCGGATGATGCCCATATGAGCTTTTTGCTTGTGCGTGGGTAATGGGGAGTGCGAGGATGAGTTATGAGGTGATCAAACGTCCATGCCTTATCGATGGCATTCAGCGGGATTCGAACCCACAAACAGGTCTAGCAGACTGAAGGGTGCCACGCCTTAGTCAACTCGGCTATCTGGCTGGCAAATTAATGAATGCTATTATGTTGTTAATTATTGTAGGTACAGCTCCATAGACTTATATTACACTTATATAAATCACTAGCAGGTATTCAAATGTATAAATGAGCATGACAGTGCTTTCCAGCAGCGGCAGCGCTGCCTCCACCACGTTTTTAGGGTCCTGGGCCGGCCCTGCCACTTTATGAACATGATTATGAAATAGAACACAAACTTTAACAATTCAAACACTCTCAATATTGTTACATACCATAAAATTACAATTTCGATCACACAATGGTAAAATTGAAAGTGAATGGGAAATTCCAAGTGTAAAAAAGAACATGAACAAATCTTAATCGATTGGCATGATTTGTTATGTTAGTTCATAGATAATTATTATGTATACATGATAGTGTTAAAATAGTGAAATGATAAAAAGTATTAATAGGTAGTTGATATGACTACATACTATTCCTTCCCATTTCAAAGCTGACTTGATTGATAAATGAATAAAACTTGGGTGTTACAGAATCATATATAGTTTCAGTATTTGATATACACGTATAATAAATTATGATTACAATATTATACTGAAGATAATAATACTATTTCTTCGTATTTCAAAGCATACATGATGAATGAATAAATAATAATAAAAATAAATCTAAATTGATTTCCTTTAAAAAAATACAAACAAGCAATTAAACATAAGAAGTACAAAATATCTAAAATACAATACAATAGGTCTATAAAAAATATAGAATTTAATTCTATTGGAAATTAACCTACTCAACTATGGGAAACCCATGTACTAGAGTAGGTGTGAGTAGTAGTAATAGATTCTGGGTGGGGGTGCAAACTGCAAATACGTTGGGTAAGTGAGCTCACATATTGTTTGAGATTATGTTTTCTATGTGATGTCGTCCAGTTGAAATAATCCAGTTCTTAGCGGCAGTTTTGAATATTCTTGGGTTTTCTATTGACTTGATTTGTGCAGGAAGTAGATTGTGGAGTTTTGGAGCTAGGTGGTTGAAGTGTCGTTGATATATTGCCTTCCTAGCCACGTTCGTAATAAGAAGGTTTATGTTTCTTGTGTTATGACGGTGGTTGTTGAAAGCTTTCCGGGTTTTGTGTAGTCTGCAAATTATTTCCAAGGAGTAGAGCTGTCTTATATCCATCACCCCAAACTCATTGTAGAGCTGGTCTGACGGATAACGAGGTGGCCTCTGTTTGATGATCTTCATTATTCGTTTTTGCACTTTTAAGAGGGGGTCAAGGTGCACGTAGTTTGTTCCCCCCCCATCCTACAATCCCATAGGTAAGCAGAGACTGAACTAAGGAATAGTAGACCATCTTTATGCACTTCTCATCAATCAATGTTCTCTGCATTTCAAACTTGTAAATGGTCTTTCTCAGCTTCTTGCAGAGGTTATCTATATGATGGTCCCACCGTAGAAAAGAATCTAGTACAATTCCAAGATATTTTATTGTCGGTTTTCTGTGGATTATGAATGCAGTACTGTTGGAAAGGTTGACTGTTAAGAGGTTTTCTGTGGGCTGTCCATGCTGTGTTGCTGAGAAAGTTAGAAAGTTGGGAATATGGACAGGACAGTATTAAATTTATACATGATTATATAATAAACACGTATAGTAAATTAAAGTAAGATCATCAATAGGTTGTAGGTAGTTGAGGCGACAACTTACCATGCCTTCATACTTGAGAGCAGACATGAGCCTGACATCGAGCGGCTTGGGGCCGATGTGTGCAGAGGGGATGGGCACTTGCAGCGCAGTTCCGTCCACGCGATCAATGGTCAGCGGCTCCGGCGCAATTGAGATTATCCGGTTCACTCCAACTGATGCAGCTACTAGATTCGGCAGTCTTTTCATCATTTCTGCAATTAACACCAACATTTCAGCCTGTATTATAAATGACATAATCAAATAAATAAGAATAGATGACTTTTTATATGAAATAAAGTAGAACTAGAATGACTTTTTATTTGATGATGTGGCGAAGCTTGGTCAGTATTGTCCACTCTACCACTTAACCATGAAGAAGAAGGGAATATGCTATGAAAATTCATAAAGAGTAATTAATAAAAGATGGATATATGAAACACAGAAATTGAAAAATATCGTCGGCTAGGAGTGATGACGCCAAGACTCCAATTTTGTCCGAGATGACATTTACATCATAGGTTAAAGTTGTTGAATCATAATATGTCAAGTTATTTACATCACGATGAAAGTTATTGGAGTTAGTTTGGTTATTCAGGTAATTATTATTCTATCTGAATTATTCAGAAAATTGAAACAAACAATACAAATCTGGTGTGGCGCACTTACACAACTTTCCTTGCCGTTATGAAAACTTTCACACGCATATAAAGTCTATTTATAAACAAAGATCTGAGCCAGCTGGTGACAGGTCAATAACGCTGGAGACATACTATCTCTTCATAGTGAATCATTAAATAGAATCAACAGTTGCGAACAGTTTGCAATTGGATAATAACATTTTCTCGAATTTTGAGCTTATTTTCAATTTTAGGTGAAAATGTTACTGAACATTATTTGTAGAGATTTTCATGCTCAATCTTTTACACTCGAATTTTTGTTTAAATTGTATCTGAAGCATGATAATTGGAAATCTAAAATCAAACTTTGCATACATGGGGCAGAGCTCCTGAAATTTTTACAGATATGGGACTTGTGGCAGTTGATAGAGCTTATCAATGACTATTTTAGGTATTTTAATCAAAATCGTTGGAGCCGTTTTCGAGAAAATCGTGAAAAAACCTGTTTTTATATTGTAAGGACCTCAAGTTCCAAATTTCAAGTCATTCCGTTAATTGGGAGATGAGATATCGTGTACACAGACGCGTACACACACACACACACACACACACACACACACACACCACACACACACACACCAATAACCAAAAACCACTTTTTTGGACTCAGGGGACCTTGAAACCTATAGAAATTTGGAAATTGGGGTACCTTAATTTTTTCGGAAAACAATACTTTCCTTACCTATGGTAATAGGGCAAGGAAAGTAAAAAGTGCACAGTTTTTTGTGTGCAAAGCATGGTGCATTGTTTTCTCATTCTTGTTTTTGATCTTTTATAACCATCTTCGAAATGGAGCTGATTAACTCTCTTCCGAAATGTATAAAAATAGAAACGGAAAGAAAAATATACAGATACAAATAAAGTGATTGCATAGAGCTACAAGTGGAAAGGAAGAATATACAGGCGCAAAAGTTGGAGAAAATAACAAAATTAACAAAAAAGAATAATAATTGAAAGATCAATCAAATATGTAAACCGAATTTAGAAGAGTGGGATGAGTGAGTTGCTAGGAAATGATAAACGGGAAATAAATTATTGGTGATGAGAATAACACGCGATAGATAGAGAAACGAAGATAGATTAGAGGAAGCAAGAACATTAGACAAAGCTGGAAAAGCTTGGAAGAATTTTGTCGAAGAGAATGAAAAGGAGGAAAACCCTTATCACGATTGAATCAGAGTACCAAGGAAAACTGCAATATTTTGAAAGATTCTATAATAAAATATAAGAAAATTATTAATAAAATTGTTATTGAAGAATAACCATTTATCGATTGTAAAAATTCTATTGTAATTAATAAATTTCAATAATTACAATTTATCAACCAATAAGTACCTAAATATCATAGATTCTAGTTTTTATATGGAAAATGGTCCTAATGAGTACAACTGCATAATTTTATAGATTTAATTGGAAAAAATACTATAAATATTACTTGATCAGGTGAGGTTTCACTATAATAAGAAGCTGGATTTATTGGAAAAGTAAAAACATTTTTCTGGATGTCAAGGCTCTTATTCGTTTTTCAAACTAGGAAAGGATTTTTCAGTTGTTTCAAAGAATTTTGTGACAACTAACCTGCAGTTATTGGAGATGATGTATCTGGTACAACTATTATGAAAGCAGCATTGAGGAACCAAAAAAATTTAGTTCAATAGTTTTAGTTCATGTATTCTAATTCCATAATTTTAGACAAGAGAGGGTTCAATGAACATATGAGAAAATAAATTTTTCTAGAACCAAAAATCTATCAATCAAAGCCAATAAGAGAACAATATTTTCGAATTGTCAACTGACTGATTAATTAATGGTGTAGCTTTCCATACAAGAAATCCAATAAATAAAACTTTTCTACTTTCTAAAATCAATCCTTTTCATTTTAATATGTTTACTGGATGTTATTGCAATTTTTCAAATAACTGCAATTTTCCTACAATCAAACAAATATTATTTATCCTTAAATAATATAATTCGAAAACATGTTACATATAAATGCTGGAACCATGAATTATTAATACAATCTAATCTAATTGGTGATATTTTTTAATGCTAGGAGATTATTGGATTATTATTAGGATCATTAAGATCTTGGTAATACTATTTAATTGAAAAATCAACATTGAATTTCAAAATCGAATGAAAAATACCAAATGATACTCACAGCTAAAATAATAAAGTTTATGCCTCTTAAACTTTAATTCGATCCTACATAGCATAGTCTGATTTTTATGAATATTAAATCATTAAACCATTCATTAGAGAGATGGAATACTTTTGCACTATTTATAAATTAAGAACATTATTATACATTTAGTTATTTGAGTGAGCTAAACAGAAAGTACGGTATTTTTGAAGAGTGTGAAGCTTTAATGTTTTTTAATAAAAAGCTACTTCCTAATAGAGACCAAGGTAGTTTATAAACTTTCATTTGAAATGAAATATTTTTAATAAGTGAAAATCTAAAAGTTTTAAAATAGTGTGTGTAACTCAAATTAATTTTTGAATTGATTAATAATTACTTCATCACAATAAATTTTTCATTTTTTCAATAGAGCCCAAATGACTTAATGGTTGTCAATTTCTCCAAGGATATTCATAGATGAAGTTCAGTTTATTAAAAACAATTCAATCGGCTATCTCATACATACTTCAATTAATCAGATTGAGTTGGAGAGCTAGTCAACAATTATTATCAATTTATTATTCCAGATGAAGTTGAATTTGTGGCTTCATTTGGTAGGAATGTTGAATTTTTTTGGGACGGGCTTATGCAATGAATGTTAATTAGTAGTCATCTGCTAAATAGAGATAAGCATAGATAAAAAGAAAGCGAACCTTGGCCTCAGTCTGTGTTGAGAAGCATGTATGGCTTCATATTGAGATAATTTCGAAAGCTCCACCAGACACGTTTCTCCTGTTAAAGCCGATCATCCTTCTATTTATGAATCAAGTCCTTCACTTTAGTGTTAGACAATAGTATGAGGTTTGTGAATGGACATTGTGCATTGAGTTTCTCATTTTACACAGTAGTGTGAGGTTTTGTGAATGGAATTACAACAATTACACAACAAATAACAAAAATCACACAATACATAGATAGCCTACAATATTTTTAGCACACATTACCTTATGCAATTTACGATCTCTAGTTACCTGATACGAACTTTCATATTTTTAAAGGTAATGCCCATATGAGTATTGAGTATTCAGTATTGAGTTTGTGCACAGTTAATGGGGAAAATATGATGAGAAATCTACTTTTAATTCTAAAGAAATAATTCAAGTGATTTTCTATGTACTTAATACCAAATAATTGATTTGATCACAATGAAGTGTGATTAATAATTGTAAAGATTCACAATTGAATCCGTGAACATGAAACCATTTATTTATTCTAATTTCAATGGTACACACCACTTTTACCGTTATTCAATCAATAAAAAATCATTTTATGCTAAAGTAGCAATCATGAATATTTATGAATCTCATAACCAAAATATTATTTAAACCTTATTACATATAAGTTAATTTGATTCCCCTGATTGATAATAATTTGTTCTTCCAGCCTCAAATTCATAATCTTGGCTGTTTAAAATTGCGTATACATGACGAATCTAGAAAGCCAATTGGAATTTGTCTTTATGGGAACAGATTTTTCATATTGAACAGAGGAAACTATAACATTAGAGAATAATTGATGAGAATTTATCATTTTACTTGGGATGATAAAATAGAATTTAATTGTTCTGGAACTTCACAAAAACTCAACTTAAGAAGTGATGAGAAGGTAGTTCAGGATTCGAAAATATCAGTCATTTTTTCTTCATGATTGAATGCCTATTTCCAGTTGTACTCAAATCACTTGAAACTCATAAATTAAATAATATGTTTTAAATGTTCAAGATATTTTCTAGATTCTACAGATAAATTGTAGACTTATAATTGTAACTTATAAATTATAAGATTGGAGTGCATACCATTCTCTCCAAGGAACCAGAATTGTTTACAGAAGTTTACAGATGCATACTGGGAAATATTAACGATTCTCTTTGCTCGCAGTTCTGGATTGACCAAATATTTACTACCTGAAAAATAAATATGAGAATGAATGAGCTATCTTTCAATGTTTAAACAATCTCGCTCCAACAGAAAACAACTAAAAATATTGGTGAAGCTTGAAAATGTACAGTTTACATCCTCACATCTTCTTCCTAATATATTTACTGACGGAGAAATAAATGTGAAAATGAAATAATGGCAATCAAATTTAAACTTCACAGTTCATTAAGTAAGGACAGACAAAATATAGTTAAGCTTGAAACATTTGCAGCTCACAATTTTTCATCTTCCGGAATTAGACAGGCTACTGAAATTTATTTTTAGCTCGAAATCGAAGTTTCATTTCCTGATTGACAATTCATGCCATTTGAGAGGAAATTGAACATGCAACCGGATATTTATGGGAAACAATGCATACTTGACAAAATTTGCTCCAATCGATATTTTATAAAAAAAATTATTATGTTATCTATACTGTGTTATTCGAGAACTAATAATATCAAGAAAAAGAGGCGAAATTCGAACTTTCAAACTTCAATTTGCAGAGATCAAAATCTTACAGCTCTCGCTTTTTGTAAAGATTTTCTACAATACAATGTGGAGGCATAAATTTGTGAAGAATCGACAAGAACACTATTGATATAAAAAACACACTGACAATAATGAATTGGAGATGTGAAAACTATAGTAATAATTGGAAAATCCAATTGCTTTCAATTGAAATCCAACTATTGGAATTTTTCTTAAAAACTATGTGCAGTATTGGAGGATTTATAATTTCTAATTATTTTTATAAGTGGTTATCTATATTCAATTACTTTTTCACATGATATTTTTTTGATCTTTCACTTTTTGTATTATTGGAAAATGTTAAGAGTGTTCCCTCGTATTAATCCAATATATTTTGTTTTAAATTTTATGACAACTTCAAGTCTCTCCAATGCCAACATTCTTTGCACCATATTTATTTATTTCGAATAAAAATGTTTCAGATTTCTACAACCAAAAAGGAGATAACATTTCCATGGTAGTTATTCAACTTTTTGAATATTGAGATCATTAATTACGTGACAAAACATTCCAGTATATCAGTTGAAATGAGGAATTATTGCTGAATCTATTTACTTATCAGTTGCATGCATCTTTTGGGGAAAATGAGAGGTTGATGACTTATGACTTGTACTCACTGTTCCACAGGGAACTGGTGGCCCGTTCGAAGACCCCGCCGCCGCTGTAGTAGATCTCACTGAATGATGCCATCAGGATTCCCAGCCCTTTCAGCACTGTATGCATCGATTCGCAAAACTGGAAAAATATTCATCATACTATACACTTCTCCTTTTCGGGCTGGTGCAATTGATGAAATGAAATAAAAATTCTCAAGTGCCATTTTAAAATGTTTTATTCATTCACCACGACATGTTTCAACCATTTATGGCCATTTTCTAGTTGGAATCCCATAAATGTTTCCCGTTATCTCATACCAACAATAGATACTGGTCAAAAAATACTTAAAATTGTCACTAGGTGAAAGAGTGGTCATTCATTTTTCAAAATCGAAAAACTTGTATCATGTAAAATTTTGATGCGGATTTTAAGAGGATTACGGTTCTATGGAAAAATTATTTTTTGGTGATTTTCCGTTGGCTGTATTCAATCTAATTGATTTTTTCCAAAGTGTATACTAACCTGTTTTTAAAGCTCGATCCTCAAGGAATTGACAGTCGAATATTGCTTTCGAATAAATCAACAGACAGGATGACTAATTCAAAACAGCTATTAAAAACTTGAAGAAAGTTATTAAAATTGAAGTTTAAGGCTAATTCGTAGGTTATTAACTTTCAATGAATGCGCGTGATTCTTGAAATGTTTTAAAAACATTGTTACCTTAATAACAAGATGATACAATATTTCATTATCAAAATTAGAAATAATTATTAGAAAGATTATAATATTTTGGAAAAAATATTTTTGAGAATGTTAAATACTAATTATTTGTAAAGTATGAATAAGTTCGTTTGAAAATGAAATTATAATTTTTCTTGATTATTTTTTAGAATACTTTAAGTAATAAAACTAATCAGGCTATCTGAAAAATGACATTCTAGGATATTTCCTTGTTTCCAAATTTTAACAAGCCTTCCAATAATAATAATATTGAGTAATGAGAAAAAACAGATATAAATCATGTCAAAAAAGAAAAATTCTTGAATACTGTGTGACTAATCCAATCACTAAGACTCAATAGTTCAAAAAAGACTTGAAAATTGTACATGATTTGTATTATTTGAATTATTCAAAAGCGATTTGACAAGACTGTAACAACATTGCACATTTTCTTATTCGAATTGATTTTATTGGAATTTGAGCAAATCGGTGAATCAGATTAAATTCATAAATTGTTAAGGAAGTTGATACCATCAAAAATCAGTAGGGTATTTTCAATCTACCAACATATTGAACACATCAAACATTCAGAAAAATAAACGGCGTTCTAAATAAACATTACTTTTAAAAGTCTCCTCACTTTCTTTGTTTGAGAAGAGCATTTCATCGAAAAGTTTCCTTATGTTATTTCCACAACCAAAGAGGAAAATATGCAGTAATATTCGGACAACCGGATAACACCGTTCAAATATTTATGTTTGGTAAATATATTCATAAATAACAAAAGATATCGGGGCTTTCATAATGCGCTCCAGATTGAAGGAAGCGGAATTCTGTAGTATTGATATTATAATTCTGTACATAACGGTGCCACGATAACTGGGACTGCCGCAATGTATTTACATTCGAGGTTGGAAAACTAGAGCAAAGGTCCTGGTGCTACCAGCAGTGCATTTCTACACAATGAAAAATAATTGATAAAACGAATATTGTACTCAATAATTGAATTTTACCGCGGTGCCGACTTTCATTCAAATTGAAGCAGGAATGAATGGAGGATAGACTTCATCAATATTGATTGGACACAATACAATACTGGACAGAACTGTGTTGATACTGTAAAAACCAGTTCAACTAGAAAAAATCTCTTCCGTATCCTGATGAATTACGTTATTTTCACTACTTCAATATTGAATATACTTCTCACTACTATTGTCTCAATATTATTGTTTACAGAAGATTAGCATGTGCTATTATGTTGTTTATTGTGTTTATGGTGATTGTTTATATTAATATTGTGTTGTTTATTGTTTATTTACTTTTTCAACTAGAAAAAGTCTCTTACCTATCCTGATGAATTACGTTATTTTCACTGCTTACAATATTGAATATACTTCACACTATTATTGTCTCAATATTATTGTTTACAGAAGATTAGCATGTGCTATTTGTTGTGCTATTATTTCAAGTTTTGTAAACGATTTGAAGTAATTTCTCGACTTCATGACTAAATTCTGATCATTTGAATGATTGAAATTGAATCTCACGGATTTTATGAAAAATGTACTTATTACTAGAATTGTAAATCTATATAATAATGATGATGAAAACCGATTATAGGTTTTTGTTTGTCTCAGAGGTCTGAGTCATATTTATATTCATTCATATCAGGTAAGTGATGCACTTTCGGTACTCACGTTGAAAGGTGAATGCTTGTGGTTAGCTCTACTGACTGTCATGAGTCAAATGACTTGTTGGTGGTTCTGAAACGTAGAGCTCGTCATAAGCTCGAAACGAGCATCATGGTCATAACACTCATGCTAGGTACGTTTTTGATAAGTGTAATGTGTACTCTATTTTTCATCACCTTGTCGAATATAATTTTATAAGTAATTTTGGTGAAGGTAGAAATAATCTTCAAATCGCTTCAAATGTTCTAAAGCTTCAAACAATCTAGTGACAAGATTTGTTGGATAAAACATTTGGTCGTATACAAATGATTGTATTCATCTACTCATTTGTAAAATCATACTACAAATTGAAACACCTATTTTTAATTGAACACTCTTTATTCTTAAAGTGAGATTTACTGTCATATTATATTCCATATAATATTATAACATCAATGCTCCCATTCAATCATTCTAACACTTTTAAGTGAATCTCACTTCAGCTACTCTTTCTCCTGTTAAGCACTTTTTCTCTACGATTTATATATTCATCGATCATATTCATCGACAACGAATGAATTTTGAAATGGGATCGATAATCAATTGAAGCAGCAAACTAACCTGAAAGCCAAGACTCCTTCCATAGAAACAATACTGATTGAGGTTGTTGGCTCTGTAAAGTATCTCCTCAGGGGCGTGCTCCTCCCTGGGATAGAGGGAGCCCGGGTCGCCCCATGTGATCAGCTCTTGCAAGTGGGTCAGGATGAGCAGCAGGGAGCCCACTCCTTGGTCTATCACTTCCAGTTCCCTGCAAAAATAAAACAAAGTCAGAAATCACATTGTTGAAAAACTGGACTGAAAAAATGGTTCAGCTGGATTATCTGGTTCACCATAACTGAAACAAATTAATAGATGATTGGTGGTTTTGACCAAATTGATGTATAATAATAATTATTTCAAATATCCAATGAAAGCTATATACATAGAATAAGGACTTCCGCTACTGAGAATATTGACCGAAGAACTAAATAGCAGAAGTTCAATACTTGCAGTAGCAAGTCCTCAGTTCATCTATTTATATAGCTTTCATTTGAAATTATTATTATACAGTAATAATATTCCAGAAGTTGGTTAACTGCAATTCTAATAAATCTTCATTCGCCCAAGCTTTTATTTTTGTCAACTAACTTTCAAGTGTCATTTAAAATCTTTTTGTATCCTTTTTAACTTATGCAGATTTCCTTGTATCTCGGTTCAGTGTTAAAGGGACATTAGTGATCAAATTTCGCCACCTCATCCAGTAAGAGCCAAGAAAGACAAGTCAAGCTTGGTGTAATTCACTTTCATATCACCCTACCAAAATAAAAATTGAAAATATAGTTTTGGGTTCAATAGTTGAATTGAGAAAGGTTAATACGAATTTGGACAACACTTTTTATCGATATCAGGAATCAGATAAGTTTTAGATAATAATTGGATTTTGGAGAATAAATGAATGATTTATCGGATATACAATAATATTATTCTCGTCTTCTAACCAATGTATGTAACATGTGTCCTTGATATGCATTATTGAATAACCATATAACTTCAAATAAACTTAACTACATTGAACTTCTTAATAAAATGAGATTATTAATTAGTATTATTATGTTTGAAAAATCAATATTATGAGATTAAATTATAATTATTATGGATTCACTTTCAATTTATTCAATTAAACATACGATAAAACAAAAAATAGGGATGGTTGAGAAAGAAACAATTTGATCCTTTTCTTTCTGCCCAAATCATTGCAATGATTCGATATTTCAATTCATATTAAATAAGTAAATTAACACTTATGTTTCTCCCAAGTCTGAAGACCAATATCAAAGACAAAACCCCTTTCCTTTTGTATGTGCTATTATTAATATAAGTAGATCATCACAGTAGAAGTATTAGAATTAATTTTATTGGTCCTTCAGGTACTGCAACGGTAATTTGTTTTACACTTAATTTTTTAAGCATTCATTAATGGCGCATGAGAATTTCATGGATGAATTTTGAACAAATCCACAATATTTTGGAAACGTAAATAATCAATGGCATTCGAAAGCGCTCTATTAAAAAGTACGAATTGCTTTTATATACTATGAGAATGATGACTGCAAACCTCCAAAATGTAGTCAACAAATTGAAGAGCTTCTCATGTGTGTGCATGCATTATTGGTGCATAATCTGAGAAAAGTCCCTCAACAAAACCAATGTTATTGTAATTGACTTGAAATACATCTTTCTCAAACATGCATTTCTATTATGTTTACATAGAATCGCATAAAATTGGCATGCCCTGAACTAAATACATGAACAATTAATCATTGTTTGTACACTAATGAATGAAAATTCAAAATTTAAAACAAATACGAATCACAATGGTCTTATTCAAGAAAACTTTCTGATTATATAATCATAAGCCTCTATTTTACTTTAACCTTGTCTAAAATTTCATGTAAACACTTTTGTCTCACTCAATAATTAATTATTACTTACATTATACACCTGTCCTTGAAAACAATTTGATGAGTATGAATTAAAACTTAAATAGAAGTCTTCAGAGCAAAAATAGAAGTCTATATGGTTCTTTAGGCTAATTAGATACTTTAAAAGGAGATCCAACCAGAATTGTTCAGCAAATAAACTGTATTATTATCGTCATAGAATCTTTTGTAATGGATTGATATCATAGAGAACAAAACTTTCCAATGGCATAAAATTCTATTGTTTTCCTGTAATTGTGAGAACTAGGTTTTGTATGTAAAATTATTAATAACTCCTTTTATGCAGACATGGATTACATGATTACTTAATCTTCTTTTTAATAATTCTGAAATGGATTATGATAAAAATATGGGTTTACTCATAGAATAATATATCGTATAGATCATTCTATACAGACATGAATTCAAGATAATAGGTTATTTATATTACTGAAATGAATACATTTAAAAATATGAACGGGTTGACTCATTAAATTACTGTCAATTTAATTTGAAGACTTCCAATAATTAGCAAATAGATAGATATTCTACGCCTATGTAGTAATTTGCTTGTCAAATAAAAGTCCAGACGGAAATAATTATTGTAAATGGCGTCGTCAATTACCGTACTGATATGTAAGCTTTCAATTCCTTCCCAAATTTTCATTCCCACTCTCCCTTCAAGTCCTTCCTATATTCCTTTTTCCACTCTCCACTCTCTCTTTCCAATTCGCATAATTATACTGCATTTCTTCTCCAAATCTCACTTTGACCTTTATAGTTTCCACAAGATTTAATTCTAATCATCCTTAGAAAAGGTCAGAGCTCACTCAGTACCTACTGTCGCTCAGTCACTGACATCGTTCGGTGTGGTTACCAATTCCAATTTGCTTTTGAATATGGACCCGGTGAAGCTATCGTGATATGATATTTCAATCGTGACCGTGGTAATAAGTGGAGTTGAGAAAATTAGAAAATTCATTAGCACTTGAATGCCATATATATTTCTCGATATATCACTGTATACTCTTGATTTTCAATAGCTATGCTCATGACAAATATAAGCCTATCAATGAATGCATGTTTTTAATATTTATAGATACAGTATTTGATAAATTTATGATGAGGGGGTAAAAAAAATCGGTGATCCCTAGAAACAGGTGGCAATTGGAGACAATGGGAGAGAATCCTGGATACGCTAGTGATATAAGTCTGGTATTGCAAAAATAATACGTCTTCTGGGAATTCTATCAACAGAACAGTACGTTTTAAGTTGGTTGATACGGTATCAGGGATTTTTTATCAGATTTTAAAAAAAATTCTTATTTGAATTTCTGATCTGGATGATCATCATATTTAAGAAGTTTAGTACTCTTTCAGAATGTTTTTCAGGAGAATTAGGAAGTTCTCTCAAAGTGCCCGATGTTATGTAATCATGAAAGAAAGCTAGCTTTTTATGGAAAATATTCGTGAAAAAAAATTGAGCAACTATAGAGTGCCGTCACGCCTAATAACTGTGTCACTCATTTAGTATAGTAATCAAACAGAGAAGAAGCTACTCATTACATGCACCCACACTAATTGAAGTTTACAAGCGAAAAATACAGAGTAATAGTTGTAGCAAATCGCAATTTTACTCCAAGAACTTATAATCAAATGCGAGCTTTATATTGAATTTAGACAACCAATTGATCTCTGATGACAGAGTGAAGTATCTTCATCACATATTCACTGATTTCAAGTCTTCGATTGAATCATTATTCAAGTTTCTATGTAGCTGGAGATTTCACTAAAGCTACTTTAATTTTCTTGTGAAGTCAATTCATTATTGAATTCAGTTCACTCAGTCTTTACAAAGTCTCACTGAATTCCGTCCGCTCACGTATTCAGCACTCAACTTTGCCCACAATGCTATTAATGTAAAAGCCTCAAAATAAAGGCTTCTTATCTATTTCTTAATATTCCTTATCGCAAATATGTGTCATTTCAGACTTCATTTAACTGCATTATTGTAAATTAAAGATAATCTTACTAAATACAGGCCACTAAGTCTTCTCTGACTCAAAATTGATTAATTTATTCAAGTTTCTTAGACTCATATATAAAAGTATCTCCGGATTTCATTGAAACTGCATTACAGTCATCCTAGTCAAGCTCATTAATTTTAGTTTGGAAGTCTTTCTTCACTGACTTCATATTACTTTACTAATATGAAGTAAAATCTTGTTTACTCGTATAATAATAATATTCGTATGGCTTTTCTTGGTGGGGAGTTCCTGACGGAAGTTCCACTTCGCCTGAATATATCATTTAAGCCGCCAATGGGCCTTACGACTGTCATACTTCATACTTTATCTGTATTATAATAAAGGAAAGAACTGGCTTATACAAGTACGGGATAGGAAATTCACGAAAATATTTATTTACCGAGATTTAATTACGCCATGTTTTCAGTTTATCAAGTTTTTAATTGGACCCTTGAGGAGCAAGGGTTACCTGCTAGTCATTAATAATTTCCAGACCATACGATTACACATTGACAGCAAATCCAAATTTGTATGTCATTATCAATCATCAAATGAATGAAATATTTTCAAATTACAGTGATATATTTTTCAAGCTTACTTGTCACATACATGTCACTTGAAACTCCATCCAAGTTCTATAATTTTTTGTAAGGTCAAGTCAAAGTTTTTCCTCACCAACTCTTCACTGACCGAGTCAATGTTGAGCATTCAAGGTGTATTTTATTTTTTCCTCCAAGATCATTGAGAACTGGTTGCGAATCGGCTACAAACAGGTCTCTGCTCTGACGTTACTAGATTTGCCAGTAACGTGAGCATGTGTGAGTGTGTTGGTGTGCGAGATTTACAGACCTTGATGAGTGTTGTGAGTCGTCTACCGGTCTACAAGTAGTCAAGTACGTCAGTAGCTCTTCCTAAATACAAATCACCTTTTGGCCGATCGCTGTTACCAATTTACTCTCTTTAATATCTTTCTTCAATAATTGTTTTAGCTCGGGTCTTTTGCCGTCGGTAGTCTGGCGTTTGAACTTTTAGTCTAGATTCCATCCTTGATTTGACTCTCCTTTTTTGCTGCACTTTTCATGTAGCCTATCTCTATCTTCCCTCATTACATTCAATCTTCCTTACCTGTTCAACATTTTAGCAACATCCCTCACAAACCCTCTCCCTAGTTTCTCTCATTTTGTCTCACAATAAACCTCTCCCTGTTTTCTCCCCTAGTCTTTGTCATTTTCTCCATACAATCTCCCATTTCCTACTTGTTTTTCTATCACTTTCTGACATTAGGCCTATCTAAAAATTCCCTCTTTTCTCTTCCCTTGTTTCTTTCCTCACAGTAACTTGTCTTCTGCCCTCAAACTTTCAAACATCGTCTTTTCCACGATCTAAATTTTCTGTTTATTTTATTCTAATTATTTTACAGCTCCTCCCATAAACTATCACTATCTTTTAATATTTCTGTACATACAACTATCCTTATCTTCTTTCTCTACATACAACTATTCTTACTGTTTATTCTCTCCCTCCTTTATTACTTTCTCTACTGCACCCTCTAACTATCCATATCATCTTTCTCCCTTCAACTCCCCTCTTGTCTCTTCTCCCTTCATTCTTCTCATCTTCTCACGTTCTTTCTTCTCCCATACTTTTCCCACTTCCTCCCTTACATTATCTAAATCTGTCTCTCTTTTCCTCTACCCATTACCCTTTTACTTCCTTCTACACACACTATCTTCTTCTTCGTTTTATCAGCTTCTCTCTCTCTCTCTCTCTCTCTCTCTCTCTCTCTCTCTCTCTCTCTCTCTCTTTTGGCCACACGCCTGAACACATACAGCAAACAATAACAAACTGCGTCACCGGCTTTGATTTTCAATCGATCTCGTTCCCATGCAAGCTTTGTCTTCACCTGACTTCATATTACTTTACCTATATGAAGTAAAATCTTGTTTACTCGTATAATAATAATATTCGTATGGCTTTTCTTGGTGGGGAGTTCCTGACGGAAGTTCCACTTCGCCTGAATATATCATTTAAGCCGCCAATGGGCCTTACGACTGTCATACTTCATACTTTATCTGTATTATAATAAAGGAAAGAACTGGCTTATACAAGTACGGGATAGGAAATTCACGAAAATATTTATTTACCGAGATTTAATTACGCCATGTTTTCAGTTTATCAAGTTTTTAATTGGACCCTTGAGGAGCAAGGGTTACCTGCTAGTCATTAATAATTTCCAGACCATACGATTACACATTGACAGCAAATCCAAATTTGTATGTCATTATCAATCATCAAATGAATGAAATATTTTCAAATTACAGTGATATATTTTTCAAGCTTACTTGTCTCATACATGTCACTTGAAACTCCATCCAAGTTCTATAATTTTTTGTAAGGTCAAGTCAAAGTTTTTCCTCACCAACTCTTCACTGACCGAGTCAACGTTGAGCATTCAAGGTGTATTTTATTTTTTCCTCCAAGATCATTGAGAACTGGTTGCGAATCGGCTACAAACAGGTCTCTGCTCTGACGTTACTAGATTTGCCAGTAACGTGAGCATGTGTGAGTGTGTTGGTGTGCGAGATTTACAGACCTTGATGAGTGTTGTGAGTCGTCTACCGGTCTACAAGTAGTCAAGTACGTCAGTAGCTCTTCCTAAATACAAATCACCTTTTGGCCGATCGCTGTTACCAATTTACTCTCTTTAATATCTTTCTTCAATAATTGTTTTAGCTCGGGTCTTTTGCCGTCGGTAGTCTGGCGTTTGAACTTTTAGTCTAGATTCCATCCTTGATTTGACTCTCCTTTTTTGCTGCACTTTTCATGTAGCCTATCTCTATCTTCCCTCATTACATTCAATCTTCCTTACCTGTTCAACATTTTAGCAACATCCCTCACAAACCCTCTCCCTAGTTTCTCTCATTTTGTCTCACAATAAACCTCTCCCTGTTTTCTCCCCTAGTCTTTGTCATTTTCTCCATACAATCTCCCATTTCCTACTTGTTTTTCTATCACTTTCTGACATTAGGCCTATCTAAAAATTCCCTCTTTTCTCTTCCCTTGTTTCTTTCCTCACAGTAACTTGTCTTCTGCCCTCAAACTTTTAAACATCGTCTTTTCCACGATCTAAATTTTCTGTTTATTTTATTCTAATTATTTTACAGCTCCTCCCATAAACTATCACTATCTTTTAATATTTCTATACATACAACTATCCTTATCTTCTTTCTCTACATACAACTATTCTTACTGTTTATTCTCTCCCTCCTTTATTACTTTCTCTACTGCACCCTCTAACTATCCATATCATCTTTCTCCCTTCAACTCCCCTCTTGTCTCTTCTCCCTTCATTCTTCTCATCTTCTCACGTTCTTTCTTCTCCCATACTTTTCCCACTTCCTCCCTTACATTATCTAAATCTGTCTCTCTTTTCCTCTACCCATTACCCTTTTACTTCCTTCTACACACACTATCTTCTTCTTCGTTTTATCAGCTCCTCTCTCTCTCTCTCTCAAGTCCTCTCTCTCTTTTGGCCACACGCCTGAACACATACAGCAAACAATAACAAACTGCGTCACCGGCTTTGATTTTCAATCGATCTCGTTCCCATGCAAGCTTTTATCCACTCCACAACTGTCTGTCTATATATTGATTCTTATGGGTTGTTTTTTATTGACCCATCATATTTATAGCTCCGAGTAGCCTATTGTTTTTTGTTCTATTAAGCACCGCACCGTCTGTCAATTGATTTTAGGATTTTGGCAGTAGCATGCGCCACGGATTCTAGACATAGAAATATTTCGAGCATCTCAACAGCACTTCTTGAACCATTACGGGAGTTTTGGGCGATTATTGCCAGGATCTTAGACAAGCATGTGATTCTAAATGGGCATATTCAATGAAATACAGAGGAGAGTAAAAAGTACAGAATAACATATTTCCTTAATGTAACAGAATAGAGAATAAATAAAAGAATGAAGCTTGAATGGAAAGAGGTTTGAATGCAAAATTACATTATCATTATTTGAATAATTCAAGTAATTACATGAAATATATTGATTAGGTATGCTTTGCAAAACGCATAATAAATAGAATATGAAAAAATGTACTACGGAAAAGTAATTTTTCAAATGAGAATGTTTCAAATGGAAATACGAAAATTTAGATAGAATCATTCTATGCATAGGATTTTCCTTACGGGGTTTTCGAAGGTAGATTTATCAGGGACTAGCCAAATACGCTTTTCTTATCTCTGACATTACAATAGACGAAATACTAACCAAATAATATTCTTTTATCCGTGGTTTACTTTGTGCTTTCTATGTCAATAGTTAAAAGGTAGTGAGCCTTATGTTGTGATAATAAAAAAATGTATATTCAATTTGGCTATACAAGTTAAATTGAATAAATTCGTGATCTGAGCTTCTTCGAAATTTCAAAAAAGCAGACGATTCTAGTTCTACCTTCTATCAGAGATGGTACATTCGTAGACCTTAGCTATTATTTGAGCTTCTATTCTAGATAATTTCAGCAAAATTCGTGTTTTATCGATATTAATATTATAATGGAAAAATGACAGGCGTAGAAATTGACTAGTACAATAAACTGCTTGTATATTGTACTAGTTTATATTATGATTATAGTATCGGGCTCCGTAACATTGCTTATGAAATTAGAAATCGACCCTTAGGTGACGAGAAGAGAAACTCTTCAGCTTATTGACTGCATATTTATTATTGTGATGTAAGGAGAGCGACAAATAAATAGAACATGTTTTGTGCATTCTAATCAAGTGGGACTTGTAATAGGCATGGTCATTGATAACTAACCATCACTAGAAGCTTTAGCATCAGTACGAACACTTTACTGATATCAAAGATATTATGCATAACATAAAATTAACTGACAATGATGCCATCAACTAATGTTTGTTTGGATACTGTGGATAAAACTGTCTTAATAGAAAATATAACCTTTTTTTATTTCATTATTGAACAATTCTTTACTATCCATAAAAACATTGTTCAATTAAAAAAATATTAGATGGAAGAATATAATGTAGTAAATTAAGATGTAATCTTAAATCATAATAAGTTCTAATGTATCCAAATATATTCTATGAAGTCTAATCTTGATTTGAAATACTGAATAACTGAAATACGTAGAAATTAACAAAGCTATTTCTGAACAAAATTCAAGAATACATTTGAGATGGAAGAATACAGTCCACTCATTGGTAGAAATATTAACTGATTGATTTGGAAAGTTATTAATAACGTGTAAATATTCAATATAAAATTTATTTGTATCAAATAAAATTAATAAGAAATGTCATCATCTTTAAGGACTTTAAATCACAAAATGCCACTGGATTCCCTTCTTTTACGTTTCAAGAAACCAAAGTGTCTTGGTTTAGCTTCTGATAAGAGCCCTGAGTGGCCTACAAATCAATACTCATTACAAATGGAGAGCAATGAGTAACAAACATATGATTGCATAGAGGTGAAGGTCATGAATATTACAACATTCGAAGCTAGCAAATTTATTCAGATGCAAATGATGTATCTGATTTTTGAAAGGATTGAAACACAGTATCTACTTGGCCTTTAAAATTGTATATGAAGTGTGTTGACTCGAAAAATGTATGGAGGTAATAAGCGGAAAATCCTCCAGAAAATTTGTTCAAGTGACTCTTCACTATCCCAATTTTTTTTAGTTTTGGTTTTAATTAGGAATTGTTTGTTGAAAGAGATGTTTTTTAATGAGGATGATGCCCATAATGCCCTAGGGTTGTCCATTACATTCTTACGGATGATGATAAGTAGAGGGATCTAAAGTTTCACATGAGCTCCGAACCACATGTAAGAGATTTTGAATCTCAACAACTGTCAGTTAGAAGCTAACCTCAAGCTGAACTGTCAATAATCTAGTCTCAGCGATTAGATACCACTCTGGCCGCTGATTTAACGGAGTTTAACCACTTGGATCAATGAGTTCATGAGAGCTTCATAAGATATCGAATATGACAGTAATACTTCGCTAGAAATATAGATATAAGCTACAGTCTTAAAGTGTTTTACAACTTCAGTAAACAGAGTTGTTTTACTGTCCTACAGTAGAAAAGTTGTTTTTGCCAAGGGTGATGTCCACATAAGTTACAGAAATGAAATGAAATAATACTTTATTAGGCGGAGTTAGGACGTTAGTTACAGGCGTGTGTGTAGGTAATAGAAAAGATGATAATGCGAGATGATATTATAGGTGGGCCCCGAAACACTGGGAGGCGATTTTAGAACTCGTCAATGATCATAGCAAAGACCTCAAGTGGTCGGTCACCCATTCAACGAGAGTAGCAAACTTATGAATCTTAACTCATCTGAGCGATAAAAATAATAGTTTACTGAAAAATAGTATCAATAATGATTATTTAGTTGAAATAGTACAAGTCACATAATTGAACACTATTATTTTCCTATCGGAGATTGGAACTAATGACTCTACCGAATTCAAGAATGTAGGAACTAGTTTAGTTTGAGTCTAGTGCAAGGTCATTAAGCAGTCATTTCATGCTTGATTTGAATTGAGAATCGTTGCAATCACTGCAATCGTGAAGAGGATCAAGCTACTACAATAAAATTAGAATATAATTCAAGATAGAATTGAAGTATTTAAAATGAACTGGAATCTGTGAATAAGTAGCTATGGAATATTTGGAAATTAAAAATGTATTAATATTATTTTTATGTCAATATTTCAGAGGTGCAGTAAACAGATTTGTAAGATTCTACTGAGATTCATAACAAGAAAAGACTTTCAATATTACAGAGATAAAATATTTGTTTTCGTTTTTGTTTGCAGATGCTTGAGAACATGTTCCTGGAGTATAAACATTATTGAATTTCTTACTAGCCAGGCGAATGTTATAAGAAGAGTACTAAAATATGAACAATAATTATTTATTCAGAAACAGTTAGTCACCTATCTTGAACTAGAATTATTACATGAAGCATTTTTTGTCTTCTTCCAGATAGGAGCATTATTTTAATTGGAATGAAACTTTTTCAATAAATTATATTACTTTATAATATTAATTCCATTTCAGTAGTGGATTGTAATTTTCTTCTTTATGCATTTCAGTAATAGTTTATGAATTCACAATTTGGATAAGGTGTTGTTACATAATATTTACAGGGTTATAGCCTTACTCTAATAAGATAAAAAACAGATTTGTACGGTATTTTACACAATAATTTTAACTCATTAATGATACAGTAGGCATTACTCATTAGTAATCTAATAAACCTAGTTACAGTATTCATTAATTTTTATGACTATTTTTAATATTATAACTTTGTGTGTCAATAAGATAAGATAATCGTCCCTTGAAGCTGGAGAGTTACTAAATAATACTTTGAACCCTACATTTCAATCTTATCAACAAATCAGCCATTAATAGGCGCACTATGATTCATTCAAGAACTTTCTAATACTCATTGATTATGAATTACAGAGACTGAAGATTCGATGATTCTTTGATTCATTTAAATACCATTAATTATCGAAGATATCACTAAATTGTATTCAATCAATGAGCAATTAGAATTGGCTGAACAGGGCTTACAAGGGACAAGAATAACAATATCAATTTTGCTCACAAACCAATAATGTTGATGCCAATTTCAAATTGCTATATTATTTATTCCATATAGTGATCTTGAAGATGGTGTTTAGCTTTACATCCCAAGTACGAAAATCAGAACATATACTTGATCCTATTTTTTTTGAATTCGGAATATAAAATTTGGCTGAAAACCTCAGTAATATTTGCTGAAATTTATTATACATGCATTCATACATTCAATTTATTGAATTAAATTGGAAAAATTATCTGATACTTCATGAGATACTAATGAGATAATTCATGATAAACTGACGGAATACTCCTAATCACGTGACTTATTGACAATTTTATGAATTTTAGTAGACTAACCAAGAAAATTTACTTTCAAATTGGTTTGGAATCCACCTGAAACTGAAAATGGATTAGGCTAAGCCTTATGAATTTTAGTACAATAACCAAATAACCAAGAAAATTTATTTTCAAATTGCTTTGGAATCCGCCTGAAACTGTGAATGAATTCAGCCTTATTTCCTTTACTCACTCTAGAAGTCGAAAAGAAATTATCTTTAGCATAATTTATAATAATTACGCAAATTCGTAATTTATTGCATAAACAATAGTTTACAAGCTCATCAAATGGTTCATATTAAAAGTATTTACATTCATCCCATAATTCCTTCTTGAGTAAAATACAAATGATAATTTCCAACCAATATTACTTGAGGTGAAATAACAGCAGTAGACATGAAATTTCCTAATTCAATCAAATAGTTCAAATCAAACTTGCATTCAGATCGCTGTATTGAAGATGAACATGATCTTGAAATTACTATAAAAATGAGCAGGTAGGTAAAGGACAAGACTGATAGAGTGAAAAACGTCAAGAAATAACAATAAATATAATTTTGAAGAGCCAATAAGAAGAACACAATATTATAAGCCCACTTCATTGGTCATGATCTTGTATTCAATTGTTAATAATTTTCAACTGATTTGATTTTTTTTTTTTTTGTATTTATTTATAATTCTAGTTTTTACAAGAAAACACTGAATAGTAGAGAAAACTAAGGATACTCCTTGTACTATTTCTCTCCCAAATTTAGAGTAACCTGGTGACACAATCGCACGATGATTCCGAACAATTTATTTCATGGGTAATTAATTCCACGTGACTCATCACAGACAAAACAAATCAGAGGGATTGATGATTTTTGGCAATTGAACTAGGAAATATAATTGCCAATAAACGAAAACTGTTTGCATAACAGAAAAACACTGATAATGACAATTGGAATGCAATAGAGATAGAGCTTTATCATCATTAATTCTATTACATAACAAAAAACTGCTGTTCTCAAGTTCATGACCTATGCTGCCTGCTCCTATTGCCTTAATCATCACTTAAACTAGCCGATACAAATAGAGGAAGCTATAGTGAGTTTTCACTAGGAGCTGACAGCATTGGTTGAATGTAAAGAATGGGTGTTATTTTAATGCGGGATGCTGACAGTTTGAAGTGATTCTCGACCTACCAAACAAGCCCAATAAACGGCGCGACACACTAATCAAAATTCTATGGGGGTCAAATTTTAATTGAAGGTCAATGGATAAGTCTGTTTAATGTTTTTCGATAACCAACGGAATTTCCTAGCCAAGTACATGTTCCAACCAATTCATGTATATGGGCGTTGTTCTTGGGAAATGAGTACGGTAGTGCTTTGCATGAACTTGAAACGTGTTTTGATCACACATGCAGAATATATTTTATTATGTAATCGATAAAATGCGTTGTTAATATTGGAGTTGAATAATTCAAAATATGAAGAATCATTCTTCATAATATAATCCATTAATATGTTGTTAAGCCTTGTTATTATTTATTATATGTAAATGTAGAAAATTTTGAGTTAAGGAGGAAGAAAAGTTAATTTCATCAAGAAATTGAAAATATTAATTAGAATAGTTGTAATTAATGGATGTTTCTTGAATATCGAGAATATTATCAAAATAATTCTGAGCCAAGTTATGAAGGAAGAACATTTTTTTGATTTGAGGAAGAAAAATGTCTAGTTTATTCTTGGCAACATTTCGAATAGGAATTATTGGGTGCTGAATAAAAGGATAGAAATATATATATATATATATATAATATATATATATATATTATATATATATATATTATATATATATATATATATGGTATGAATGATAAAGAAGAATGATTTGGTGAAATATGTTATTGCTTAGAAAAGAATAACAATGGATAATCGGATACTCTCCTGATATGGACATCTCCTCAGAATTGATAAAAACAGAAAGCCTCATCAATACATGGAGGCCAGGGCACAAGTCAGACGACCTACAGGAAGGCCACGGGTGACATGGGAGGCAACTGTTTCACGTATAGCAGCAGAGGAAAGACCGTAAATCAGTAGAAGAGAATGGCTGCGGACAGAGAGCAGTGGAGAAGATGGATCCGAGGCGACCTCCCAACGCTGTGAAAACGGCACACTGGGTTAGATAAAGAAGAAGAAGATAATAAAGAATAGTAGTAGAGAGTCTTTAGACACTGAGAAGTAGCCTGTATGAATGATAAAGAAGAATGATTTGGTGAAAAAATATGATATTGCTTATTCTATGTTAGGTCTATTAACTTACGGTTCTTTAATTTTTTAGAGAATAGAATAAGAAAGATAATAATTTAATTTTATTCTCTCTGTTTGATAGGCCTACTTACAAGTAAGGAAGTAAGTATTGGGATGAATAACCTTTCAGAATTGAATCTTCAATGCTAATTCACACAAAAGAAGGCAAGAGGGAAAAAGTTCGGTCAAAATGAGCAAAGCAGATAATCTACAAAATCACTGGATTGCCTATTTATGAATAATTCAATAGAGTAATTTCTAATTAGTTTTCAAATTTTCAAGCACTGAATAATATTCTAAGGTAAAGTTGTAATATGACACTACCGTATATAAAACTTAAAAAATAAAATATTGAACTAGAAATGATAATAGCGGTTAGATGAATCAATGAATCATACTCTTTATACTGAAGAAGAAGCTTACAGATTATTATTATTACAATATAGCCTACGACCAATTGTCTGTGTTTCTGCGCATGAAAATATGCTTAGGCTATAAGTTTACTAAGTATTTGAGAGTATTAGCTTAATAGATTTTTCTGACAAGGATGTCAGAAAGAAAAAAAGAAAAGAAATGAGATATAAAGAAAAATAAATTAAATAGTACTATATGATCAATGACATGCCGGCTTATTCAAATAATTCACTTATTTGTACAGTATAAGCTTAAAATTCGCAATCTTCAATCTATTCTATCTAGGCCTTCTATTGTCTACTATAATAATAGAATTGACAAATTTAGATAAGACAATAAAAATGCCATTGAAATATTCTAAAATAAAACACCTACTTTTACTATTCTTCAATCATTAAAAAATAAATGAATTGAGAGAATGATAGGGTATGACATTCTGACCTAGGAAGTAATAAATTATGATACCTACCAGTTACCGTAACCTTAAAAAAACTGTCTGAATCAATAAATAACGTACGATAAGAAGTGTTTAATAAGGTGGTAGCCTATGCATCAAAATGTTTACTTTCATGATTTACTCCCAACTCCCATCCATCATGAAAAATGACACACTTTTTGTAAATTTTTCCAAAGTTTACAGCTTGGCTTATTTACGATGATTAAACTTACAACTAAGAAATTGATAAATAAACATGCTAACTTCTTAATCCTCATAACATTTATTAGGTTGAAGGATATTTTTAGGCTGGCAAGAATTTGACTTAGGTACTTATTTGTTATATGAATTTGTCTCTTTTGTATAGGGTAACCAAATCAAACAAATTTTCTTCAAGATAATGAATTAAAAATAATTCTAAAAAACCAATACGAGACTTATACTCTAAAAAGTGAATAAAGTATACAGACTTACTTCAAAGCTGTTCCTCTCCTGAAAAAATACGAGTTTCGGTTGGAAAATATTTGTTTATTAACTTTCACACCGTGTCGAACAAATGAGTCTGTCACCAAAACATAGCTCCGATATCCATTTCCACGTGAATTCTCATCAAAATCATATTTTGGGCAGATTTCTCGATAATATTCAACAAGAGGTCTGATGAGAATCAAATTTTCAACTATTGACATAAGACTTTTGTAAATTTTTTTACCCACTGAACTAGTGTCATTTTTATAATAATCTGCATTATTTTCGCATAAATCACTCAACTTATCATAGTCTGCAAAAACATCCTCAACACAAACACCATTATTCGAATCCTGACCTTCCATTATGAAATCCTAATAATTAGATTCAATAACTAAATGAAACAAAAATTTTGACATTAATTTTCAGCGTACTAGCGAGTGTCTACATTCTTATCGAAAATCATGCCGAACAGTCTGAAAGCTCATGGAACTCGAAAACTAATCAACGTTGTAATAATGTTAACGATAATTTTGGCCTTCAAACACCAGAAACTGTTGACTGACAAAGTGACAAAGAGAATCTAACCTGAACATGTTTATGCTCTTTGAAGTCTGTCAGAACCAGCTGTTAACTGCAGGTTGGCCAACACATCATTCAAAACTTCCCTTGAAACTAAATAAAAGTTTTGAAGTGACTCAATAATAATATTCTCGAATAAACTTTGTTGGATTTTTATTGATGATACTATTCAAAACACGCATGAAAAATTATTTCAGTTGCAGAAATTGATAGTATAAACAGTACAGTATAGACAGTAATATAGAGATAATGGAGCCAAGTTTAAATTTTTTCTTCTCTTTTGTGCATTGTGCGTGGTGCTGGTGATGAACAGTCATGGTATCAAAGGGGAAGGCCTATTATAACAATGCACAGAATACAAAAAATAGAAACAACGTTTCAAAAATTGTTTCTTTACACCGTAATAAAGGCTCGTATTAAGCCTTTGCTCAAATTTTTTCGAGGCGAGACGATACGCCTTTGCTCAAATTTTTTCGAGGCGAGACGATCGAAGGAAAAAATGGACAGCCGAGCTACGACAAATATATCCCATTTATATAGCATTCACACTCTGACATTCTTGTCAACCTTCAACCATTGCAGTGTGGATGGCAAAAAGACCAGCGATTTGGCGAAATGTGAATAACAGCCCACCACAGGCTCGGCCATTGGTGGGACACAAAGTTAGTGGTCACACAAGTGAAACACCACTCGGTCGCCAGAAACTGGTGTCTCTGCTGGCGACTCTAGTGTAATGACCAAACCATACTGAAAAATTGATACCTCGCAATTCTCTTGGACACTTGGTGTCATTCTTCTGGTGCCCCAATGTAATAGACGTACGGGCAGAACAGCAGATTAAACACGGCAAGGTCGGCAGCTACTGATATACCGTACTCTGGTGCCCTAGTGGTGAACCTGCCCGGGATACCAGTGGTTAAGTAAGTATCAAGTGTACGTGTCTAAAATGAGCTGGGTCGATCTGGCAACCTATGAGTCTTCACCAAAATCTGGTGGCCAAATCAATGTGCAACTATATAGTGTGTGGGAAGAGGTTTTTTCTACACGAAAGTAGAAGCAAGCAAGTAGAAATAGGAGAAAATTGAATAAATGAACACCATAAATAGTTAAGCCCAATTTATTGAATGAAAAATTGAGATTTTCGCCATATTTTGATAGGCGTTTCAACAGCTATCCATGAAAACACTTAAATATAGAACTCCCATAATCTGTCAACAATTGAATATTTTCCAAGAAAACTCGAATATAGCAAATATAATACAGGAATGTAGATCAAACCATTTACAATTTTTAATGCAATAAACAAAGTACAGTACTTGCATAACTCAATCAAGTTCAAATAATACAATTTTTCCCTGTAACTTACACATAAAATTAAAAGTAGTGCCAAAAATAAATAGGATTGAAAACGGAAAATGAATAACTTATGATATTATACAGTATAAGAACACAAATCAAATAGAATAACATACAATATTGTATTATAGAAAAAACGAAGTTTATTTATTTCTCACTATAATATTTGATAGCTATATTATTAGCAACAATGAAAGATACCAGATAATAATTATTAGTGGGCTGTATTCCAAAAATAGATATCATTGCAACAATAATTTTATAATTGTAAAAGGCATTTTTAATGTGAACACTTATATTGAAAATTATCGAATGAAAAGAAGCTCTCCTCCTCCTTGAAAATAATAGTTTTTATTTGAAAACCTGCCGCTAGTTGAAAACTAAATGCATCCTAAGAGAGAAGGACAATTAAGTGAGAAAACTAAAGCATT
This sequence comes from Nilaparvata lugens, assembly GCF_014356525.2. Taxonomy (NCBI): domain Eukaryota; kingdom Metazoa; phylum Arthropoda; class Insecta; order Hemiptera; family Delphacidae; genus Nilaparvata; species Nilaparvata lugens. Next base: position 25,617,863 of record NC_052514.1, on the reverse strand, counting down.
TCAAGTGAAATATAGGACATAATAAATAATTATTTTCAACAGATATTTCGTCATGGAAAACATGATTGAAAACATAGTATCTCGCAATACAGAATTGTAATAAATTCAAGTAATATACAGTATTTTGGAAAACAAAATTTCAGTTGTGAATAATAAATGGTATAAAAGTAATATACAGAGTGATTATAAAATGACTTTACAACTTTGAAAGCACATAAATATTTATTGAAATAACTTACAGAATTGAGAAAGGTGTCATTTTGTTACAAAACACTTTCAAGTTTAAGGTGTGGGTGTTATTTTGGTTCGATGTGACAACCGTTGGTAATGCGACATACATCCCACCGATAATCGATTTCTTGCCAGTCGAGCTACACTCGTACCAGCATATCAGGTGTAACTTGTGCAATCTGTAGCGATCCGTTTTCGAAGGTCATTAAGATTGTCTGGTAGAGGCTGAACATGAACATTATCCTTAATGAAACCCCACAGGAAGAAATCCATCGATGCTAAATCCGGTGAGCGAGGTGGTTATGCAATTGGCCCTGCATGGTAAATCCAGCAAAGTTGAAAGCGAATGTCTAGAAAATCCCAAACTTCTCCATGGAAATGAGGTGGTGCACCGTCATGCTGAACAAGATGAACAAGTGCTCTCTTACTTTCAGCCTGACGGTGAACCAGCTCTTCCCCACGGAAAAGTTCGGGATTTTCTAGACAATTGCTTTCAACTTCGCTGGATTTACCATGCAGGGCGAATTGCAAGGCCCCCTCACTCACCTGAATTTCTTCTCCAGTGGGGTTTCATTAAGGATGAGGTTCATGTTTCGCCTCTACCAGCCAATCTTAATGACCTCCGAAATCGGATCACATTCGGATCGCTACAGATTGCACAAGTTACACCTGATATGCTGGTACGAGTGTAGCTCGACTGGCAAGAAATCAATTATCGGTGGGATGTATGTCACTTTCCCAACGGCTGTCACATCAAACCAAAATAACTCCCAAACCTTAAACTTGAAGTGTTTAGTAACAAAATGACACCTTTCTCAATTCTGTTAGTTATTCCAATAAATATGTATGTGCTTTCAAAGTTGTAAAGTCCTTTTATAATCACTCTGTATTTCTTCAGTTGATCAAAATACGACATACCAACCAAATAGATTATTTTTCTTCATTAATTTCTAATACAACCAGAACAAATAATTCATTACATCACAGAGCACTTGAAATAGCATTTTTAATATTGATATCAGCGCAAGAGTGTGAAAAATGACCAAGTTTTAAAAAAAAGTTGTTGAAGGTCCTTAATGTTTCAGATACATCTTCATTGAAATAATAAAGAAAATTGAAAGAAAAACTTCACCTGAATATGATCTATTCCATAAATTATGACAACCTCTATTTTCAAGCAACAGAATCATAGTTGCTCCCTATCATATACACTCTGCGCAAATCATCACACTCTAATTGATAAATCCTAATTCATTGTATCATACGAATAAGAATGTTAACTTAAAGACTAGATCAAAATTTATAGCTTTAAAATGCTTGGAAACAATAATAATTAGAATGGTTAGTTTGTAATATACTGTACATCTCTAGCTGATTATTATTGAATGAATTGAACATTGAAATATCGATTGATAAATTGTGCCAAAATGAAGAGCTGGTTAATCAATTGTGTTAAGAGCATTTTTTATAGAAGAGATCGCAATGAATATATTGCAAAATCACAGGAGACAACTTTTGATATGGAAAAGTGATTTGTAAGGTCAGTAGATTTAAAATCAAATTTCACCCATCAATCGCAAGTTGTAGTCATTCACACAAAATACAGTATGGCTGCCTCTTGATGATTGAGCTGCTCTCCAATGTACATCTGAAAAATAATATAAACAAAGGTTACTATTTAGAATTTTGTAGTGTTCTTGAAAAAGAAATAAATAAAATAATAAATAATATTAAAAAAATCTTAAATCTAGAGTACCTTAAAATGAGATATTTTGCTTTTGTACAATCGTTAATACAGTATGGTATAGTCGTTTGGGGTGGGGCCTATGATATCCACATTAGTGATTTATTCATAATTCTAAAGTGTATAATAAAAACAATATTAAATAATTCCCGTGCTGACAAATGATTTTTAAATAGTAGCGCTCATCGATTTTCCATCAAGCTGTTTACTCAGCAGAAGTCTTCGGGGTGAATTGCAGCATTTAATTTGGATTTTCGTTTAATAATAATAAATAAATCCACGTTGTATACAAGTGAATCTCTATTTGTTGATTTCAAAGATTTTACAGAAGACAACTTTATTTCAAGAGACTCCTCAAACATATAGTTAAAAATAAAGATAAATTCTGTAGGATTGATAGAGCATTTTACAACTTAAGACTAGACAGTTCGCTGAGGTATGTTGTTCAAGATTCTAAGTTGAGCATGTTAAGAAGACAGTTGATGTATATGAGCTCTAGATTTATTAATATGATTCCATTTGATATTCATCAAAGAGTAGATTTGAAGGGAATAGAGGCTTGGATTAAGGAAAAGTATTTCTTTTCCCTGGGTCCTGAATGGTGGTAATATATAGCCTATATTTATATATTTTTTAAAGCAATCTCTATTTTATTTTTTGTAATTCCTAAGACCTGAATGGTAATCATATTTTTCATTTGATCTCTGTTTTGTTTCAGTTTTTCCTATTAGAAAATCTTATTTGTATTTTCTCTCTCAACATTTTTTATTACTCTTTTGTTTTTTTGCAGTGATATGAAATAGCTTTTCTTGTCATCAACTTGATTTTGTATTGTGTCATTTTTAGTATTTATTTTGAATCGGTCTTCTTTGCGACTCCCACCAGCGGTCAAAGACTTTTATTTTGCTGGTGGTGCCTGAAACAATTCTTAGTTTTTTAGTTCTGGGTGGTTAATTTTATTTTATTTTCTTGTGATAAGTGTTTGATTTATTAACCCTTTATTTGTTGCGTTGTTAAATTTTGGCAATAAAGAATTGAATTGAAAATAGCTATAACTCCAATACCAAAACCGCAGGTAAAATACATGACCAATGAGAACATACAGAGTGGGACAGAGCCGATTGACGAGTTTGGAAGGGTTATAAATAAGTAATGAACCGTTCAACTTGGAAAAAATCTTTAATGGGTTCAATTCAGTTTGAAATATAGTTTTTGGAAATTATATCAGATAAATGGCGGCCTTAAGCAGCTATACATTGATGTAGCGTATTTTAGAAGTTTTAGAACGCATTTTGGCACACTGCGATTGGTAAGGCCTGGATCTCTTCTCCTGATTAGCTCCTTTAGTTCTTCCAAAGTGTGTGAGCGATCTTTGAAAACTTTATTTCTGAGGTAACCCCATAGAAAAGGATCTCATATGCTTAAATCGGGTGAGCGTGCCGGACACTTCAAGTCCACCCTTAGTGAGATAAGCCGCCCTGGGAACATTTGTCTCAACACATTCATTGAAATGCGCCCTGTCTGGGCTGTAGCTTCATCCTGCTAAACCATATTTCTCCCAAGTCATGTTCCTCAGCAAGTTCTTCCAATTTGGGGCTCAGAAACATTTGTAACATTGTCACATAACGCTGGGAGGTGACATTGACGGTAATGTAGCAATTCTGAAAGAACTATGGCCAGCACATTCACCCGATTTAGAAGCATATGAAATTTTATCTATGAGATTACCTCAAAAATAAAGTTTTCAAAGATCCCTCACACACTTTGGAAGAACTAAAGGAGCTAATCAGGAGAAGAGATCACCAATCGCAGTGTGCCAAAATGCGTTCTAAAACTTCTAAAATACGCTATATCAGTGTATTGCTTCTTATGGTCGCCATTTATCTGATATAATTTCCAAAAAAATTAACAATTTAAACAATATTTCAAACTAAATTGAACCCATTACAGATTTTTTTCTAAGTTTAACGGTTCATTACTTATAACCCTTCCAAACTCGTCAATCGGCTCTGCCCCTCTCTGTATATGCACTTACTTCATCCATTCAAGACTAAATCTTTTAGTTTGATGAATCAATGAAAACGATGGTGTCTTGTAATCACAACATTTACCATCCTGCCAAATAATGATGGATGAATTTAAATAAGTCAAACTTACTAATAAGCACAGTTCCACCTCCGACCATTGAATGCACAGGCAACAAAGTATTTCTCTCTAAGTATCCTGAAAAACACAATACAATCGAATCAGTTCTCAAGTAAATGGGAAGATTCACCTCACTTCTCTATCCTTTAGTATCCTGAAAAACACAATACAATCGAATCAGTTCTCAAGTAAATGGGAAGATTCACCTCACTTCTCTATCCTTTAATATTCTTTTCTCTAGAAGTAATGTTGACCAGAGTTTTCAAGACCTCTTCAAAAAAAGACACTGAGCAGCCTAACCAGCTTTCTACAATATTCTACAAACTATTAAATGATGTGATAATAACAATTATCTTGTTCCGCTAGTTTTTTCATACAATATCCAAGTTTCAACGCTCAGCTCATCATATCCCGCCTATTCTGATGTACCAGGATTTGTGGAATCAAATCAAAATGATACAGTATATACTTATTAGTAATTAGATCATCGAAGTTATGGCGTTATTATTTCAAGTGAAACAATCTTATATTTCAGTTCATGAAATTATCGGCAACATGAAAAAGATCTCCGGCCAAAGAAAGATTGCACACGGATTGGCATCATTTAAATTATTTTCCGCGAATTGGGTATTTTTTTGTTTATGTTGGCAGTAATGTTACTTGAGATAATAATGCATGCTTTGTTCAATTGCGTTCAGTTAAGTAATCCGTTCTAGTGACCGGAGGGTGTATCAAGCTGGATTGCCATACACTAGTGACAGTGGAAGCGACCGGTACGGTGAGAATATTAATCCCATTTTCCCATAAGTTCCATTGGATTATTCATAATCGAATGTTTCGATGAATGATTATTCATACTCAGACGTGCTGAGTGGGAACAGTCCAATCAAAACTTATGGAAATTATATTTTTACTGTGCCGATCACTTTCACTGTCACTGGTGTGTGGCAATCCAGCTTGAAGGTCCGATATTCATCTGTAGACACTCCGTTGTAGCAAAAATTCTCTAAATTACGTTATGGTTGTGAATGAATTTTGGCCCCTGACACACCTAACATAAAAAAAAACACTAAACGATGGACTTCCTCGATGCAACAGAAAAGTAGAGCAGCCATGATTAACAGCACAACAGCAGTGATGGAATTATGCCCAGTTTCTAGGACACTTATTATATCTAATGGACTATTCAACTTAAATTAAATCTATAGGTTCATTGGCCCATTGGATTTGATGTGTCCTAGAAACAGAGCCTAAGACTAGCAGCTTGAAACTTGCCAGCCGGGTTGGTCTAGTGGTAAGGAGCGTTACAAACTTCGGTCTGCTAGCACCACCTGGTTCGTGGGTTCGGATCCCGCCGATGGCATGGACGTTTGATCATCTCACCAATTCACCAACGAACTTTCCATAACCCACGCAGAAGCAAAAAGCTAGTGTGGGTATCATCCGGAAAAAAAAGAATTTGCAGAGGTATAAACATAAAGAAAAAGTATGAATAATCAACGCAAACAACAGTACTGCAAAATTGAACAAAATTTTGCACATAATAATTGACTCACTAACGTATAAATAGTGTCCCATAAAGAACAACATTCAAATTCTCAACAAAATCGTTATTACTTGGAATTTTACAATCATTAATAATTGAAAGTCAACAATCAACTGCAGGAAATACACTTTCTATTTTAATGGAAAATATTGTAAAATGTCAAGTATATAATGATTTAATCAACAACCCAAGGGCTGCGTTCTTTATTGGTCACTCTATACTAGATGGCTACTCACCGGTAGTTCTAACATTTGGTGGTGTCCATAGGAGAAGCGGGTGAGGCAGGGGAGGGGGAAGTGGGTGCGGCGGGAGGTATGGCTGGCTTGATGAACCTCTCAGACGGTCGCTGACCTGGTCTCTGGTGGTGAACCTACAATCAATCAATCAATCAATTTATCAAGTTGGATAGATAAAACTAGAGATGAGTTGTTCAGGTAATCATTTATAATAAATGATGAGTCAAAAGTTCAATCAATGAGCACGCTCTGGGAACACGGTAAATTGTGACTACCGATAAAAAGTTCCGCATACCATGGGAGCCATTTTGACAGTAAGGGCCGTTTGCACAGTCAAAGTTTAAACTGAATTTAATCAGCTGGTGGCTTTGATAACCATTCTTGAAATGATTTCGTCTTTGAATATTTGAGATTGATGAAAGTGGAAGTAGTACACACTACTCTGGACGTTATGTTTGTAAAGCTGCCTTTGATCATTTACGCAGCTAGGCCTAGTAGACGACACACTTTGGTAGCAATCATCTTCAAAAGTGCGCGCCAAAAGTTTGAACCAAAGATTTTGAAGTGGCGTTCATGGGAACAAGAAGTAGTTTTGCACCAGTCTCATGACATGGAACAATTTACCACTGAAACTGAAACAATTTACCATTTACCGTGTTTCCAGAACAAACCCATTGAATCTCGAGAGAGAAGAAGAATTAAGAACAGCTCTTCAGCAAGTACGGTGATTTATGGACCGGAATCCAATTAAGCTTATGGACTTTCAAAAGATTAGGTATTATAACCCTTGCTAGTATGTACGTATACAGCAATGTTGTCTACATGAGAGGAAATGAAAACGGCTTTATACATCTCAAGTTTGATTTGCTGAATTCCTGAAAAATTTCCATAGACTTAGGAACACGATAAGATCTTAAAAAATGTCACCTATAGTGGGATTCACTTCAATCTCTCAGCATTTCTTATAAATGCCATCAAATCTTTCCATTCAACAAATGTTGACAGTATGATATCAATATCGTTATAAATCAACTCTAAGAGCCGTTTGCACAGTGTAAGTTTAAGCTAAAGCTTAAACCAAATCTGTTTTTTTTTTGTTTAAACTAAAATTCCGTTTGCGCAGTATCAGTTTAAACTCTCTATTGAATTTAAACTCTGGGAAAGTTTAAACCTCCAAAACAGGAGGTTTAAACCAAATAATTTGGATTAACTAGACATCTGTAAGATTTGATGGGAAAACAAATAGTAAATTATTTTTCGATGGTTGTTTTTAATGCTTCTGTAGACGATAATAATTATTTAAGTTATAGTGAATCATTATTTGAATGTAAAAATAATTATAATGGAGGAATTGATAGAAGTTTTTAATGCGATTGATAAGATGACTGCTAAGAAATTTTGGAATGAGAAAAATTGGGCGAAAAACGAACCATTTAAATTTCTGGGATAGAGAATTTTTTAACGGGTTTACTTGAGTAAAGCAAGTGCCAATTATTTAGTATTTGATTAAATAAACCACTTGATAGAAAATAAGACAATTTTTATTAGTGGTCTTTGATTAGAAAACATGTTTTTAATAACACATAACTGAGATATTTCTAATAAACGAGGAAGACAGTAGTAGATTTAAATAACAAAATAAGGTTTTTATCTTACAGTCTAGAATATATTTTTTGGTACCAACTAATTATAAGTTTGTTTCTAATAGTAATATAGCATTTCATCATTTTTTGAAGAATTGATCGCTTTCCACTTTTATTACCGTACAGCTTACAGCTCTGTGGATTTTGAACGAGGAAATAGTAGCTACATAACCTCAAATTACTGATGGTTTGTAAACAAATAACAAATTTCCTGTAAAAATTAACCTTCCTGATATTATAAACGATGACATTCTATTACCAACCTAACGCTAAACTAGTTTAACTTAAATTGGATTGGTAAATGCACTGAGAAAACCGATTCAAGTTTAAGCTTTCAGATTATCTTAAAATCGATTAACTTAATCGAGTTTAGCAATCTATACTATGCAAACGGCTCTAACTTGGTTAACTCCCAAATTCTTGTCAAAATGAAATGTTGAAAACATATTACATAGGTCGATAGCTACCTGGATTGTCTTTAGGACCCTTCTTATAAACGGGGACAACTCTAGAAATTTTGAGTACTTCTGGAAATGTTCCATCTCTAAGGCATCTATTTATACAATAAGGGTCAAGAATATAAGGAACTTTTCACCCACTCTGTATATTCGTACATTATTGCATACTGTCATATTGCATTTTTTATTGAAGTTTTTGGCAAAATAAAATTAATTTGATTTGAAATAGATTTGGTCGAATAGCCTTCTTTAAACAGAGAGGGTATCAAGGCTATAATCTATTTCAATGCACTATAGATTGGAAAATTAATATTAAAAAGTGAAATATGTTTAGTGTGTTACTTACACCAAGGCCCATATTGGAAGTATTGGAACTATTTGACATATAATGGACTGGGCCGAAATTGGCATGAGGTGGATAATTGACAGTGGCTTGGCCACAGGCGTAGCACCGAGGTAGAGATGACGACAGGCAACCATCACGACTATGACCTAAACCTACAACAAAAACGAATTTCACATTTGAAAACTCACAAAATCAAACTTTAAAATAATCAAAATCAACCTGTAGAGTCTATAGTATTATCTGATGGTGTATAATGTGATAATATGATGACCAATAAACAATAGATAAAACCTATCAGGAATCAATGATTGAGAATAATAATTATTTTTACTTTGTATTAAAAATTGTGGTTTTCAATCTAGAGTAAAGTATATCAATAGATAAATTTTTGTTTCTGAAGTAAGCAGATTGTTTACTCACCGCCTGGACTAAGTGGTCTAGATGAACTGGGTGATGGATTGTATGGTACTGGACTAGACACTACACAGTTCCTAAGATTCGCTCCAGATAAGGCGGCCTCATTGTATTGACGCTCTTCTTCCATTTCAAGGCTGTCAACATTCAAATTCATCTATTAATCTAATTAATGCACATGAATAACTTTAAAAAATGCAAACGAAAAAACTTGAGAATAAAGATGGTTAAATGTGATGATCTCTACCTTCAATGTGAGTGTATTAGGGATACAAAATACTGAATAGAGTCTATGCTTGTATTATTGACCAATCAATCAATTATATTTAATAATTATCAATACTGTAATTATAAGGATTTTATCCATGGGTTGTCATGGCAAAATTTTGAAGTGTTAAATACTTATAGTTTAGTAGCATACAGATATGTTTGGGAACATGAATTAACGAAAAAATAATAGGAAGATAAAATATACATGGGACAAGACATAAAGACAGATTTTGGAGTTATAAAAATGGTCAAGCATTATCTTTATTTACTTGGGCGTTACAATAAATGAAGATGGTAGGGACAATGAAGATATTTCAAGGAAAATACGGAAAGGAAAAAAAACATTATCAAAGCATTGCATCCAATTCTGTAGAGTAAAACGTTAACAAAAACAAACATATATCAGGCTATGATAGTGCCAATATTGACGAATGGATCTGAGGTGTGGGTCATGGATCAAATATATTCTGCAAAATTACGTGCCGCGGAAATAATGTATTGGAGGAAATACGCCGGTCTATCAATATTGGATAAAGTTAGGAATTGAGTATGGCCACCTAGGCCGAATGAATACGGAGAAAATACCATTGAGTCTTTGAACGGACTCCAAACCAGCATTAAAAACGAGGTAGATCAAGACAAGAAAAATATGAATAGCCAATGTTGGAAAAGAGTTGGAATGCAGAGGTTTGCGGAAGGATGACTGGAGAGATAAGGAGCGATGACAAAGGGGATGCGAGAATCGACTCTAAGTTGCAAAAGCTTGCCAAGAAAAAAAAACGTTTAGTACTATCCAAGAGCATGAAAATTTACAAAAATTTGAATAGTGGCAGCATCTGTTGATTTCTTCCAATTTCTTTTCATTCTCTCAGTGAGGGTAAATGATACCATTTATCATTTATCCTGTTTTCTGATCAACGTTTAGGGGTATTCGTAACAATTCCAACACAAATAGCAAATAGTCCAAAATCTTTGAGAAAACGTTCAACTATCTTCAGAACATCTATCATAAATTATATACAATAATGAAGTGAACATGATTAAATTACCTGCTTTCTGATTCGGACAAATGTCGGCAGAGGGCCTCTCTACGCTCGACTTCAATCTGCAGCTTCTTTTGCAGTCGCATGTTCTCCTCTTTGATGTGCTTCTCTTCTTTGGCATATCGCTCCATTTTCTCGGTATCTAAAATAGAACACAAATTTAATAAAAACACTTGTAGACATTATCAGAAACAGACGTTTCCAACACTATTTTCACACAGAATAGTAAATTATGATTCATTCATATTTATCAAATGATAATCAACACAACAGGAAACAAGAAACTAAAAAAAATACAAAACGTTTAATCTTCCTGATTTCTACAGTTAAGAAAAATAAAGTTTATAGCCATTCACAATTCTTCAAATATTCCTTCCACTTCCTATTATCAATAGAAATAGTGATAGACGTTAAGAACGCTTGGAAGGAGTCGAACTTGTGCTCCGCGTAGCGCCTATGATGGAAATCAAATTGTTAACACTTTTTATTATTTAAATTGGATAATATTTTTCAATATAATTGTTAAGATCATTACAAGAGTGAGAAAAAGTGGCAACTGAAATTTTTAAGTGGTCTAATAAGCGAGTTATGGGTCGTTAAAGTGCTAACTCAGTTTTCTTTGCAGATCATAAACGGTTTCGACTATATTTACAGAACTTACCTTAAAAATTCAAAAAATGTATCTTTCTAAACTAAAAAAATTTATTCCCCATATCGTTCATAAATAGAAAAGTAACATTTTTTTGTAAATTCGATAACTTGTTTATTTTGGCATGAATCGCGAAAAAACGCATATTAGAACAAAGCCAATGATATACTGAATGTATTAAAAAAAACTCCAATGGAAAATTCGAAACCGTTTATGATCTGGAAAGAAAACAGAGTTCAAAACTTCAAGAGCCCATAACTCGCTTATTATACCACTTGAAAATTTCAGTTGCCACTTTTTCTCACTCTTATAATAATCTTAACAATTGCATTGAAAAAGATAATCCAATTTAAAAAAAAAGGTACCGAACAGCCTTAATAAAACTTTTGAGATCTAATAAACTTTCATAAACAAAATATTTTATAAAAATAGAATAACACAAGCATTTTGGGACTTGTGAGGAATTGACGAAGACGGAAGAACAATGAGATTGGGGAATGAGGACATTGTCAGAGTCATAAAGTCACAGAGACTCAGGTAGCTGGGGCATGTCGGAAGATGGAGAGCACACGGCTGCCAAAAGTTGTTTACAAGGAGAGGTTGTTTTCAAGAAGACAGGGTAGGCCAAAAAAAGATGGCTGGATGACGTGACGGAGGACCAGAACATCATGGGTAGGAGAGGATGGAAAACTAGGATGGAGGATAGAGATTGGTGGAGAGGCTTGGTGATGGGGGCCAAAGTTCACGATGGACTGTAGCGCCGGATGGTAATATATATGCATATGCACTCATAGGTCAATAAAAGAATTAGAAACATCCAAAAAGTCAATAACTTCTTTGACCTATGTAGCCGGGAGACATTTCTGCAAAAACTGAGCTTCAAATTGAGAAACATAAAACTTCCACTTTGAGGTTGGAATACATGCCAATGGTAAGAAAAGCCGGATGGTAAGAAAGAATAGCACAAGCGACCTATGCGAAAAGTACACATGATTATAACTCCTGATACACAAATCAAAGATAATTTGTGATAATTTTGAACCAATACTATTATTTTTAATAATTCATCTGAATCCAAGGTGTATAGATAAATCGATAAGAAAGATCTGAATCGAGTTCAAAGGGTTCCATTACATGTTCAAAGATCAACGATCTTACTGTAAATCCTCTATTGAACCCGTGTTTGATTATACAATAATTGATGAAGGATTACCTAATACATTATCAATGACGGTTGAGCAAGTATTTGACCGTTTAATAGGCCCGTAAAGACCGTATCTACGACGACCTTGAGTTAAAAAGTAACTTAGCACGCCTTTTTATCTAAAACTAAAGAAAGTGGTGCTAAGTTATTTTGGCCAGTAACGGTTGTTTTGGAAATGTTTTGCTGCGATCAGAATGTTTAAAGCATTTTTTCTATTATGTTTTCTAGTAAATATGACTGACGCTCTTGCTGGGTGTTGGCCAACTGCTTCCTGAGCCGGGACACCTCGCCTCTTAGCGTCTGAATGTGAGTGCTGAGGTTGGTGGCCGTGTCACCCCCGTTGCTGATCTCCCTGGGCGACGCCGGATCCGACACCGGTTGGTCCAGCTGTATTTGCAGCATCCTGCAATCAAACATCATCGCAATAAATAAACCATTCAACATTTCTTACTGAATTATGCTCATCGATTTTCAATTGAATATCTGTGTTTTTGTATGTTCTGGATTGTAAATAGATAAATATTTTATTGGTAATAAATATTTTTTTCCAGAATACATGGACCATGTCAGACAAGATGTGAATTGGAGTGTGATTCAA